>NC_065528.1:5952408-5964384 GCF_006386435.1 Epinephelus moara
CTTGATAAAGCAACCCTGGGTTGAGTTACCGAGTTGATATCCAGCGTCGTGATACCGATTATCCTGATTGCCATTGTTAGGGTTAGTCAACCCAGGATAGGTCTGGGTAACCCAGGAAAGGTTGATCTCGCTTCGTGATACAGGCCCCTGGTGTATAATTCCAATAGGCTACCCTCCCAGTTGCCCACCAACGTTGTTAGATGTTGATATTTGGTTGAATTTAGGTTGTGACATCGGGTCACCAAAATTCGATGTCATGGTAGCATCTAATGTCAAAGTCAATTTGATGCAGAAAACTGACAACAGATGACACTGATATTTTGTTGGTTTTAAGTTGTGTTGTTAAGTGACTAAAGTACAACGAGTTCCAAACGTCTCATCATCATCTGGCGTAGAATAACAACATGTAGTCATGAGGTATAAAGAAAAAGTCATACTGTTAACATCCACACAACATGAAATTCTAACGTCATTAGACATTTAAAATATGGTCAACACGATTTTCCTTTCAACCAAAATTTAACGTCATACGTAAAGTGCAACACACACCGCCGCCATACGCCGCGCGTCAAAACGCCCGCCTCCATTATATTCTATGAACCAACCCACACTGGCGCCGGCCGACACGCTGCGCCGCTCTGCTTCAGCCCACTGCTCTATTTCCAGCGTGGCCGGCGCTGCGAGAAAAGCCTTTTATGTACGTCTCGTCTCGTAGGATCAACTCCGGTTGTTTAAAATTTTTAATAAGACGACTTTGATAAGAAACTCACCCGTGAAATTCAAGTTGTTGTTGCCTCATAGTTTTTCCTCTTCTTCCTCTGTTATTAGCAGTTGGCAACCGTTGGCAACTAGTGTAGGTACAGCCACCTAGCGGGCTGGGGTGGGAAATACATGTTGACGGTGCCGCTGCGCGCCGCTGCCAGTGTGTGTTGGGGGGCGGCCCTTGACGGCCACAGCGCCGCGCCGGCGGCAGTGTGTGTTGCACTTTAGAGTCCAATGCATTTTTGCTGTCCTTTGGATTATCCAGGAGTAAATCTGGCTAGAGTCTTTTACAAAGAAGTCATTCCACAGGCTGTTGAAAGCAACTGAGGCAGGCAGGGAAGGTCTCAGTATTTGAGTTACATTACAACCTTTTCACCAGTAGCACTAAATACAGTACCTCTAACTGACGTAGATGGAGGTATAAAAAAAAAGGGGGAGCAAATGGAGACTAAATGACACAGCAGCTTTTGTAGGCCTTAGACAAAACTTCCTGTAGCAAATCTGAATTGGAATATTAAGAGTCAATTAGGTAATGTAGCACTGTTAAAAGTGGAGAGAGGCTGGGCTGGGGCTCTTGGGGAATTTGAGTGGAAGGCTTCTGGGGCTCATCCAGAACTCTGAAACAGTTTTTAAGCTGTAGCTAGAGGCTCAGGTAGATATACATGGGGGAGATCCCTCCTTTGCTGCATTTTTCCTGAGCGAGGGTCCATAAATTTGGAACAAAGGTTGTGAAGCAGATGATGGAACTAGATAGGTTTTGCACACAGCTTTTACTACTGTGTCACTTTTTTTTCAAGTGATATTGCCTTCCACTTTGCTTTTCTTCTGGTCTGGCCCTTTATATTTAGCCACTTCTTGGCAGCTTGCCACACCCAGGTGATGATCCTGACCAGTATGGACAAGGTGCTGAATTTTCTCACCTCCAGAAGAGTCTTTATTACCCATCCAGCAGGTGTCTTTCTCACAGGAAGTGTTGGGATAGCTTAGGGTCTTTTCCCTTGGCTTTCACTCTTTAGGCATTTCTGAGGGGCCTGTGAGGCATCTCTCTGACTCTGTTTTGCTTGAGCTGTGGTCAGTGCTGCTGAGAATGTCTTTGGAGTTTGTCTACACTCTCTCTGGCATGTGCTACAACCTCTCCAACTTCAGCAACTCAGTTCCATTTAGCCATGCTTTTCAACATACTTCCTGAGTCTGGCTGCAAAGACTGCACCACAGATCTCAGCCTAAACTGCTTTTCATTTCTGATCCAATGGTATTAGCTTGGTTTTTGACTCTATCAACTAAAAACTTGATTCTTTGATGTGTACACCACCTCAGCTACATAACAGCTCTATAGGTTTTATTGTTGGAGAATATATTGTCCCCATGGTTTCCCTCCTCAGTAAACTGGTGTGAGACTCCTGTGGAATTTAACTTGTCCAAGCTGCACATATTCTTCAGTAATTTGAACGGCTTCTTCTCTGAGGCCCTCTAAGAGTGGTTTATCCCAGGTCTCTCGGGTCAGTTTTCAACCCTGTTAATCCCTAAATGCATTATTGACAAGAATACCCCCCCCCCCCCCCCTCCACCTGATACCCGACGCCCAGGGCTTTGTTATCTTCTACCCTCATTTGATTTGAAGGATCAAGGTTTGACTTTATCTCCAGTGTTCTTCCTGCTCTCAGATCGTATGCTGCAGTTCCTTGCCTCCCACTTTGCTCTGACCATTTCAGAAAGAAAGTCTTCAGCTTTCAGAATTCCCTCAAACCCCTCTGTGATTTTGTCCACTTCCCTTGGGCTATTATGGGAAGTTAAGAGGATGTCCACATAACTATTCTCTTCAAGGACTCTGCATTCCCGAGTAGGCAAAGATGGGCAGTCTTGCCATCTCCTGCATAGCTTACTTTGCAATACAGCTGGCTGGTCTGTCCCTTGAATCTTGTAAAAACATATTCACTTATCTCTTTATCTAGATGGTCCCTCCGAAGGAATATGTGGAGATGCATTTCACGCTCCTCCAGCCACACTGAAGTATACATTTTCTTGATATCTTCTAGGGCTGCATACACACCTCTCCTGAACTTCAACAGAACAACTCTGATTGGGTTGAGAACATTTGGTCCCTTACGCAGAAGACCATTGATGCTTAGTCCCTTGAACTTCTGGCTGCTGCCATGCAAGTTGGAGGAGTTGTCACTGAATGGGGGGTTTGGTGCCACCAACTGGCTTACGTACAATACTGGTCCCTTTAATGATTTCATCAATGAGTTAAATGGCTGTGCCCCATTCCACAATCTCATAAACCTGGGTTTTGTATGTGACCTGCCCCTCAGGTTGTTTTGCACCCTCTGAACTCCTCTTGTTCTCTTATTCCTCTGTTAGCTTGCTCTTTCCTCTGCTGCCTTTTTTACTCTTCTTCTTGTTGCCCTTTTTTATTTCCCCTTTTGGGCAGAGAAAGACATGGTGACCTGAGGTTCCCTTCTTACAGTCTTTGATTCTGTATAGGTAAGTGTCTCTGCTATATCCATCGCTAGCATCTTCTGAGCTTTTTCAAAGCAGCTTCCTTTTCAGGTAGCTTCAGCCCAATAAACCTCCTACAGCAGATGGTTTTGTCATTGTGTCTTTCATCATCACACACAACACACCCTTCTCTTAGATCCCCCTTCCTTGTAGTTTTTTTATAAGCATATTTCCTTTCATATTTCTTTTCTGGGGGATCTGGTTTCTCCATTTTCTCCACAATCCTTAGATTTTAAAGCCTCTCCAGGATCTCTTCTTGATTTTTAAGGGATTTTAGGAGAATGTCAAAGTGATTGTCTGATGTGACATTATTCCCTGCTCTGTGAGATCTGCCGGGGCTTTTTCAGCAGTTTGTATAGTGTTAACAACATTTGGAAATTTCAGGCCCCTACTTTTTGTGCCTTGGGGCACTACTAAATATAACTGCACAGTAAAATGAGATCTGTCTCACACACTTGTTGATAAGGCAGCTGATGTCCTTCTGTAACCCTTTATCCTTTCAATCAATCAACATATGCTTTAACCTTTTTTTGGGGGAAACTCTACATAAATTAAAATCTATACATCTCTTTGCACAAGCATTAATACACACAGAGCACATTCAGTGCAACCACACAGACAGAGACTATGCACTTTTACAAGGTAGATTTAAGTTTTATAATTATTTATAAATGCAATGATTATTATAATTATTAGCTTTTAACCCATGGCAGACTGGTGTATGCTGTGATATCTTACCTTTAAATGCATAACAGGCTATTGTTTGCAAGTTTGGAACATGGCCGACGTCTATGCACATCCATGAGCGCAGAAAGGAGCAGTTATCCTATGTGATTTCTGGAATCGTCTTTGGGATATGCTCTCTAAACATGAGTATTAGATGGGCAGAGTGACAAGTGCTAAATCCTGGAAGCACTGATTTCATCTGGTATCTTTTAAGGCCTCCACCTCCAGCCAAAATGCAGCTGCTCATGGGAGAAACCCAGCGACATTATGAGGGGCCCCTGTAGGCCTACATACTTTCATGTGCATATCATTTCGTCACATGATAAAATTAAACTCTGCTTACCAGCACTGCTGCCCCATGTGATGGGTTTAAATAGGGGTGAGCTCAATCATATTAATGAGGAATGAACAAAAAGTGAAAGGCACCAATCAGTGCTGAGGAGAGGGGAGGAAAGGAAATTAAGTGAAAGAAGTGAGGTAAGTGAGGACAATAATTCAAAATAAATGAAAATAGGAGTCTTTGCTACAAATACTGTGCATTCCAATACCCATACTACCATACTATATAGTATGCCAGAACAAGATTTAGTATGTCCCAATACAAAGTATGTCAAATGCAGAATGCCAAAAATACCAGGATGTTACTATATCCAGCCATATTTTTCAATATGCAAGCCAGCATGCTCTGCTGGTTATCCTGACCAACAATCCTCTGCATCATCGACTGTTAGATGTCACAATGATGGATGACAGCCTATTCAGGTGACTGATGACCAGATGAGTGGTAATAATACACTGCATTATATTGCAGTGCATATAGTTTAGTAGTTTGAGTTGTTTTGTACTGGCTGCAGACAGGTCTGTTACATTCCATTAGTACCACAAGGTGGCAGCAAAGCCTACATTTTGGTTCAGTATTTTTTTTTTAAATGGCACTTTAGAATGAGGATATTTTGTTATAATGTAAGGCATCTGTGGTAATGTAACAGGAGTTATTGTCAGATATTGCCATTTTGAATAACTGCATTTATTGTTAATGAAAGCTCTCTGTTACATAATCTACAAGCTGTTTTTCATTTATATTTTTGTTACCCTTTTATGTATATAAACCACTGTAACCCTATATAGTATGATCACAATGCTGTGGTTAGAGTGAGACCAAACATCTGATCAACTTTCCACTCATGCTGAGCAACTGTTGTTGTGGGTGTGTGTCCCATTGTTGCAGAAACAACCTGTTCTTATCCCAACTCATCAAATACTGCCACTTTGATAATGGACCTAAACATTAAAATATGATGTGCAGGGTAACCTTCTGCATTGGTTTTGGACATTCAGGGACAGCGTGCCAATATGTGAAATGGGTAAAATCTTATTTTATTCTAGAGCTGTGTGTGGTGTATTGCTTTGCTTAGCGCCTCCTTACCCTGCTGTCACTCTCAGTCTCTGTTTCTGTCGGTCTCTGTTTATCATGAGACCACTGCAACACAGCACAGCACAGCCCACAGACGCACGCACGCACGCACACACACACACACACACACACACACACCGTAGTTTGAAAATGCCGGCTCCAGCGTTTGTTCCCTGTGGCATGTGCTATGTTTATTCTTCTCCGTCTGATGAATCAACAGAGAAGAAATGCTGAAAACAGGAGGCACCTTCAACATCTTCTAGTTCTGATCGATTTTGTTCAGGTAAGTCGATTTGTTTAAATATTTTGACGCTGTGTTCACCCAAGTTGCTGATGAGTTTCTGCTAGTCCAACTATCTGTTGTTTGTATAGCCTACATTCTGATCGTACAGTAACAAATTGTAGTTCGCAAGGTGTTCTGGGAAATCTCATCTTCCACTTCGTTGAAAGTGTGGGTTGGGGTTCCCTTGGAATCTAGGGTGGGTTTAAGTGTTGGAAACCACTTCCACTACCTCAGTTCTGTTTTGGGACACCACTAGCCTAAACGTGAACGCACACAACCATATGCAAGTGGGTTTTTCTAGGGGAAGTGTGGGTATTGGGACAGGCCCTTAGTTATCAGTGAGGTCAATATATACACACTGTCAGGTATTCAGTTATAACTGAGGTCAATATACACACGGTCAGGTATTTAGTTATTAGTGTGGTCAATACACAAACTGTTTTTTCTTTCTTCCTGAGTACCATTTAACACACATCACAAGCTGACTTTTATTTTCAATGAATTACCCCCCCCCCCAAAAAAAAAAAAAAAAAATATATATATATATATATATTTTTTTATTTTAGGCCACAACAGTCCCTGAAAAAGCCTGTGAATTCCTAGATCACACACAAGACTTAAAATGCTATTTTAGTGGAGGCTTTACTGTCTTCACAATATATTGTTTCTTATCTGTGAACTAAAAGTAAATACAAGCTCCATTTCCACTGAGGGAAATGGTGTCAGTATACAGCGACAGACCGGAGGTCTGCGTCACCGCAACGCGTAGTTACAGTTCTGGGGAGGTGCACGTCAGGCTACGTTGTAGGTTACGGCGTAGGCTCCAAATTGACGTGGAGCCTACGCCGTAACCTATGCGTCGATTCAACGCAGAACTATAAATTACGTGTAACACTCAGCGTGGCGGTGACGCAGACCTCCTGTCTGTTTCTGTATACTGACATGTTTACCTCAGTGGAAACGAAGCTTGTACTCCACTCAAATAGCATTTTAAGTCTTGTGTGTGATTTATCCTTTCGGGATTTATCCTGGCTTCATATAATCAGAGGAAATCTCTGCTCGTCACTAGGCTAATTTATACAATGTAAAATACCATAGAACTGCACTAATAACGTAAGCATTTTGTATTTGTTTGGAAAACGTGTTTAGTGTGACAGTTGTTTTGTCAGTGAATCTTGTGAGTTGTAATGGAGCCAAATTGAGTGCCCTTACCCTTGTTAAATGCTGCTGTTGTCCCTGACTTTATATGAGAAGAGGGAAAGATCGCCAGTAGCTAGGCTAATTTGCACAATGTAGAATGCCATAGACTTGTGCTAATAACATTAGCATGTTCTATTGGTGGGGGAAATGTGTCCAGATGAAGACAAGTGTTTGTCTGTCAATGCTGCGATTTATAGTGAAGCCAATTTGCGTACTTGTGTTTGAAATTGTCTCTATTAAGCCATGTTTAATGTGTGTTTAACGTGTGTTTTGAATCAACTAAACTTTACGGCACTTAACAGAGTCCTCCACTGCTGACTAGCGTTTTGGAGGTGTAACTGCTGAGTGACACAGACACACCACCGCAGAAGTAAAAATAACGTTGAAGATTATGTACGACTTCAGTCAACCGAGGTTTTCTTTGGTTGACTACAGCCCTAAATTCAACACAATGACCCCCTCACCTTCTTCATTGGGACGGGGAGGGGTAAAGTATGGGGAGACAGGGCTGCTGCTTCTGACTCATCTGTTGTTGAGTCTGGTAAAAGGGGCAGGGACAGCTGATTTAATATGAATATCTTGCTAAACATTTACCTGCACTGATTAAATGTACGTTAAAAAGGAGTGAAATGTAGGCTAACACTAGTCTGTAGCTAGCTTATTTCACTATGGACATTAAGCTAACAGGTTCATTTCTACCACTCACAGACTAAAGGCTACCCACCTTTCTTGGAGAAAAACTGGGTCACATATTGACACCCTTTCTTTTGGTATTTTGCCTTTCCTCTCTCTCCTTTCTCTCTTTCCTTTTTTGAAAACCAGATTTTCTTTTAGTACTAGGTAGCATGATTGCAGTGTTCTAGCACAGCTGCTGACTGCTACAAGGCACCATCACTGTCAGTGCGCTAAGGCAGGACCAAACCATTTCATGCAGATACAGGGGGGGTGGTCAGTCAATATGGATGTTTACTTTTTGGTCAATGGGGATATATGTAAAAACAAAGAGATCATTAATTTTATTACTATATTTAAAAAAAAAATCTTAATGATGATGGTTTAATCATTTTTTATTTTATTTTTTTTACCTACTTTTGAGGCCCCTGTCAGTCAGGGGCCCTTGGAATTGTCCTAATCTTTCCCCCCTATATGGCGCCACTGCCTGGAGGGCTTGATTAACAATGATCAATTCTCATCACAAATGTCAAAAGTATCTAGCAGAAACACTGAACAGTATCCAACTATTGTTTTGCTGCAAACAATAATAAAAATATCCTCTGAGGGATACAACTGAACATGTTGCAGCAACAGGCATTAATGATCACTTTAAAATTTGTTCTTGAGAGCTGTGATTCGATTCTTAACGTAGAACTTTATGGCTAACCAATCTCTGTTTTTGGAGAGCTACTGTTTCGAGTTTAAGGCACTTACCACAGTCGCTTTTCCCTGGAACACAACATGAAGTGATAAAAGACAACATGTGCATCTCGACAGCACGGATCTCTTCTTTCTACTACATCATTCTCTTGAATGGTTGGCGAGCTGTAAAACAATCAACACAAAGTTTCTCTGTGGAAGTGTTATTTGAGGAACAAAAGTAAGTAAACACTCTCTTGTGTCAAATTGAATGAATTTTGAGTAAAGACCAGAGACACTTTATGTGTGTGGATCAGAGTTTGACAGAGGGAGAGAGCATATTATGCTACTTAATTTACTAAATTTGTTACAAAATAATAATTTTGACAATACACTCTCGGTCATGTGTGCATGGACTGTGTGGGCTTTTCCAGACACACCTACTATTTATATTTTTATTTTATATAACAGCATGTGCCAAAGGTCTGGATAATGGTGATGACTCATTATCCTTTCTGCCAGTCACATTACTTTACTTATGGCTCTGAAACAGCTGTGCCAACCACAGAGGAGCGTGACGGCTTCTCCAGATATAATTATTGTATTTACACTTCACCACAAACCTGCAGCCAAAGGCAAATGGTGTGGCTTTTAAAGTGTTATTTATATAAAATATTGAAGTTTTGAGTTTCTTTGAGACAGTGAAAGTCTAACCATGTCATTTCCCATTATTATTATCATTATTATTATTATTATTAATACTGCTGTTTTTCCCTCTGCAACACAGTAATATAAATTAGGGATCAACCGATATGTTTTTTTCAGAGCCGATGCCGATACGATTATTATTATCAAACAGAGATACAGATACCCAGTAGTTACAACCGATATGTCTGCTGTAAAAATCATAGTTGACACAGAATTAAAGAAATAAACACTGACAAAGCACTACATTCAAATGCAATTAAGCATATATTTATTCTGATAACTTTTACAGTTAAACAGTACAGGGAGCTGCCAGCAGCACTTTGAAAAAAACATTGACTTGAATGAAATGAATGGAAAAATATAAAAGTACTCCCTGAGGTTTCATTTTTAATTTTTTTTAATTCAATTTTTAATTTTAATTTTATATAATTTATTAATCCCCGAGGGGATTTCACTCTGTTGTCAATTACACACAGGTCCAAACACGCACATGCAGAAACAGGACCTATACATGCACTAAGTGGAGAGATTTTCAGAGTGGGCGCAGAGTGACGGGCGCTCCTAGTGGTTGGGGGGTTCAGTGCCTTGCTCAGGGGCATCTCAGCAGTGCACAGGAGGTGAACTGGCACCTCTCTCCACCTCTATTAGTCCACACTCCATACTTTGGTCCGGTCGGGGACTTGAACAGGTGACCCTCCGGTTCCCAACCCAAGTCCCTGTGGACTGAACAGTAAATGAGTACAACAATGAACAGCAGATGAAAATGAAAAGTGCAGGGAGCTGCCCATAGCATTTTTTAAAAGATTTTTTAAAGATATATATACAGTATCTCACATAAGTCAGTACACCCCTCCCATTTTTGCAAATATTTTATTATATCTTGTCATGGGACAACACTATAGAAATGACACTTTGATATAAGTTAAAGTAGTCAGTGTACAGCTTGTATAGTAGTATAGATTTACCTTCCTCTGAAAATTACTCAAAACACAGCCATCAACATCTAAACAGCTGGCAACAGTGAGTACACCCCACAGTGAACATGTCCAAATTGTGCCTAAAGTGTCAATATTTTGTGTGCCAACCATTATTATCTAGCACTGCCTTAAAGGACAACTTCGGTGTTTTTCAACCTGGGCTCTATTTCCCCATGTGTATGTGTGCGTATGATTCATGGGTACCACTCGTTCTAAAATTGGTTCAGTATTGAGCCGCGAAACGAGTTAAAACGGTAATGGGGGCAAATGCGTCCCGTATAAAAGTGCTTTTTTTCGCCACTGACCGGTTCAAATCGCCAGTGCTATCTCTGTAAATAGCATATGGTAGCGGCCCTGGGGCAGTGGTGACTGTGAATGAGTGGAGTCAGCTGTCAGTCAGTGTTGGAGCAGAAAGGCGGAAGTTGTCCCCGCTTGGTAAAGTAAATGCGTATGTGTGTGTGTGAAGTGCGTGTTACGCTAGAAGAGTCAGAGGACGGAGTCTTTTACGTGCTACCCTCTGGAGTGTTACCGGAGTTTTTGGAGTGCTCAAATAAACGGGCCTTTTTCCCGAACGCAAGAACAGGATGTCGCGCAACACCCCGTACAGCTTTCACAGGCTGCCTTTGTCAGACGGCAAGATGCTGAAGTTGTGGCAAGTTGTGCTACAAATGGATGCTAACACTCCTGTCCAGACACTGCGCCTTGCAGACCATCGGGTCTGCAGTGCTCATTTCTCCCAAGATGACTACTGCCAGCCGAAGAAGAGAAGACATTCAGAGGCCGTTTACACGTACACGGTGATTTCTCCTTTGAAAACGAGTCTTTCTAAAAACTCCGGCCAGAGTGGAGATTTTGGAAAACTCCGGTTGCGCGTTTGCATGTAAACTGAGATAAATGGAGATAAACGGAGTTAAAGGCAGCCGACGTCACAGTATGCGCCGGAACTTGCGCCTGTGTCAAAAGTGCGACCTATGTTGCTATGGTGACAATGGATACATGGAAGGCTTGAGCTTCTCGTTACACTGCCACCTACAGGTTTGGCATGCTCTTGTGTATATATACACAGGTAAGTGTAAACGAAGATCTTTTTGAAAACGGAGACGGTGAAATGTCCGTTTATGAAAATAGCCGGCCACATGTAAACGGCCTCCCAATCCCGAAACACCTCTTCCTCAGGAAAACAGCTGTCCCACGAGTAGAGAGAGCTACAGACACAGTGGAGCAAAGCTCGTGACATCACACAGCCCAGAGGTAAGGGAAAGGCTAAGTTAGCATGTTATTTACAGAGATAGCACTGGCGATCTGAACCGGTCAGTGGCGAAAAAACACACACTTCACACACACATACTCATTTACAATACCGAGCGGGGACAACTCCCGCCTTTCTGCTCCAACACTGACTGACAGCTGACTCCACTCATTCACACTCACCACTGCCACAGGGCCGCTACCATATGCTATTTACAGAGATAGCACTGGCGATCTGAACCGGTCAGTGGCGAAAAAAAGCACTTTTATACGGGACGGATTTGCCCCTATTACCGTTTTAACTCGTTTCGCGGCTCAATACTGAACCAATTTTAGAACGAATGGTACCCATGAATCATACGCACACATACACATGGGGAAATAGAGCCCAGGTTGAAAAACACCGAAGTTGTCCTTTAACCCTTTTGGGCATGGAATTCACCAGAGCTCACAGGTTGCTTCAGGAATCCTCTCCCACTCCTCCATGATGACATCATGGAGCAGATGGATGTGAAGACACCTTGCGCTAATCTACCTTCAGCTTGATAATGGCCCACAGGTGCACAGGTGAGTTTAGGGCTGGATACATACTTGGCCAGTCCACCACCTTCACCTTCAGCTTCCTCAGCAAGGCAGTTGTCATCTTCTAGGTGTGTTTTGGGTCATTATCATGTTGGAAACCTGCATTGCAGATCAGTTTCTGAAGAGGGGCGATCATGCTCCGCTTGGAATTCATGTTTCTCTAAATGAACCGAGCTCCCCAGAGCCGGCAGCACTCATGCAGCCCCAAACCCTGATGCTGCCAC
>NC_065528.1:5964619-5968123 GCF_006386435.1 Epinephelus moara
AGGCACAATTTGGACATGTTCACTGTGGAGTGTACTCACTGTTGCCAGCTGTTTAGATGTCGATGGCTGTGTTTTGAGTAATTTTCAGAGGAAGGTAAATCTATACTACTATACAAGCTGTACACTGACTACTTTAACTTATATCAAAGTGTCATTTCTATAGTGTTGTCCCATGACAAGATATAATGAAATATTTGCAAAAATGGAAGGGGTGTACTGACTTATGTGAGATATTGTATATATATATATATATATATATATATATATATATACATACGTATACAACAGTTAGTTCCGACCAACTGTCACACTTGCTACATTGACGCAAATGGGCACTATAGCGTTACACCAAGAAGATGGATATTTTCCCCAAAATTACATTTGAATTAAATTATGAGTGGTCATCAGGAGAGGACGAGTAAAAGGAAAGCCAGGACTCTTCTGTGCAGACCTCCAGGTGTGTTTGTGTAACATCAGCCGACCAAGCGAACACGGTCAGGAATTATCAATGATCATCTGATGAGGTACTGATGAGGATGAGGGAGAATGGAAGCTGAATCTGGCCGTGCCAACATCCAGGTTTGCCAACGTTTCATCAGCCGAACTGGAAGAAGTTACACAGTTGCAGATCAATGTAAATACAAAGTAGCTTGTGAGTTCCTGGCGTGTGTGCTACTTTGTAATTACATACTTTGTATTTGTATTGCCATGTTCTAATTAAATTAAAACATAGGCAGGTGTAAGATGAAACGGAGATGAGCTGATTTTTTTTCTTCTGCTTTCGACGGCGCTTTATGGTATCACATCAGGCACACCAGTCTCGCTTTGCAGCTGTAAAACAGAATAATACAAATCTAAGCTTATCTTTTTAATCGCCCATTTAATATTTAATATTTATGCATTTGTGAGATATACCTTTTCCATTTTTCTGTGCAGAAATATCAGGCTATTGGCTATGTCGTCTCACTGTCACAGACTGTGGCACATCCATAATGTTTTTGCAGCTGTAAAACAGAATAATATAAGTCAAAGCTTGTCTCTTAAATTGCAGAGCTCGAGAATAACATACGCATTTATGACGTCTGAAAAAAAGCACTGCTCTAAAACAAAGTAGGCTTCAGAAATTCACTATATTTTGTTTTTCATGGTCGAGGGTTTATAATAATAATAATAATAATAATAATAAATTAGCCTACCTTTGCAGGTTTTTGTTCAGAAATATCAGCTTGTTAACGTTCTCTGGCAGAAGCCGGGACCGTCGTGCTGTCACCAGTTGGCCTGCTGCAGAGAAGACCCGTTCTGAGGGGACGGATGTGGCTGGTATGCACAGAAAGCGCCTGGCCAGACGTGACATAATGGGATATTGCTCTTCATTTTTCCTCCACCATTCAAGGGGGTCTGCATCAAGAGGAAGGGAATTAGGACAGATAGCTCTCTAGTTTGGATTCAGTGCTTGCCTCCTTCGTGTACGACTCGCCCAGGAGAAAGGACATGGCATCGGTTGGTTCGGTTCTCGGTGTCTTTGCCACTGGCTCTCCTTCTTGTCGTCCTGCCTTGTCCTTTTCCTCTTCAAAAAGTTCCTCCATGTGGCCCTTTGTGGCAGCTTGCATGTCGCTGCACAGAAATGTCAGTTTTTTGTGTCGTGGGTCGAGCAAGGCAGCCATAATTCCAGCTCATGATGCGGTGTCTGTGTCCCATGGGAGGAACCTGTTGCCCAGCAACTCGCGCACCGTGTTGACAAAGAGTGTGACCGTCTTGCTGGCATTCTTCACCGGCTGTAGGTGCGTATTCATCAGGCCGCACACCATGGGAAAAACCAATGACAGTGAGACGTACTCCTCTCTGCTGGCTACTGTCATGGCCCCCTCCAGTGGCTTCAGGACTGGATCCATGTCCTTCATGAGTGATTGCCCACCATTGCACGAGCAGCTGGGAAAACACGTGATTTGTCGAATTCCAGCGGGTCCTGCATTGCTTTATGAGTGTGTGATTTGGGAACCCCATTTGCTCCTGTTTCTTGTGGAGAGCGACTGTGGCTGTTGTACTGTGGTGGAAATGTGCAACAAGCCTGCTGAATGCGCTGACGATTCTCTCCAGGATTGGCAAGGCCTTGAACCCGTCGTTTATAGCCAGTTCGAGGGTGTGCGCAAAGCAACACACTGACTCCCAAGGACAGGGCTGCATGGCTTTGACCATGTTTGATGCGTTGTCATGGACACACGCAACTAAACGGTCTTGTCTCTCTGTCAGCCATCCTGCCACAACTGACCTCAACTCCTTTTGGATGTTATGCGTTGTGTGCCTCTCCTCCATGCAGAGGGTGACCAATATGCGCAACTGCATTTTCCAGTCCTTGTCCAAGTAGTGACATGTCACTGCCAAGTAAGAGGCCGTGCTCACAGAGGTCCAGCTGTCTGTTGTTATCGCTGTGTAAAGCACTTCAGTGAGCTGGCGCTTAACAGCACTGGAACAATCTTCATACATTTTCCCCACGTGAGCGCTAACGGTCTTCCTGATTGGCATGGTGTATTCGGGTTCTGTAAAGGCCATTAGCTCCCTAAACCGGCTGTCCTCCACCATCGACACAGGCTGCATGTCAAGAGAAACCATCTATGCAATCAAGCCTAGTAGCTCGTCACTCCGAGACTTGTCACATTTCTTCTTTTTCTCCGTGTACGTGGTAATTCTCTGCTGTGAGCTGGTTCCGGCTTCGTCTCGGTGGTCTAGCTTGTTTGGGTGTTTCCACCTAAGATGATTTACCATCGACCCTGTGCTTTTGCTGTACACGATTGGTGTGTCACAAAGTGTGCATTTAACTTTGTCTCCCGACTCTCCAATCTTTTCAAAAAACTTCCATGCGAAGCTCCTCTGGGTCGCCATTGCGTTGACTAACGTGGAGTGCATGTGCACGAGCTGACGTCAAACATTATATTTAGATGAATTAAATTAAACAAATACACAGTAAAATGACAGCATATATCACCACAGTCAACAATTTGTATCACCCCCACCCCTATAAAAAAAACAAAAACGTGTACATGGACTCACCCCTACTTCCAATCATGATTTTGTCCAAGAAAATGAAATGAATTACCTGCTGTAAACTCAATTGCACACAGCTGCATGTGTTTTAGCTCAACAACCCAGCTCAAACCAGTTTTCTTAGTAGGGTTGCCACCTTGGATTTGTGAAAAAAAGGGACACTCAACCAAATGTTTGAGGCGGAGGGCTCGGCCATTATTACCAGTTCAGACTGACCAATGAACATGAAATTTGCCATCATTTCATGTCCTTCTATGTGCCTGTATTTTATATTAATTTTTATATCAATGAAAAAAACAAATCTGTGTTACTAAATTCTTACATTTTGACATGTATCTCACCATAGCAAGATGGAAAATGACATATTCTGCCATATATGAAGAGGGGAGACTCTCTGGAATCTGGCAATATAAGAACCATGATGCTGGGACATTCTGTCACTTCACAGCTGTCCAAAACATG
>NC_065528.1:5971167-5973052 GCF_006386435.1 Epinephelus moara
ATCAACATAGACAAGTTGCCAACATAGTGCGCTGAGTGTGTTACAGTTGCAGACTACTGTTGCAAGAGTAGTGCAACCATTTGCCTTGTTTGTAAGGTTACAAACAAGGGAACTACAGGTATTGCACTGGCCTATCTCAAAGTGCGAGAGAGTGCATATAAAACAGATAAATACAGAGGTCAAATAAAAACACCAGTATACCAGTTAAAATTATATTACATTACATTACATATGTTACATGTAGTTTTAGAAGAAGAATATGCAGACTTGCAGTAGTGCACAAGGACACGGTTAAAGTTTAAAGAGGCAACAGATAGGATTCGTTTTTTTTAGCTTGACACCACCTAGCATCAGTGGTGTTGTGTCGCACTGTCGCAACGACCTAATTGACCGTGGGGATCAGAGATAATCAATAATATGACTCTATTAACTCTAAATTAAATAAAATGTAGGCTGTAAAGCCACCGGTATACCTCTATGTATTATGAGAAGGTGTGTGGACACTCCAATAAATAAATGAGTAAAAAGACCGAGCAACAATTAGGCTATCAGATTTATCTGAAGAAAAAACAAATAGTAATGCAAATAATTATACCAGAATGCACAGTACCAGCATAACTCTCAGTAAATTATGCCAATATGTACAGTATCAGTACAAACAACAGTAGACACAGTAAAATTACCAATATGTAAGGGATAATGTAGCCTAGGCTATATTGAGCCGGTGACTGTTGAAAATAACTCCCGACAGGGGAATGGAACCGCGACGCGCTGCGCTGCTGTGAGTTATTTTTCAACTGTCACCAGCTCACTATACATTATCCCGCTTAGAACATGGCTTACTACTAAAACATTCAAAGGTTACAACTGGCATCAAGACTGTTAAATTGCTGGCAGAGTGTATTGACAGAGGAGAGGCGTTCACCAGACAAACTGCGGCCGTTTTCTGGAGCGGAGGAGAAGATTTTTCTCCACTTCTCCCGGTTGGAGATGCTGGGTGCCCAGTAGCTGCGAAGGCTACCCTCACATTTATGGCCAGTGACCGACATGATCTCCCTGCTCTCCAGGACAGCTTGGGAGAGCTGTGTGGACTAACGTTAACTGATTTTGATGCTCCTCAGTCTGAGGCCGTTGCTATGGCATCCCTAGCAACGGAGCAGCAGGGGAGCGGTGATACCTCAAAAAATAAACACCGCAGAATTTTGTTGATTGACCAATCAGAATCAAGTATTTAAGAGTGCCATGTTCTAAGCACATGTAAACAGTCCCGATACTAGAATAAACGGTACCGTATGGAAACGATGCGGCCGGTTGGAGCTCAAATTGAATGGGAAACAGAGGTCAGTGTTCACTTAGCTGGGCGTAACTTAGCTGGGCGGTGTCCGTCGATAGCTGCCTCCATGAGAAGAGAACAGAAGGAAGTGAGAGGGGAGTTAGCCTGAGTGTTAGACTGAAGCTCCCAGAACCTTCAGTCTAACATGGCTTCCATTGAAGGCGATTTACAAGGGGGAGGGAATTTGATTTTTTCCCTAACCAATCAGTAGAGATCAACGACTCACCCAGAATCTGACGTCATTAGTATCCATGCTTCGGGGGTGCCGAAAACAAACGAGCATTGCCCGTTTAAAATGTCTCCATCGTCGTGCACGCCCAGCTGCATCGCCATTAAATCCAGTTTAGCATCTTCCTTAATTTGGTCCGCCATTAACACGAGTAGTGGCGAAATACCTTGATAGCATCGTTAATGTGGTCTGTAGGATCTGCAGCGGTCGCCATTGTTGCTATCCTCACCAGTTACCCACTGGTGCACAGCTTGACATTAGCGTGGCGCTGATTGGCTAATCGCTAGACCCCCGGCGTTCATTGGTCCGTCCATCGTTTGGAC
>NC_065528.1:5975178-6000343 GCF_006386435.1 Epinephelus moara
TCAAATCAGGTTGGGTTTCCATTACGCGTGCCAAACGTGCCAAACGGTGCCAATCCCCTTTGATCTGTCATCAGATGTGACGGGACAGTCGATATAGAGATACATTTATCGTCTCCTCAGCTGTAAAACGCTCACTCTTTCCAGTTGGTAGGTGCGCTCCAATCGCGCCTCTCTTAAAGGGAATGAGAGGTGACACTCTGATTGGCTTATTGAATGATACACCCAAAACACACCCATGACTAATTCACAGAGTAAGTCCAACCCTTTTAGACTCTCCGCCATGGCGCACAGCCTGAAAACACGCTGTCTAACTAGCAAGTGACTGGGACACGCCCATGCGCCGCACGCCTGGCGCTTTGCGTTTTAGACCATCTAAATAGGGCCCCAAGACTTGGATTTGATTGCAGAGAATAGTTTGTTCCAATTACCATACTAGTTGTCTAGGACACATTTAGGATAAGTTTATTACCATTAATCCAATCTAAGACCAACTTCATTTCTTGACTTAGGTTAGTATTTAAATCACCAATTGTTGTTTCAGCTAAATAAATTGTTGAATTGTCCGCTTACATTGAAATATGAGCCCTTTTCAACACTAAAGGAAAATCATTTGTGAAAATAGAATACAGAAGAAGTCCAAGGCAACTTCCTTGAGGCACTCCCTGCTTCACATGTTTAACATCTGACTGACTTCCATTATAGTAAACCATTTGTTGCTTGCAAGGTCTTGTTCCTAAGTAAAGATCAAAAAACACGCACATCCGACAGTGAAAAAATTTCAGGGTGCTGGATCAAAAAAGTATATACGTGAAAGATAAAGAGATGATCCACACGCCAAATGAAGCTCCCATAGAAACATTTATTCAGTCATAGTGTGACGTTTCGAGCCAGCAGGCTCTTCCTCAGACTATATATGACTGAATAAATTTTTCTACGGGAGCTTCATTTTTGTGTGCGGATCATCTCTTTATCTTTCAAGGTCTTGATCCTACCCAGCTTTCAAGTTTTAAAGGTCCATGCTGGCTTGAACCCCAGAATTGCAGCTTGTGGCTATATTTGTTTCTTTCTTTTCTGGGGTCCAAGCAGAAACTGCGGCTGAGCCCTCTTGTTTTTGCCCATATTCGTCTTTTTCTTCTTCTTCTTATTTTTCTCTGCTTGTTTGTGCAGCAAAAACTCACCAAAATTGGCAGATGGTTCACAAATTACACCTACTACTCAGGCACAAAAATAGATACCCATTCATTGCAAGGTGGCACTGTAACAATTAAATTTAATTTTTTACAATTATCTCGAGAAGCAGAGGCGGCCTTTGGCATCAGGGGGGCCGTTTCAATACTTAATATGGGGCCCTACCACGTAAAACATAAACATAATTATGTTTGCCAGCTACGCGTCCTGTGTCCGTGACGCATTATAAGCTGAAAGAACGCAGTAAAGTCATCCATGCGTCCATGCGCACATATTTTCCCATGTAAAACGATACATTGTGACCAAGTCATATTTTCCCATGTAAAACGATACATTGTGACCAAGTGTTAAAATCATAACCAGGGCAAGAAACCGGGACTCAGCAGAAAAGGCGAGGATTCAGGTTGGTTTGCAACAAATAAGGATATGAATACTTTATTGTCCCTTACAATTCCCTCAAATTAAATTAACAACAAAAATAATGAGTGCTCCGCGTCATTTCAGCACCATGGACAGCTCACTACCTGCATGAAAAGACAGAGACAGACGGAGGAAAAAAAGAAAGAAATTACTGGTGTGGATTGCCACGGTGCATTGATACACCGTGCACGTTGAGTAAAATCAGTAGGCTAGTTTGTTTTATTGATAATATTGGGCCACTGACGTTTTTTGTTAAAACTGTTTAAAAGACTTACCGGGCGGCGGGCGTAGATCCGTATTTACTGAAATCCACCCTTTCTGTTTTTCAGTACTGAGAAGGCTCGTATCAGTTCATCTCTGTCAAGTGATTTTGTCATCTCGTGCTCAACTGAGATCTGGGCGAGAGCTGACAGCCGCTCCTGCAGCATCGTCGATCTCAAGTGAGTCTTGATTAATTTCAAACGTGAGAAACTCCTCTCTCCACTCGCTACAGTCACGGGCACTGTCACCATGAGTCGGAGAGCAATGCTGAGGTTGGGATACAGTTCCACTAAATTGTTGCTGTAAATGTAGCTCAGAATCTGCAGGCCAGTGGTTTCTTGTGCCGGCACGGCGGTGACAGCAGCCGTTACCTCGCGCACGAGCTCCTCAGCATCCACATCTCCAAGTGTTTGTTCCATGTTCATGCAGCTGTTTTCCAGTGTACGAGTTTCCAAAGCCTTCTTCATTTCCTTTCTTCCATATATGAAGCCAAACAGACTGTGAAATGACTCCATCAGCTTGAAACGCTCACTAGTGCCCATGATGGCAGAATCCACTAGTGGAAGGAAAACATCCCTCTTAAACAGTTCTTCTGGTGTCATTGTAAAGGAAGGATCCGCATTTTGGGACTCATACTGAAACTGGCGTTTTGGTTTTCGGCCTCGTGCAGTGGGGAAGACCATTGGAATCTCCATTTCTTCAGCGATGTCTCTGGCATCTGTCTGGGCGGATGAAAGGCCGTTCTCTCTGTATTCTGTAGATAATACTTTTTTCAATATGTCAATATGTTTTGAAGTTATACATTTTACATAAATACATCAAAATGGCAAAAGCAATTGTAACCAAACTTGGTACACATATGCAGATGCTTAGCCCAAGCTTTGCTAACCAGTCTTGGAATATTCTGTCACTAGAGGGGGCCACAAAAAAAGAGTCAGCTACAGAGATTCGTATGGTTTACACCATCTAGGGTCTAGACGCAATCGATGCATAAAATTTGGTGATGACTGCTTAAAGATGGTGTGGCTTATTACCAGTGTTGGGAGCGTTACTTTAAAACAGTAATGCAAACACAGGTATGGTGAAAAAAGAAAGAGCCTCTGAAGTTCTAAGGGGGTCCGGGGGCATGCCCCCCCGGAAGAAAAGTTTGACTATTTTAAAGTTAAAATACATCAGTCTGGTGCACTTTGAGAGCAAATTTAGGAGGCTAGATATATGAAGAACTTCGTTTCTGTAAACAATTTTGGCCACAGTAAGCTAAATATCTAAAATTTGCATTAACCAAGCTAAAAAGGCCAGAGAATGTCATGAGCAAAAGTCCCCAGTGTGCTTGACAAAGTGACAGTGTTAAAAAACAAACAAAATTAAATAAGCAATATAGGCTATATGTTAATAGGTCAGTATTAATATTTAATTGTTGAAAGTTTTCTATTTCCACACTGGTTTTAAAATAGTTTCTAACAAACAGAGAGATGGTTTATAACCACACTAAACACATATCCCAATGACGATTTTAGCTGCATTTTAATGGTGTAAACTTTATTTTATCCTCAGAGTGACAGCTGACAGTGTGGATGATTTTACACTCTGCAGCTCAGAATAACTTGAGACACCTGATAACTGGAAAAAAAAACAACTAAAGAAATAACCCACATTGTTAATTAGCTCCCGTGATTATAAATATAACATTTCGATCAGATAGACCTCATCAGTCATTAACTACTTTTACACTCTTTGGTGCGGTAGCAGAAACAGTCTGGATTTATTTTAAAGTTCTATTACAGTATGTGATATTAAGAATGATTTCATCCTGTCATCAAACTAAATACTTAAGTCATCATAATTCTTAAATGTGCCTTGTCTAACAAGTCATGTAATGACTTTGCAGCCTTCTTCACAAACAACATATTACAGATAAGACAGGCAGTGTGCAGCTCCAGCTCAGGAATGATAACACTTGTGCCTTCCTGTCCTCCGGTTAATCTAGGACATTTTAGCCTCCTAGATTACACAACTCTAACAGAAACGGTTTCAAAATTAAAGCCCACAACATGCTGCCTTGATATTCTGCCTTCAAACTTTTTTAAAACCATTTTTAACTGCATAGCTCCAGATGTACTGCAGATAATAAATACTTCTCTTAAAGCACGCCAGTTTCCCCAGGCCTTGAAAACTGCAGTAATAAAACCTCTCCTAAAAAAATCAAATCTGGACGCCACAACAATTAGTAACTATAGGCCAATATCAAATCTGCCATTTTTCATTGAAAGGGTTGTCTTTCAGCAAATCCATACTTTTATGATGCAAAACAATCTTTTTAACACATTTCAGTCTGGATTTCGGCCACATCACAGCACTGAGACCGTACTTATATAATGATGCATGCAAATCCTCTGTCCTGGTATTACTAGATCTCAGTGCTGCATTTAATACAGTTGATCATAATATACTACTTAGCAGATTGGAAAAGTGGGTGGGACTCACCGGCACTGTGCTACAATGGTTCAAATCTTACTTACAAGATAGGGCATTTTTTGGGTCAATTGGTAACCATGAATCTGAGCGAACTACGATCACATGTGGGGTTCCTCAAGGGTCCATTCTCGGACCACTTCTATTCAACATCTATATGCTACCCCTAGCCCAGATTATGGAACATCACAACATCTCCTATCATACGTATGACGACGACACACAACTCTATATCTCAGTGTCATCACACGACTACAGTCCCTTACTCTCATTGAGTAACTGTATTCATCAAATCAATGACTGGATGTGCCAGAATTTTCTCCAGCTAAATCCAGAAAAGACAGAGGTATTAATTTTTGGCCCTAGAAATGAAAGAGCAAAGATCAGCGCCCACCTTGGCTCTATGTCATTGACAGCTACAAATCAAGCCAGAAATCTTGGTGTTATTATTGACTCAGACCTGAACTTCAACAGCCATTTAAAGTTTATTACTAAATCTGCCTATTACCACCTGAAAAATATAACTAGAATTAAGGGGTTTCTGTCTAAACAAGACATGGAAAAACTTATTCATGCATTCATTTTTAGTAGGTTGGATTATTGCAATGGCTTATTTACAGGCCTTAACAAAAAATCAATCAGACAGCTGCAGCTGATTCAGAACGCTGCCGCCAGAGTCCTTACAAACACCAGGAAACTGGACCATATTACACCGGTCATTAAATCGCTACACTGGCTTCCTGTGAGTCAAAGAATAGATTTTAAAATCTTACTGCTGGTCTACAAAGCCCTAAATGGTCTCGGACCAAAATACATGCTTGATCTACTGGTTCCCTACGAAGCATCCAGACCCCTTAGGTCATCTGGAACAGGTTTGTTGTGTGTTCCAAGAACAAGAACCAAGCAAGGTGAGGCAGCATTCAGTTATTATGCTCCTCACCTGTGGAACAAACTTCCTGTAGATCTGAGGTCTGCTCAAACTGTCAGCTCCTTTAAATCAGGGCTAAAAACACTATTGTTTACTGAAGCGTACTCTTAGATTAAATACTTACCTGCTGTATTCTACTGCCCGTACTTTTTAACTACACACTGCTGATTTATGCCTTTTATTATTCTACTTCTTTTCTTATCCTGACTGTTCAATGTATTGAGCCTGTTTTTATTTTATGTTACTGTATTTTATTATTATCACTATCATTCTCAATTTCTATTTCCCTTTTTAATCTACTGTTTTTATTGTTTTAAATTGTGTCTTGTTGCTTTTAATGTCTCTGTAAAGCACTTTGAATTACCTTGTGTTGAATTGTGCTATACAAATAAACTTGCCTTGCCTTGCCTTGCCTTAGCCTACTTTTAATATTTGTAAATTATTTCTAGTCTCTACATCTGTTAAATCAGACAAGCTGATGTTCGCAAAATTATTGACAAGGATTTTTTTATCTGCTTTATATTTATATTATATATATTATATATTACATTTACTTATTTTATTCTGTTGTAGCCTATGATTACAGGCTGTTGTTACTTAGTTGAAAATAACTGTTCTGCTGTCACTGAAACAGAAGTTTTTTACAGATAGGCTATACCGTTTCATCTCATGTGAGGGTGAGTTCATGATGATGATGTCACTCCTAATTAACAACTCCGCCTCTTTCACATGAACGCGCTCATTGCTGGAAAACACAGAGATGACAACCAGCTTTGTAGTACTGGTTATCCTGGATGGGCGCTGTTAGGCTCTGTGAAGCCAGCTCACCTAAAGAAAGCCTGGCTATGTTAAACGTGCATCGTAGTACAGGCCGACCGGGGGAGAGCGAGTATCAGAGCGGAGACAGTGGAGTGACGGATCGCGGGAGAGAGAAAGGCAGGCGAGCAGTGACACGCATCCTGCGACTAGAGTTGCTTTACCTGCAACAGCTGTTTTATTTTTATTCTCCCCTTCCTCAATGCAGTTCCATCATGTACCGTGACAAAAACAGGATTTATTATGAATCGTTAAGGGCATCTGTCAGACCCCCCCCTCCAAAAAGAAAACTCCTCAGATCTATGCGAATCACACAAGTCATTCAAGTTCCCGTCAAAAAAGCGAGAATCGCCGAAAAGCGATCCCTGTTAAAAAAGTATATAGCCTAGTTATAGTTACTCGTTACTTTCCCCAAAAAGTAACTGAGTTAGTAACTGAGTTACTGCACTATAAAAGTAGGCCTAACTAATTACCTGGAAAAGTAACCAAGTGTTACTTTTTTATAAAATGCTCAAATATGTTAAATGCTTGGACACCCCCTTAATGGAAGAAAGAATAAATGAATGAATGAAAGAAGTTGCATATAAGAGCCATTTTACTTTCATATTAACAGTGCTGGTATGCTGAACAAGATCTGAATGATGAGTACATATGTCACACAGAATCTGAATCTGCACACTGCCTTTGAATCATCCCCATTGAAGTTGAATCTTTTAATCCTCACTCTTTGTACAAATCTTTATTGTATTCTTTCCATATATCTGATGGGTCGGTGCATCAAAAAAACACAAACTTATGTCAATGTTAGCTTACACTGGTGCAAGCAGTGAGACAATGTATTAATGTTAGCTAGTTGTAGAGATAACGTTATTCCCATCACAGCTTATTACATTAAATCTAAATTTCAAAAATATTTCACATTCCAAGCTTCAAAAAATCATAATAAATCACCAGAATGCCCTACAGAGCTGATAATTTTTTCAGCACATCCATTGAATTGTGACAAAAGTTTGCCTTACTGCAGCCTAAAGTCAATTCAGAAGTATGTCACTCTATATTCATAAGAATATGCCCACAGTGATATTCAATACCTTGTTGTAATTTGTACTGTGTGCACAACATTTTTTCATCAAATGTTACCAAAATCTTTGACAGTACACCTAAAACAGCAGAATGATGGGACATTTTTTCAGACTTTGGTGCTTTAAGCCCAAAATGACAAAAAAAACCCAACAGTTTTGCATATGTGATATTATTGCCTCAAGTTCATGAGAAACCAGCTGATTGATGTGTGATTTTTTTCAGAATTGTATCCCCAGTGCCTAACAGTTGTGAATATTTTAAGTTTTGTGACCTCCCTTTCTCTGCCTTTTTTTTCCCTGGGGCTGATTTGGCTTCCTGGCCTTGGAGCTGGTGGGCAGGGTTGAAGAGGTTATCAGGAAACTAACTGCACCTAGGTAGATCTCCTGTTTCTGCCCATCTGTTGTGAATTCTTGTGGTTTAGAAGTTGACATACTTTATCCTGTGCTACTTTTCCAAATGAAAATGTCCAATCCCCTGTGACAAATCTGAAATATCCAGTATCTTAAACTCAAGTAAAATGAACCACCCCCCACAACAAATGTACATCTAGTTGCCCTTTGCAGGGCATACATAGGACAAGATAACATTCATCATATTCTTAATAATAGGAGGTTGTGGGTGGAGCATGTGTGGCAGATAGTGGGCCAGGACCATCTCCCAGGCATCAATCAGATGAACATTCAGTCCTTTGAACATGAGTCTGAGCACCTTGCTGAACCGCAGTGAGAACCAGTCACTTTTTGTTTGTGCAAAATTAAGCGTCAGGCCTTGCGGGTTCCCGGTCCGGATGATGACCACTGTGCCGGGAGCCCTGTCCAGCAGCTGCACCACCGCCCTGCGGATGCTCTGCAGCCTCCGGATGTAGAGCTCCATGGGATAAGGGCCAAAGTGAGCCCAGACACAAAAAAGTACAACAGTATTGGTGCCTCCAATTAAACCATCTATTTCATTTGCAATGTAACGAAGCTCCCTGGTTGGGACAGTGACAATACGGAGAGGAGGACCATGGAAGCGGTACGTTACCCTGATGTTGTTTGCGTAGTCTAAGGCCATGTAAGGTCCAGCTCTCTTCGGGCTGTGCAGGTTGAACTCCTTAAGATCTATAAGTATGACAGAGGGACAGATTAAGCTGCAGTGTGAACAAAATCAAATTGTTGCCAGAAATCCTGTGGCTTAATCAGCTACCTGGTAGTACTGCATTGAGATATTCAAAAAACTGCCTGACGGTGGAGTCTCCATACATGTGGACCACCTTGCCTTTCAGACACGGACTGATGTCAGAGATGTTGAATTGGCGAACTGTGGGGCCATTTAATGATCGCCATGTACCCTGGTAGTAATAGCCAGAGGGTCCAGATGTCACAATGCTGCTTTTCAACTGTGGTTGATCTAAGAGGAAGTCAAAGGATATGGGTGGGTTTATTTAATCATTTATTTTGTCATTCTTGTCCACAAGTCCCATGAAAAGACCAAAACCAAGATTTCTCTCACCCCTTGACTATGCCAAACAAAATTTTCATCAGGTGATGAGCCAGTAGTTTTAAGTTACTGTCCAAAGGACTCAAGAGGTATAGAGCATCATAAAACACAGCACTGATCTCAAGAACACATACCCAAAAGCAAAATGCATAGCATGAGCCAACAAATAGCAAAACATCACAACAGATTAAATGTATTAATAGTTCAAGTGAAGGAAGAAAAAAAAGCACTGCCCTTCCAGAAACCCCAAAATCTAGTCTGGGTTTTCAATTCCAATAAATCCCCCAAACAAAATATTTTTACTTTCAGTACTACAGTCTGTTCAGTTCAGTTCAATTCCACTCACTTACAACAGTAAGCATTATTAGACCATTATTAGACCTACATACACAGACCTCACTTATTGGTCTTTGAAACTAGCTAGGAGTAATCATGCTTTACCTTTCTGTTTTGGCAACACAGTGATGCTGGCAGGTCCTGAAGCCCGAATTTCGACTTTCAAGTTGACACGACTGAAGAAAAGCACACACAATAAAACATTAATGTATTAAATATTCAGTATCTTACACATACTATAGAATTAACAACATAAAAACAAGACAGGAGGTCAAAAATCTGAAATAATTTTATTAAGTGAAAACAACAAAGCTGCCAAAAATCTATTCTGTGAGTTAAAGCTGCACTAATCAATATTTTCATGTAAATTATGGATTCAGTGAGCATGTGTGATGTGCAACTTGTCACTTGCATCATCTTCCAGCACACTGTTTTTCTGGTAGAGCAAGAGCTGCATGACCCTGACGCATAATTCATTTTATTATTTTGAGCAATTATATATATCATATTGCCTACAATGGTCTAATGGTGTCTATTGTAGTTCACTTAAATTAAATAGTTCATCCTTCTGATTATGATTGATGATCTCATAGCTGTTTTGGTGCCCCCTCCAGTACCTGATACCCTACACACAACGCATGATGTGCAGGTACATAACGCTGCTTCTGATCAACCACCTCCTTCTAAACAACAGACAAAGCTTGCAGCTGGCTGGTGAAAATAGAAGAGCATCTTGAAGCTAAATCAGATTTCCCCTCAGGAGTTAGTGGAGACCAAAGTAGAGCTAAAAAGAAAATGAATATTGGACTCACATTTGACATTATACCACCTCCAAAGGAATGCTAATGTTGCTCCACATGGGCTGGATGTTGACAGGGAACTGTTTGCTAACACGTTTATCATATCAATTTTATAAGGTGATAGTATGTCAATAGCTTTTTGTACTTCCTCCAAGTAGCAAAAAAAGTTAGCATGCATCTCAATGTTTCTCAGAAGAAAACATCCAGAATATTGTGTATGAATTTACATGATTTTATAACTTACTGTCTTTAAAATGTGAACATGTTTGGATTCAGTCTTGTCAGGAGTTAAACTTCTGAAACACCCATGAAGGACATATACACTTGATGTACTGTATTAGAAGTCACATAAGGGTTTGGTCACGTGATCCGGATCAAGATGGACACTTGAGACTTAACTCCACTCCAGGCTTCAAATAAATCTGTTACTTTCTCCTAGTAAAGTCAATACTATCAGCCGAATTGTACTTTAGAGATGCCTAGACCGCAGCGCGACAAGGACTTTCCTATTTTTTCATCGTCGGGTCTGAAGCGGCCTCAAACATCCCGAGTGAGGCCGAGCAAGGTGATGCTAACACCTCAGAGCTAATGCTAACTGACCAAGTAACTATGGAGCAGATCCTAGCTGAAATAAAGTCTGTGGCCTCCCGGGTGAACAACATGGATGAATCAGTCGGCACTCGCCTGGACATCACTGATGGCGCACTGAGCGAAATAAAAGTATCTGTCACCTCGGTGGAGAGCTCTTTATCGGCTCTCTCTAACCAAGTGATGGACCTAGAAAAGCGCATGGAAGAGGCTGAGGAGAGGGTCTCTGCTGCAGAGGACAGCCACGGTGCTCACGGCACCCGTATAGCCTCCATGGAAAAAACAGTGGAGCAGCTGCAGCTGAAAATTGACGACTTAGAACATCGTGGCCGACAAAAAAAACTGAAAATTATCAACCTTCCAGACAAAATGGAGGGCAACATCCCTCTTGCAGACTTTCTCCAGACAACATTGCTGACTTTAGTTGGCCTGCCCGCTGACTTCCCCCGCTGGAGATTGAACGCGCCCACCAAGCCCAGGCTCCTGCTCTGGCTCCAGACATGCCCCCAAGAAGCATCTTGGTGCGGTTTCTACGATATTCCCAAAGACAGGCTGTGCTCAGAGCAGCCCTGAAGAAACGTGACATCCACCATGGTGGCTCCCAACTACGGTTCTACCCTGACCTGTCTGCGGAGGTCCTGCGAAGGCTGCGAGAGTTCAACACCGTGGGGAAAACGCTGGCCCGTCATAATAAGTACCGTGGACTTGTCTACGTAGCCCGCCTCTGGTGTCTCCACGAAGGGCAGTTGCGCCTTTTTGACACCCCTGAGAACCCATCATGCTACATTCCTGGATACTCTCTAATGTTACCAGTGAGAGATGAAGAAAGATGGACCTCATGTATACTAAGCCCCCACTGAACACTGTGCACTGTGATTCAATTTGTAGCTCTCTACCTGGGAAATAAGGTGATTTCAGTTTCTTTTTTTCCCCTCACCTTTTCGCCCTTTATAACACAGAATGCATAAAAACTGTTCATTTTGCATTGTACTCAGTTTGATCTCACACTCTACTACAGTGCTTTTTCTTCTCCATGATGTTTTCTTACAAATACAGCACTTGCATTTTGAATTTAGCTTTAATAGTTCATATGCTCTTGTATCAGCCTTGTGTGTAGTCTTTATTTAAGGTCAATTTTGCACAAATGTTGTGGTCCAAGCACAATTTGGGAACCCATCACAGTTTCAGTTTCTCAGTGGTGTTCATTATTCAGCCTGGAGTATGGACACTGTTTCAGGTGTCTTAGTTGTGATCTAACTGCTAAATCAGGATTTGGACTATGCTTAGATTGCCCAGTGACTTCTTCTGGGGTAGTTTTTTCCTGTCATTTGGGGACAGGATAGGGGAGGGTAAACGCTGCTGTTCAAGATTTTTGTGTTTTATTTTCCTTCTGTTAAACGACTGGAGCCCAGGTTTACTCTTTTATATAACTTCTTGCACCCTGATTAATTCTTCTGCACTCAGCACCTGTTATTCAATTATTTTCCAGCTTTGTGGCTCTCATGTCAATTTTTTTTTAACATATTTGAAAAAACAAAAATCTGATACAGCATTACTTCAGGAAACTAGGCTGATACAGAACATCTGAAACTTAAGAGGGACTGGGTAGGCAAAGTTCACTTCTCCTCCCAGTCACAGAACAAGAAAGGCACAGCCATTCTCATAAATAGGAGATTATGACTATGACTAAGACTATGTGGGTTGGAAACAACACCTCCAGTACCATCTCCCTGAGCACTGGCTCCCCCCAGGGGTGTGTCTTGAGCCCTCTACTGTTATGACACACAACTGCCACACCCAATATCCAGCTAATTACATCATAAAGTACGCAGATGACACAACAGTAGTGGGTCTCACTCAAGACGGAGAGGAGCTCGCCTATAGGGAGGAGGTGAGGCAGTTGGTGGATTGGTGCAACACCAACAACCGGGTCCTGAACGTTGAGAAAACAAAAGAGCTCATCATGAACTTCAGAAAGAACCGGCCCAGTCATACACCACTCCACATCAACAACTCTACAGTAGAGGTAGTCAAAAGCACTAAGTTCCTGGGGGTTCAGTTAACGGACAATCTAACCTGGTCACTTCACACCACAACCCTTGCAAAGGAAGCCCAGCAGCGCCTACACTTTCTGCAACGGATAAGGAGATCACACCTACCCCCTCCGATCCTCACCACTTTTTACAGGAGCACCATAGAGAGTGTGCTGACCAGTTGCATCTCTGTCTGGTGTGGGGCCTGCAAGGCAGCTGACTGGAAAGCCGTGCAGAGGGTGGTGAGGACAGCAGAAAAAATCGTAGGGACTCCTCTTTCCCCTATCCAGGACATTGCCCATAAGCCCTGCCTGACCAGGGCCCAGAGTATTGCCCATGACCCCACCCACCCTCACCATGTACTGTTAACCCTGTTGGCCTCAGGGAAGAGATACTCCAGTATTCACACTGGGAACATGTCTAAATTGCTTTTTGTGCCATTTTAGCTATTAGTAGTACTTTTTAACTTAAGATATTTTAATCAATTTATTATTTATTCATTCTGCCTAAGCACTTTGCAGCCCTGAAAATGCACCTTTTTTTAATCATCAGGAAACGTGAGCCAAGGCAACGTGATTTCGTTCACCTGCACTGCTCTATGTGTCTGCAAGAATGACAATAAAGTCTTCTTCTATTCTATTCTATTCTATTCTATTCTATTCTATTCTATCAGAACTAACCCTGATATATCTCGAATTAGGTGAAGAAAACCACATTATCTCCTTATTCGCAGACAATGTTCTTTTATATCTGAATAATCCTAAGAAATCAATTCAGTTCGGAGTTGGGTTTTAAGATTGACCTAGGGAAGTCGGTCGCTACTCCCCTTTAATATCCCCTAGGATATGTCAATGCAATATCCTTTTCGGTTGTCCAAGAGGGGTTTTCAAATATTTAGATATCTTTGTCACTGTTCTTGTCATTACTTTATTCTGATTCTTCAGGCTATGACTGTCTGAAGCTGTTGTGGGAGTGCGATGTGGAGGTGACGTTGAGTCCTGCAGACCGGTACAAGGTCTGCAGTGGGGTTTTCCCTAAATGTACTTCAATCTCTATACATGAACAAAATTTTTAATTTTTAACCGAACTTATTACACACCTGTTCACCTCCAGAGAATGTTCCTGACACCTCCAATCTTTGTTATATATGTAAAATACACAAAGGTACATTTATCCACCTGTTTTAGTCATGTGACCGCATCCAGACTTTCTGGAAAGTGGTTCGCTCTGTAATGCAGGAGGTCACTGATAAACAGTTTTCACTAAGTCCTTCTTTCTGTCTTCTAAACCATACTCCAGACAATTTTTCTGACACAGATACCAAATCTCTGTTAATAATTCTTTTGTTTCTGGCTAAAAAATGTATCTTGCTGTGGTGGTCAGCTCCCCAGGTCCCTACAGTCGACATGTGGATATCGCAGATTTCTGCTCTTATTCCTCGAGAAGCAGACTCATGACCTTAAACAAATCGGACAGACTTTGGAAGATCTGGGAACCATTGCACTTCTTCCTACAGAAACTATAACTCATCATCTGTCCCTGGAAGATGAGGGCTGACTGCCCTTTCATTTATTTCATATGTGCTACTCATTTACCTGTCTCCTTATGTAATATATATATAAAAATTGCAGCACTCACTGTTAGTTTGGGGTGGGACTTTTTTTGTTCTGTATGTTTTGTTGTTGCCTGTTTTGTTTTTCTGTTGTTTGTGCTTATAAAATTGAAAAACCAATGCAAAGGGTATTTATAAAAAAAAAGAAGTCACATAAAATGTTAGTCCTGTCTTTCTGCTCCCTCACCTTTGAAAGAGCTTCGTCTCATTTCCCTTAATTATGTAGTTGACTCCTCCTGTGAAGTGGTTGATCCTGGCATTACAGCTCAGGTTCTTTGGCTTGTAGCAGAACCAAGGGTCGCCTGTATGACGGTCAGTGAAGTTGCACAGCGGCTGCTGGGTTGGACGTAGGCAGATGTCACAGATGGTAGTTTCAGAGAGTGAGCCTGAGCGGAAGAGGCTCTTGAAGAAAACCCTATCGGGCTGTTCTCTGTTTATCCTGTTCAGCACTGTGATAGCCTCATTAGGGTGAACCAGCATCACCTGATTGGATAGAGAACCAGAGTTTTCACTACGTCCAATTGCTTTCAGTCATATCAACAAAGACAAATTAAGTGGATACCGCTTAAAGCTCCATACTTTGACACATCTAAAAGATTTGTATCTACATAAACAAGATTGATCTTCAGATGACAGTCTCTGGAAAATCATCACAAATCATATCGCAGGACATTCTTCTCTGGATGCCTTCAGTTTCCTCATTAATCGCCATAAACTCAGCCATGTTGCCGTTAAAATGCAGTCAATGTTTCTATCCTTACTTTGGTTTCTAAGGTCCTCTGTGCAACAGTTTAATCAACTTTAAGCAATTCCTTGAGTATAAGACCAAGATCAGGAGAAAAACTTAAGAAAATCTTAAAGAGAACACTTAAGGATGTTTTGTGCAACTGGTTTTATTTAAAGGAAATTTTAACTCAGATTTACAGGAAAACCTTTACTTGAGCTGCTTTGTGCAACCAGCCATAGCTTTTTTCTAAAATGAAAATGTATCATTGTCTCTAAAATTAGGTTGCTAAATCTGCCACTGTCATCATTAAAAATGGCACATGTGCTGTGCAAGACGTGAAAGTTAACAGGCAAAGCAACAGGCAGAGCTTAGTGACCAGTCATTTAGAAGACAGATAGAAAACACCATCAATACAACCACATTTAACATGACAGGCTTTAGCATCACCTTAACCTGCGCGTCTCCTTCCCAGGGTAAAGAGAATACAGCAGAGTAGCTCCCATTGAGATGATCCACCACTTGCCCAGCTACACCTGCAACAAGCTTCAGGTTGTGGAGCCGGGCGAGTAAGAAGTCCCCCCCATACTTCTTGGGACGACCATGGAAGTCAGACATTTCTATCATAACCTCCAGCTGATCCCCTACATGCCACTGTCCTCCTCCCCTCCTTGGGAGAATGGTGAAGGTGCTGTGAGCTGGATCACTGGTCTGCTCCAGGGAAACAGGAGCTGGCAAAGGTGGATTTTCAGGCCAAGCAATGGAGTCTAGTAGGAGGCGTTCCTCCAGAGCGTCCTCACCGGAGAGTGGCTGGAAGGTGCAGAAGCTGTGATTCACATCTGGGTCAGTGGAAATGTTTGTGACGTTGGTGGTGGAGTGTATTTTATGCTGAAACTGCTGGGGGGGTCAAGAGAGAGATGGTGACAAAAATGCATCAAACAAATGCACTAAAAGCACATTAACTAAAAAAGCAAAAAGAAATAGGCACTGGAACACACATTTGAAAACAATATGCTGAAAACTGTGTAAAGTTAAACATTTCAAATAGGGTCCAGTCTTTGAGGGTTCTCACCTCCAGGACCTCCATGTTACGTAGCCCAAAGATTAAGGCAGCCACAGCCAGAAAGAGGAAGATGACGCTGAACTCCCTTCTTGTACAAGCTCTGGTCTTCATGATAGTCTTCAGCTATGGCTGCAGCACTACGACCACTTCCTCTGGCGCTGGATCAAAACTTAAACAAAAAACAACAACAGGGTAACAACACCTTTGATGCTAAAGAATATTACTGCTATTGTTACTAAAAGCAAAGACAGAAAATTACATATACCTGCTGGCAACCAGCAAAATGTATCCTCAAGAGAAGAAAAGCTGAGGAGGGACTGCCCCTCGTCAGTCATACCTGTGTGCTGATGATGGCTCTTGCTTGCAAGCCAGAAAATTAAGAGCCTTAGACAAATATTGTTTTATAAGTATTGCATTGCTTACTCTCGGCAAACCTAGACAAACACTGATTTTTAGTTCCCATGACACTTCACATAATTCTCTTTATTTTTTTTAGCGACACAAGCAGTGTGAGTCCACACCTTTGGTACAGACTGAAACTCAACAAATATTTTATGAATTGTCATGAAACATGATATGGCTCCCAGATGACAAAGTCTCATGACTTAAGTGATCCCCTGTCTTTTCTGTAGTGCTACTGTGAGGTTTTATGTATCCAGTGAAATAACTCAACCTATATTAGATGGACTGGCACACAATTTCACACTCATTCTCTGACGATGACTTCAGTGATGTCCTGACTTCTCCTCTCGCAAAATTTGTGGTAGTAAGTGAAATGTCCTAACAACTACTGGTTGGTTTGGTTTGCCTTAAGGACATTTACCTATGTACTGTGGTGGATACCTGAGGCCAGCTAAGCGTTCTGCCTTTATCTGCTTGGCCATCAGTGCTTTTAAGAGAGTAACCTCGTTGGAAAGCCGTGAAGTGGCCAACACCACTGGAGCTGAAAACGACAGCCTCCCAGGGAAAGACCCTTGCAAAATCTAAATTCTAACATACTCATTAATATTGCTACAAGAATTAACTACAAAGAAGATGGCAAAATCAGAGATGGCCACTGAGAGAGATCTTCTGACCACATGTGGTTTGCTTGGAAAAACAAGAGGAACTTTTGAAATGGAAACTTTCAGGTTCCTGTCTGAGTGTTGTTTTGTCAAAAGCCAAATTAGAATATATGTGTATGTAATCTATGCTGTGTAAAGTTGCAGAGTTAGTAAAGGATGTTAAATGGTATAAAAAACTGTGTGAAGCATCAGCTAACTAACATCAACTTTGCTTTGACAATGCCAACCACCCAATATCCTTACTACAAAGACAATGCAACACTAAACTCATTGAATGACATTATATTAATGTCTGTGCATTGACAGAAGTTAAGCAGTCTTGCGTAGCCTGAATACATCTTACAATAGTATAGATCTTTACACCGCACATGTAAGTGAGACAGACTCTTCTCCTGCTCATTACTGTGCACAAATGTACGGTATGTAGTTAGGTGCTTTTTTTTTTTTCTTTTGCACAAGCACTTTGCACGTGCCAACGTCAGTGGCTTAGTGGTTAGAGCAGGCGCCACATGTACAAGGCTGCTGCCGCAGCGGCCCGGGTTCAACTCCAGCCTGTGGCCCTTTGCTGCAGGTCATTCCCCCTCTCTCTCTCCCCCTTTCATGCTTAGCTGTCCTATCAATTAAAAGGCAAAGTGCCCCCCAAAAATTTGGGCAGACTTCCTTCTTATTTAAGTTCACTATTAAGCTGGAAACAAGGAAGTCACAATCTCCGCTCAATGGACATTTTGAAACTGGTTGTTCCAAAGGTAAGGACTGAATTAGGAAAGAAGTCTTATAGGTTTTCAGCGCCTGATGTTTGGAACAAGCTTCAGTCTGAACTACATTTACACACACTGGTTCCTTTGACTGATTTTAAAGAGAGAATGAAATCCTTGGAGTCTAGGCTTTCAGTCTGTAAATGTTTTATCTGATTGTATGACTGTTTGTTCTGTGTTTGTAAATATTTTTCTAATTATTCTCAACTCTAACTATGTGACTGTATCGCTGCTGTCTTGGCCAGGTCTCCTTTGAAAAAGAAAAAGAAGGTTGTATAAATAAAAATCGGGTTGTGAGCGCGCTGAAGCTGAGTTGCAGGTGGCACCCTGTACGGTAGCCTTGGCCAACACTGTGTGAACGTCTGTGTGAATGGGTGAATGTTGCTCATAGTGTAAAACGCGCTTTGAGTAGTTGGAAGACTAAAATGGTGCCATACAAGTGCAAGTCCATTTACCCTTTACCAGCAGGCTCTTGTAGAGTAAAATCACATGACAACACACAACAACCTTCGAGGGATATTTCTTCTGTTGGTGCACTGGCAGAAATGGAGCGGTGTTAATCAGTGTGGATGAATGAAAAATGAATACAATAAACAGCTTATTTCAGGTGCACGTTACATGACCTGGTAAATGTAATAATATTACACAAAAACCCATCAGTTATGCGTTATATTATGTCGTTACTGCTAAAATGAAACATATTACTGTAATGCATTACTTTTGTAACATGTTTGCCCGACACGAAATAAGTAACATTTTACGTAACGTAATGTCTTTTTTTATTTACGTAGTGACGCACGTGTGTAGGCTAACAGCTACATGTGATGCTGGTAAGCTAGCCCTCAACATGTCAGCCCACGGCAAAAAGAGAAAAATTGATACAGAATGCCACGTTTTCAACAAGACATGGACTGCTAAATATTTATTTACAGAAGTCAAAGGTAAAGCCGTGTGCTTAGTTTGTGGTGTACAGTTCGCCGTGTTCAAGGATTACAATTTGAATCGCCACTACGTGACCAAACACGAGGAGAAATACAAGAACTTGTCTGATCAAGAGCGCGCAAGGGAGTCGGATGCTTTGCTAGCTAAGCTGCAAAACCAACAAGGACTTTTTACTAAACTTTGCACATCCAGAGATGCAGCTGTCAAGACATGTTATGTCATATCCCACAAAATCGCTAGAAAAAGTAAACTGTTTTCTGACGGGGAGTTTATTAAGGAGTGTTTGCTGCCCTAATATGCCCGGAGAAAAAGGGAGCTTTTGAGAACGTGCCCCCCTCTCATGACGGACTGTAACGAGGAGGGTTGAGGACATCGCGGGGAATCTAGCACTTCAGCTGAAGAAGAGAGCGGTCAGCTTCGACTATTTTTCCCTGGCTTTGGATGAGAGCTGCGATGTACGTGACACTGCCCCGCTACTCATTTTCATACGTGGAATATCTACGGACTTTAAAATCACGGAGGAGCTGGCAGCCATGCAGTCAATGAAAGTGACAACAACCGGGAGTGATTTATTCACGGAGGTAAATGCATGTTTGGGACTAAAATGGGACAAGCTGGCAGGTGTGACAACGGATGGTTGTCCAAATCTGACGGGGAAAAATGTTGGACTTTTGAAGAGAATGCAGGATAAAGTGACAGAAAGTAACCCTGAGCAGAAATTGACATTTTTGCATTGTATTATACATCAGGAAGTGTTGTGTAAGTCAGTGTTAAAAATGAACCATGTTGTTCATGTTGTAACTAAAACAGTTAACTTCATCAGGGCAAGAGCATTGAATCACAGACAGTTTGTTTCACTTTTGGAGGAAAGTGAGACTGAACATTGTGACATAGGCTTCCACACAGCTGTCAGGTGGCTCAGCCTGGGAAAAGTACCGAGAAGTTTCTGGGACCTGAGAGAAGAGATTCACGAGTTCTGTGTGAAGAAAGGAAATGACATTCCACAGCTTTCAGATGCAGACTGGATTGCAGACCATGGTTTTGCTGTAGATGTGACTGAACTAAATGTCAAACTGCAGTGCAGAGGCCTTTTTGTACATGAAATGTACAGCGCAGTAAAGGCTTTCATGAGGAAGTTGCAGCTTCTCTCAAGCCAAATGAAGGACAACATTCTCACCCACCTGCCAACACTGAAGGAAGCCACAGAATCAGCTGATCACCTCGACAAGTACTCATCCATGTTGGAAGCACTGCATGGTGAGTTTTCAAGGTGATTTCAGGACTTTAAAACAGTTGAGAGTGAAATGCACATGGTTTCTTCTCCTTTCACCTGCAGTGTGGAGAATGCACCCAGTGATGTTCAGATGGAAATGATTGACCTGCAGTCTGACACACTTCTGGCAGAGCACTTTAGGTCAGTCTCACTGCTTGACTTCTACTCTTCCCGCAAAGAGGAGAACTTTCCACACATGAGGAGGCATGCTCAGAAGATTCTAGTCGTCTTTGGATCTACCTAGGTATGTGAACAGACATTCTCAGTGATGATTCAACAAATCCAGATACAGAAAATTAATACTGAGCAGAATTAAGTTCAAGTTATTGTTGGTTCGGCCCTCCAACACAACTCAGTTTTCTTATGTGGCCCCTTTTAAAAATTAATTGCCCACCCCTGGGCTGGAGGGTGTTGAGGTCTTCATGGATGACATCCAGGTGTATGGGGCCACAGAGGCAGAGCATGACAGCTGCCTGGAGAAGGTAATGCACTGCACTGAGTCAGCTGGTCTGGAGCTCAACAGAGAAAATGCATGGGGTTGGAGTCACACACAGCAAACAGCCTTTGAATGCATTAAGGAACTGTTGACAACCGCACCTGTACTAGCCTACTACGATGTCAACAAGCCCACTGCTGTGTCAGCTGATGCAAGCAGTTATGGACTAGGGTGCGTACTACTTCAGCTCCACGGGGAGCAGTGGAAACCTGTGGTGTATTGCTCCAGGCACCTTGCAGAAGCAGAAACCTGCTATGCCCAGATTGAATAGGAAGCTCTGGCAGGTGTGTTGGCGTGCAAGAAGTTTGACAGGTATCTCACTGGACTGGAGCAGCTGAAGCTAGTAACTGACCAAGCTGCTTGTACCCCTCATTAACAGCCATAGCCTGGACAATGTACCTCTGTGATGTCAGCATCTTCTCATGAGGCTCATAAGATTTAACCCAGTAGCAGAGTACACTCCAGGAAAAACCATCATTGTTGCAAACACCCTGTCACACAGCCCACTGGCTAGCACATGTCTTGTGGCATACAACTTGGCTAGTGTGATACCAAAAATAAGTATACTTGAAGTTCATTTTCTCAAGTATACTTAAGTAAACTTTAAGTGTACTTCCCAAGTATACTTTATAGCATTTATATCAATGTACTAGTAGTATATTTACACATGTACATATGTAATACTTGTATACTAAAAGTGTCCTAATTTGGCCCACTTTTAAGTATACTTAAGTAAACTCTGACTATACTTGAAATAGTAATAATAATAGTAAATGCTGAGTATACTTAAAAGTATGCTATGAGTGAACTTGTAGTGTACTACTCGTACTTATAGTATACTACTGTTGTACTTGAACTGTACTATTCGTATACTTAAAGTATACCATTCATATACTCAAATTATTCTTTGTGTATACTTAAAGTACACTACTCCTATACTTAAAATGCACTATTCTTAATTTTTTTAATTCTTAATTTTATATACGTTATTAATTCCCCTTGCTCAATGGCACCTCGGCAGTGCCCAGGAGGCGATCTGGCACCTCTCCAGCCACCAGTCCATACTCCATATTTGGTCCGGACGGGGACTTGAGCAGGCGACCCTCCGGTTCCCAACCCAAGTCCCTATGGACTGAGCTACTGCTGCCCCATTATACTTAACATGTACTCAAATATGTACTCAGTACTCAATACTCAAATAATACTTTGTGTATACTTAAAGTACACAATTCGAATACTTACATTATACTATTCTAATACTAACGGTATACTACTGTTATACTTGAATTGCACTATTTTTATACTTAATACATACTCAAATTATACTTTGCCTGTACTTAGAGTACACTACTCCTACACTTACATTATACTTGAATTGCACTATTCATAAACTCAAATTATACTTTGCATATACTTAAAAGTACATTGCACCTATACTTACATTATACTACACTTTTCTTATTTTTTCACTTTTCACTATTCTTATACTTAAATTATACTATTCCTATGTACAGTACACTAACCTTATACTCACATTTTACTTTTCTTATACCCAAAGTATACTCCTCTTACTCAGTGTACTACTCTTATGTTTACCATACTAAAATAATGAATAAAACTCTTCTCAAGAATCCTGCTGTCTGATTTTTTTTGTTAAGGAACTAATTGTAAAGATGATGATGAAGTAATGAAAGACTACTCATTATGTGTCACTTTACTTTAGGACATAAAAAGGTTAACTAATGGACAGGTTATTGAGTAATGATTCTGTACTGATGAAGTAACTAGTTCACTAATTATTAAGTCGTGATTAACTCCTCTATGAAATTTGATCATGAGTTAATGAGGAACTGACCATTAACTAATAGTTAGTTCCTCATTAGTAACTCAGTAACTACTCCTCTGAAATTTGATCATGAGTTACTGAAGAACTGACCATTAACTAATTAATAGTTCCTCTTTCGTTCCTCATTAGTTCCTCAGTAACTACTCTAATTTTGTGTACCTTATTGTAAAGTGTTACCGAACTGTCTTGTTTTGAGTTTACATTCACATTTACATTTATGATAGGAGCTGTCGAGAAAGCCATTTTCAGTTGCAGAGTGTCTTTGATGTTATTGAGACAATAACACAAAAAAGGGGAGATGTCATATAAACATGAGTAATGTGCCTGCGCACTACTAAGTGTTATACGGTAACACAGTTGCAGTGAAGTCTAATAAGAGGCTACAAGATCTTGCATGTTATCGCAAGTGTATGTATGCCCTGTACCCATGCTACCAAGCATGTTCACTAAAAAAATATAGCTTTGGCTAAAGTTACATCGCCTCCTGTGTAATCATTTCACACTTATTATACCCTTATTTAGAATTTGTTCATCAGGGACAGGCTGGTGAAAAGGACTGGAGTACCGAGGAGATGGCACCACTGGGCCAGTTAGGCAGCCTTAGGGTTGGGTGTTGTTTGGCTACCAGTTACCAGCTACCATGCTTGTATGCTTTATTTGTTTTCTGTAAATAAGCGTTAACTATTGTTCATATTCATATTTAACATTTGTCCTGCTCTTTTTTTCCCTGGTTTAATTTCATTGTTACTCTCCTGTTCCCCTGGGTGTAATCTGGAAATGCAGCACTGGTCAAAACTCTTTTTTTTTGTATCATAAAGAGTACATCCGCAGTGTAAGACAGTTCAGACAACCTGATCTCATGGTCTCTACTATAAAGTTATGGAGTTTGGGTTACCATTTCAGCAGACATGCAGCAATAACAGGCAACAACTCTTTTGTAAATCCTTTGATGCAATGTTCAGGGGTACTACAGCAGTGTGCCAAGTTTAGTTTAGCTGGTCCTTTGTATGCACAGATACTTTTGTGTCCACTTGTGGTAAATGTCGTAAAGCTAAGAAACATATAGAAACACCTAAATGCCATTCTGTGCAGCTACAAACAGAAGAAAATATGAGGGAACATATACATTACATACATATAATTAATCCAAATTATGACTACTACAAATAACTACTGAAGCATTCGTGGGAAGAGTGTACAAACATATACTGTCTTTATTTAATAACTGCAAACTTGGCAATTATTATATTACAGGTTAGCACCTACATTGTCAACATCCAATGGCTTTCCTTTTACTGGAGGCAACTGGGAAAAATCTCCAACAGCTACCACATTTAAATGACAGAATGGAGGAAAAATATAATAGCAATATATGTCATCAGTTTCAGATCAACCATGGATATTTCATGAAGATAAAATCTGCAGGTTGCTACAACTGCACTTTTCTCAACCTGTCACAAAAACGTGGAACTGGTTTTTACAACATTTCTTGCCTAAGCACCATTGATTAATTATTATTAATAATTATCAATTATTCCCAGTAGTCATTTTGATACTTTAATTGGAGGCCTGTTACAAGGTCAGGTCCCAACAGTACTATAAAGTTTATCCTGGTAAAAGGCCCTTCTCCTCATCTTCCAGGCAGTGCTGGAAAATAAGAACAGTTACTTGAAGACTGTACTCAAGTACAGTTTTGAGGTACAGCAGGCAAGTTCAAAGTCTGGCCCGGGGGCCAATCATGGTTTGCAGACTGATTTTTAATGGCATACAGCTTGTTGTTCAAAATATAATATGTAACCTGCCACACAATATTGGTTAATAAAGCAAGACTAGTCCATACCCATTGAGTGCACAGTTGCCCACGTACAGTTTGACATGGTGTGTGTTTGGGATACAGGTCATAGGAAATTGCAGATTAAATAGTCAACTGAATTATGATTAAGAAGAGCAATGCATTCAGACAGAGTTTTTGTGAATTTGATGGTACGATTGCTTTATTGAAAGTACAGTAGTACCATTGCCAATAGTGGGATAGTAATGGAATATAGGTGTGTTGCTTATGCATTTAAGACATGAACTGTGTGACATATATAATGGAAAACTACAGTGTTGATTTAACTGATTGAAATGTGCTTCCTTTACAGAGTGGAGAAGTACAGAAGGAGAAGTATAGTGATGTAACGGATGAGCTCACGTAATCACATGCAGCTAGAATAGATAATAATGATCATGTATGGCAGAAAGAACAGAGCTTGTTGTATTCAGATAATTCTGTACATTGGGAGTGGGGAAGTGTTGCTCTTGTCTTCTCAAAACAGGAAGAATCAGCCCCAACGAGTCAGATCAACACGAGGCAGCTGTGTAAGAGAATGAGGAAGCAGGCAGCGAGCAACCAATGAGAAGACTGAACCACGCCCGTGCACAATGACACTCTGTTACGCCAAAATATACTGGGTCAGGGAGAAACAGGAGGTCAGACTTCGTGAACTGACAGACTTTGTTGTTCGTCAGGAACGTGTAGATCAGACCCAGAGCTCTGTAACTTTATTCCTTTACTGCTTAATAAACCTACTGATTGAGACCGAATATCTTCTCTATTCTCTTCATTGAAGAACACGCAGGACCAGGCTCTCACATAGTCAACACTGAGTGATAGAGTGAGCCAAAATCCAACAATAGTTAGTGGGCTAAAGCTGTACATTAGTAGTTAAGGTAGCACGTTGAAAGGCAGATAGTTAAAGTGTTTATATGTTGGATTGACTTAAAAGTGGGGCACACTGGTAGATAGACTGACTGACAGTTTCCGTGATTATGTACAGCATACCATACCATGACTTAGTCATACCAAAAATTAGAAAAAAAACAAACATTCAGCCACAGGGGGAGCCACAGCGATCGGTTGCATTTTAGCCATTTTTAAGCATTTTTCTGTTGTTATAGCGCCACCCAGTTGCCAATTAGAGTTAAATTTCTCCAGTCACCTTGA
>NC_065528.1:6000516-6003030 GCF_006386435.1 Epinephelus moara
AGGAGAGGCATCTCTGTGCAAAGTTTCATGTCTCTACGACATATGGGGCATGAGATATGCCCATTCAAAGTTTGCAATTTCAATTGGTTGCTATAGCGCCCCCCTTTGGCCAATTGGTGTGATATTGCTTCATTTGCATCCTCCCATGACCCTCTACCACTGTGCCAAATTTCACATGGATTGACCGAGTCAGTGAGGAGAAACACGTGGAACAGAGACACACACAGACACACCCACAGACAGACAGAGTTTTCGTCATTAAATTGTAAGATACTGACATATTTTACTCTGATGATACACACACTTGTGAAAAGCACAGATACTCATTTTATCCAAGTATTAGGCTAAACCTGATATAGATTAAATTAGCCGCAGTTTTACTAACAAAACGTTTTGAATCCATGATTATATAAACATTACAATCTACACTTAGACATCATCATTCAACAACTGTTTATGGCTTAACCCTGAACTTGCCTTCAAACCTCACATTGATTGAGTTCACAAAACTAAACTTGGAACCATGCTGATCAACATCATCAAAAACAAAGTGATAATTGTATGTAAATCTTAATCAACAAAGAAGCCTGTCAAGTAAATACACTCAAGTGCACTGTACAATATTTCCCTGAGTAGTGGAGCAAACATTTAAGTAGAATAATAGTAAAAATACAATACATGTACCTAAAAAGTATACACATGTATAAGAATGGTTAGTGGCCACATTTAGTTTTGTCTATAAAATCAAACTTGAATGTGTCTTACCTCAGCACAGATTAATTTGTAGAGAACACAATGTTGAAATCTTGGTGTAATCCTTCACTTTATCTTGCTGGTTTGCAGAAAAGTTTGTTCTCTGATTCATGAAGGTCAGCAATTCTGAGGAATGATTTTTGATACTCAACTCAACACTCAAACAAATTCACCCCTCCCATCAATGCTCTTTTAGTGGGTTGGATTTATTGTCTTGCTCTCACTGCCTTTCTCAATATACGCTCATGGCTTTTCTCCTGTCTTATGCATGAGCACAGATAATGCAACAGGAATGATACACCCACAGTTTGAAATATTGTAAAGGCCAAGGGCAGGGTTATTTGCATTGATGGATTGATATAAATAGAACCAACATGTAAAAACAATGCCCCGGTATATCTGACTTTGCAGTTCATAATAGTGAAGTGCCTGACAACCAACAAATAAAGACCGATTATTGAATGAACCCAGATTTCATGGATGTGTTATTATATTGTCAATGCACAGTTTTAATTTCTCACACAACCAACCCTGTATTGACACAACTGATTGCACCTGTTGTACTGGCACAAGCACTAACGCTTTTCAATCTCTGTCATTACTCCTGTATGACGTAAACGCAGCACTATTACGCATCATCACACAAGAGCAGGGGTGTCCAAACTTTTTTTTAACAGGAGCTAGATTAGATGATGTGAAAATACCTGGGGGCCAGCTGCTTTTCAAAAAATGACATTCAAATGACAGAAATACAACAGTTTAATCTTTAATTAAAGAAACAATTCAACTGTCTGACACTCCTGGAGGCAGTTGCCCTGGCTGCTTCTGCCACACCTGCTGTGTCTGCTGTTGGTTTGCTCTTACCGTCTGTCCATGAAAACATATTAGTTATGCCTGTGTAGTTCAAGTGTATGTCTACAGACTGTATAATAGTCCTGCCATCATGAGGTGGATGAAAAACATGCAAAGTAATGTTGGTCGATTATCCAGTACTGTGTTAAAAATTTAGTATTTTTTGAAAGACAAGCCGAGGGCTGTTTAAAATCAGTCTGCGGGCCATTATTGGCCCCTGTGCCACACTTTGAACATGTTTGCACGAGAGGGAGTGCTGTTTTACTGAATATATTGATATTTAGTACAACAGCATGGCCTCAGGTGTGATATTGTTGCTTTTACAACAACTCTTGAAGTGCCATTTCATCAAAGTCACGTCATCTCCGTACGGTGTATCGTGGAGCCTCTTGATTGTTTCCTGGAAGTAAGCAGCGGTGGAGTTGCTGCAAAAAAAACTGTTTGTGATGCACTTTTTAAAGGTAAGATGTCTGAAGAAACAGATGTTATATATTCAGCATATCTTAATCATACTCACATGTGCATTAAAGCATGTTGGATTATCCTCCCCTGAATAAGTGGATTCACATAACGTTAACAGATTAGTCTAGAATGCTGTACATACTGTAGGCTACATACCATACACATAAGGTTGAACATGAGCAGCCATTATTTTAAACTAGTCCATACCCATTGAGTGCACAGTTGCCCACGTACAGTTTGACATGGTGTGTGTTTGGGATACAGGTCATAGGAAATTGCAGATTAAATAGTCAACTGAACCCATTAAGAAGAGCAATGTATTCAGACAGAGGGCTCTAGTTTCCCGGCGCGGCGCAGGGTGGCGAACCCCGCGCAGAGCTAGTTTCAAGCAGCGCAACCCGAGGCGCGCTCAGTTTGGTAGTTTGGCAGACCGAGGTGCGCTGAGAT
>NC_065528.1:6005685-6007125 GCF_006386435.1 Epinephelus moara
CTGTTTTGTCATGGCTGTGTCCCACCGCCACATTTTCCTCAATTTTAATGACGGACAAAAGTTTCGGACTCAGTGTGGAAACGTGATTGACACATCATTAAGTCATATTTATTTCTAGACGTGCGACAATTTTGGATAAAATAAACATACTCAGTGTGCATGCCTCCCTATGCTACGCTACGCTAAGCTAGCTCATTGCAAGATGGTTAGTAACACCATTAGCAGGCTAGGAATAGAAGAGCTTCCAGTAACCTACAGGTCAGACATCTGGAGCCACTGTGGTTTTGCTTTGCATAATGTGGACGATGGCAAGGGAGTAGTGGATAAAAAACAAAACAAAACAGTGTGTCGGATTTGCTACATGATAGTACGTTATATCAGTGGGAAAACTTTAAACATGCCAACTCATTTACCGCGACTTCACCACAGTGTTTCAGTTTGTGGAATTAAAGAAAAACAAGGAGCAACACATGCTTTAATCTAACGTTATCCCCGCAGCATTCAGGCAGCCATTTACAACTGATTCAGACAGGGCAAAAAAAAAAAAATCACCATGCCGATTGGTACATTCATAGCCGCAGATAAAAGAGGGCCTACTCTGTCATGGAATGGAGCCCCATTTACAATATTCATTCCTGAGCCCATTTTAGCCAGACTGATTCCTGCTTTGTATGAAAAAACAAAAACAAAAACAAAGCCCAATTTATGATGTTAGCTTTAATAGATTTAAATTTCAGAAATTTCAGAAACAGCCCTTTGATAGTCTGGCGACCTGTCCAGGGTGTAGGGTGTACCCCGCCTCTCACCCAGTGTCAGCTGGGATAGGCTCCAGCCTCCCCTTGACCAGGATAAGCGGTTAAGGAAAATGAATGAATGAATGAATGAATGAAACATAATTGATTCTTTTGTAGGCTTTGAAATAGGCTCCAGCCCCCCTGTGACCCCTAACAGGATAAGCGGTTTGGGAAAATGAATGAATGAAACAAAACTGATTCTTTTGTTTTTAATGTCTATCACTACAACGCTACATTTTGTATTCATAAGGAGCTGTTTTTGTTTAATATGCTGCTAAGACGACACCCAGAAGATGGGTCACTCAGGTATATAGCCCCATTATTGTTCAAAGTCAAAAAAAGATTATGCTTTATAACATTTGTTTTTACAAATAAATAAATTAAAATGACATCTTTAAATGTGAAAATCAAGAAAATTCTTCTAGTATTTCTACTTTTTTGCTGTATCAAAACCCTTAAAGGGCCAGTGTGTAATATTTGGCATGGTTTATTGTCAATCTGAATCTGAATCTGAATATTCTACCCATTAATATGTTTATACAAGTGTATGATCGCTGTAAAATAAAATTCGTTTTGTTTTCGTAGCCTTATAATTATGCTTTTATATATATATATAGCAAGGGCCTTGCTTTAGAGAGGTCGCCAT
>NC_065528.1:6008339-6013266 GCF_006386435.1 Epinephelus moara
TCGTAACATGGTTTAGATTTCTAAATAAACATTCACCTCGTCGCTAGATAGACCTACTCCTGAAAAAGTCGTGCGCAAGGCTTTTTGTCCCTACGAGGCCACCGTCATTTACCCGACGGGAGGGGTGAGCGAGTGAGCCCTGCAATCTAGAATTTGACCACTGATGTCACTGTTTTCAACCCATTTTACACACTGGCCCTTTAACATGACATGACTGTGTTGAAGTGTGAATTTTATTAACTGTATACCCCTACTAAAAATGAATCTTGAAATGTACTTCTCAGTTCTGTTGTGTCATTATTTAGTTAAGCAGCACTCAGACAGATTTTGGAATAAAAAAGAGAAGAGCATGCAAGTCAGTTGTTTATCACACACATAATGTCATCTTTTCCAAAGCTCTCAAGAACATGTTGAAGTCCGTCAAAATTAATTCCGGTATTCATTCAGTGTTCATTTTATTTTGTAAACAAGTTATCTTGCTGGCGCTTATTTTCATTGTTTTGTGTTTAAGAAATGGCTTAATATCATATGTTTATCTAGGCAAAGCTTCTTTAAATGTATTTTATTTGAATGCCCTCTTGCGGCAGTGGTGGTAACTATAGCGACTGGAAAACGTCAGCTCGTCCCCTTTTGCTGCTGCTGATTTTCGCAGTACTGTGAACAGCTCCATGATTTTCTTTCAGATATTACCCTGTAAACCTCACTTCACTCAAATCAAAGTGTATATTAAGTGTCATGAGTTATCTTGTCATGTTTTGTGACCGTCAGTAAGCATAAATTATTGTTATGTTTTGTGTTTTGGTCAAGTGAAGATGAGTTTGCTAGCTTGTATAACGGTTAGCTGCTGTAATGGTCAGTCGCTTACTGTTGTTTTGTGGAGTACTGCACAACTAATGTAAAATGGCGGCAGCTTTGCATTTATTGCGTTTTATTTTAATGTGTAGGGGCAGGAGCTGTGTCTGACTGTGTAGTACATTATCACCAACCACATTACTGTGCTTCTTGTCAGAATAAACACAGTGAAGGAAGTGTGGCGAGTGGTTTCTTCAGCCTGCTAGGTTCAAACCAGTATAGAGGGGTGACACACATAAGGATGACAAATGTTAAAGTCTTTGGTAATTAGATCCCATCATGATGTCATATATTCCAGGAGGTTGGTAAAGACATAGTAGATTAGGGATCGAGGACCTGAGTGAGATTTAAAACACAGGGTATGTCATTTTGAAAAATGAAACATACTAGGCCAAATAGGGAATTATTCTAAATAATAAAAGCATTATACTACTGTATTATATAAGTGATCGTGCTAAATATACATGCCATTACGGTATTATATCTGTAGTCTTGTTAGTGTATATCAGTAACCTACTGTAGGGGTGCTGGGTGGTGGAGGAGCAGTAATGCTGCAGGACTGCTATGTGATGGAGGATGCTGCAGATCGATGCTGAGTGGACCTTGATGAGGTCATGTATTATACTGCATTTTTATAGAAGTAATTACAATGAATATGTAAAATCCTCCTGAGACCCCAGCTTTTAGTTTCTCCTGGCTATTTGGGATCAGTGGGATCCGATAAGTCTAAAAAATTATTGTCTTTGAATAGGAAGTAGTTTTAGAACTAAATGATGTCCTCATATGGGGACATTGGCTTTATTTTTTTTATAGCCATAAGTGTAATTAAGAATAAAAAATATTTCAGTGCCTGAACACTGTTGTACAAAAGCAAGCATCTGTTCAATGTTTTGTAACTGTGGGTTTGAGGTCACTGTTCAAGTCTAAAACTGCTCATAACTGTTCATTTCAATTCCTAAACATGACTGTGCTGAAGCACAAAACTACGTTTTGTTCATTTTTGTAACTCTGTATAATTGTTCCTTGCTCCATATTCTATGCTAGGAATGTCCTTTTTGTCTGTAGGAAAAGTCTGTCACACCTATTTTGTCCTGTGTGAAATACTGCAATAATAAAGTCCCAATGTCCACAGACGAGATGATAACGAAGTTCCAATATCCTCAAACAGATACTTCCAAATTAACAGTGTCCTAGCTTGTTACTGTGGCTAAAATTGGTCAAATTTGTATGCAATATCAAACTGCAAACATTCATTCATTCATTCATCTTCTAACTGCTTCATCCTCTTGAGGGTCGCGGGGGGGCTGGAGCCTATCCCAGCTGACATCAGGCGGGTACACCCTGGACAGGTCGCCAGACTATCGCAGGGCTGACACATAGAGACAAACAACCATTCACGCTCACATTCACACCTACGGACAATTTAGAGTTATCAATTAACCTAGTCCCCAATCTGCATGTCTTTGGACTGTGGGAGGAAGCCGGAGTGCCCGGAGAGAACCCACGCTGACACAGGGAGAACATGCAAACTCCGCACAGAAGGTCTCCCGCACCCGGGATCGAACCGGCAACCCTCTTGCTGTGAGGCGACAGTGCTAACCACCACACCACCGTGCCACCCTAACTGCAAACATTATTCATCATAAATAAACAAGTTTTTAACCATAATTTTTTTTTCAGGTTTTGAACGTTGTCTGCTTTTGTGTTTGGACCGGCTGCAAACTGACTTAGCAGGGATGGCTGCCATCTTGTTTTTACATGGATTAGCACAAAAAAGTGTCCACAAACATGGACAACATGTCTAAGTTAAGCTGAGGGTGCAGGGTCTCAGGAGGATATAAAATATAAATAAATATTTTAAGGAATCACACTACAGTGATGCTGCAGGATGAGGACCATTAATGTTACAATTTAGGATTGGCAATGACAATGCTGTTACAGATCCAGGGGCGCATTGTGGTGTAAGGGCTCTCGTCCTTATGATCTCAGTGCGATGCACAAAGAATGGCATCTACTCTAAACCTAGTCTAGTCCCTTTCTGGTCATGGCAAAGTGGTCTGCCTCAAAATATGCCTGCAGAGTGACGCAAACACTCAATTTTATCTGCCCTGATACATATATGCTAAACTGTGCAATATCTATCCCATCAGTAACTAATATGAAATCAGCCACTCAGTCTGTCTCTTTATTATATGCACTGTTTGCTTATTATATTGCTCTTTGTTTTGTACAGTTTACTCATTACACCGACCTATGTTTTTCTTTTTATTGATACGTACTTTCATATTGCCTTATGGTTTTTTTTCTACTGATGCGTCCTGCTTGCACTATCCCTCTGCTGCTGTAATGCTGCAAATTGTGGGACGAATAAAGGATTATCTGATTGTGTCATGTCTTGTCTGATCTGATCTGATCTAGCACTGGCTGCTAGATCATTTTATTCATAGCAAAATAATTATTAATTTTTCTTAATAAGAGCCACAGGTAGGCCTTCACAAAGAATGCATCCCCGTACAATGAATGGGTGGTAAAAGAGGACCTGCTGCTACATGCGCTTCATCGGTTCTTGAACACTGACAATCCTAACCACAGCAGAACCTGTTGTACCTGTAATCAGATCCAGCACTGATGATGTTTTTTGGCAAGCACACAATATAAAAAACCCAGCCCTCTGACTACACCTTAGGAACGCTTAGACAACATTCTTGTTACTGTTAGGACCTGACTTCTTAACAGGTCACACCAGTCATTGGGAACGCGTGGTTCAAAGTGTCAAAACGGTTATCAGAAATTATTGACAATTATTAATATTAATTGTTGATTTAATTAAATAATATGGTGCAATTTGACAGCCAGTTAATGAAATCAGTCTCATAAAGTTCACTTAACTAGCAGTTTGGAACTAATAATAATAATAACTATAGTAGTATTATAATTATAATGATCAATTATAAGTATAACAACGGGGGACACGGGGGAGAGATGCGAGGACTAGAAGCAAGGAGAAAAGAGGAAATATGTCTTCAGAGAACTGAGACGTCTTTCCCTATGAAGCGTCACGTAAGGCGAGTCAGGTGACATCCATTTGTGATGACGACGGCATCTGATCACAGGTGGATCAGCTGTCAGGAGGCTTTATTGACAGCTGTAGAAAGTTTTAATGAGTTTGTGTCTGCACACACATAATGTTCTATACACTTACATAATGATAAAGATACAGCTACAGTTCTCAGTAGCAGAGCAGCAGTGTTTTCTCTCTCTCTAACAGTCACCTGCACCTGAACAACAACCTGCATTTTGTATCTATAGTCTGTCCTGTGTCCTGCTCAGAGTCACAGAATGTGTTTATATAATGTATTCATTATTTACATCTGTATTTATTGATATTCTGATTGTGAGTTCATTATTTAATAACACAGAACATGACCATGATGTCTTTGAACACTGGAAATGATTTATTAGGTTAAATGTTTCAGGGAAAATTAAAATTCTGTAACTCATCAATCAATCAATTCAATCAATCAATTTTATTTATAAAGCCCAATATCACAAANAGACCTGATATTTAACAGTCCGCATTTAATTCTCCTGTTTTGTCTTTCTGTCACAGAAGAGGTTTTAATTTTTTTGAGGTTGTTATGCACAACTCCTCTTTGTTTAATTTTATTTTTTTGAGGTTGTTATGCACAACTCCTCTTTGTTTAATTTTAGATTTAAATAATTTAGGTGGTCATCAAACTGACGCTCAGGAATGTACAAATCACTTATCTGTCTTCACTCTGTATGAAACTCTAGTGACGTTGTGATGTATGAGATCAGTCCGATCAGCTGTCCAATCAATAACTGATATCCAATCAGGGGGGTGTGTCGGTCAGTAAAAGACTTCCGCGAAGGCTGCACTATATATATCAACTTATATCGTTATTATTTGCATCAACATATATTTTAAAGGGAAATTTCGGTTTATTTCAACCTGTCTCCTGTCGTCCTGAATTTGTTTCAAGTGACTAGTGACATAAAAATAATAGTTAGCATGTTAGCCGTTAGCCTAGATACAGCCGGGGCGCATAGTAGC
>NC_065528.1:6013303-6016611 GCF_006386435.1 Epinephelus moara
CCTTGTCTTCTGTTTATGTCTTTGCACTTACATGTATGTACTTCTTTTCTTTGGTTTTAAATGTAAAGCGTCTTTGAGAGCTGTAAAAGCGCTGTATAAATAAAATGTATTATTATTATTATTATTATATGACACACACACGAAGTAAAATTCATAACATTTATTCTGAAAACCTTTTACAGCAGAATTAAACAACTAGTTTTAATTCTGTTTTTCAGTTATATCAAGTGTTTGAGATTTGCACCGGGTTAACAATTCCAAAAACAAATAACGAAATGGCATTTTTACAACTTCCTTTTGGTTTGATAGGTTTAAGTGCAAATAAAAATACATGTTAGCAAAACAAAAATTTTCTGTTTAATATAAGTTAAGCAGCTCTACGTATATCCCAATAGCCATCAGTGATACTGAGTGTTTGCCACAATATTAATACCAACGAAAGAATTCTGATCAGCCAATCAGAAATTAGGGTCAGTTTTGAATTAAAGTCCTTTTCTCTCTCTCATTTCTATTTAACAACCCCTCCCCTTATCCTGGAATGAATTGTAATACAAACTATAAAACAAAACAAATAACATACTGTATCTGCAAGTCTTTCTTTGATTAATCCAATATTTGTGCTTCACACACAGACTGCACACTGTGTGTGTCATCTTCTTATATTTGTGAATCTCATCAAAAGTATCTGAGGCCAATTACATGGCCTACATTAAGGACTTCCACACCTTCAATAACAATACCAATGCCATTAGTGGCTGGAAAAGATCCTCCTCCTCTCTGATGATAAACACTGATGATTTTATAGTCCTCACGCTCTGTTTCAGCTACGTTATATCCTCCTAAACCACCTAATCAAATACAAGACAGTTTGTATAAAGTTTTTTTCTGATTAAAACGTGTCTGGTAAACCCATACAAAACAGTATTGAAATCAATTTTCCCAGGCAAATTTTAAAAAGAAAACTTGAATTGGGTCCTAAGATATATTGTGTACGAATACAATGCATTTATTCCACTTTCAGATACACAAATAAAATTACATCAACTGTGTTACAAGTAATTGAGTTACTTTGAGTAAGAACATTAAGTTGGTTGAAATTCTACAAAGACGCACACAAAATAAAGTTGTTATGATGAATACAATACGATAAGCCTGAGTCAGGGTTTACCCAACTTTTTTTTTTTAAAATCGGCCAATATGGCCATTAATATTCCAGAATTCTGGCTGTATAGAACAACTGCCTGCCATATATTTTAAATAGCCACATAACAGCTTACATTTAAACATGAAATGAAATATGCTAAATGATGAAGCGGCCACTTGAACAGAGTAACTTATCACAGGTTCAGTAGCAGAGGCAAAGGAGAAAAAGGACTGGGTGCACTAAGCGTCATGGCCATGTTCATACTGGATGCGGAAGCACTCCAAATTGTTAATTGTTGTACAGCCGCCCATCAGCAGTCACCTGGCCATTCACACCAGAAACGCATTTCTCCACGCTGGTCAGCGAGTGATTCTGCTCTCTGCTCTGCAAGCACGCAGTCTTTGGTGGATAAATAGATCTGTTGGCAATTAATATCTGAAATTCTGGTCTGCATAATATAAATCAATGAGTGCATTTACATGGACAGTTTAATTCCCTTTTCATTCGGAATGAAAGTTCATTCCTATTAAAAGTGATCTTGTAAACATCTAATTCGGAATGAAAATGGCCAATGCGACTGAAAATTCATTCCAATGTAAGGGGCTGGAATATTCCGTTTCCAATTCCGAATGAAAGAATTTTTGCACTTGTATACACTCATTCCTTCCTTTAAGTTCATTCCGGTCTTTCTGCGCATGCTCGTTTCCTTGCCCTTCTGGCGCGATGACGTATATAGCACGCACGACTCGTTGCACTAACCGGTTTCCATTCGCCAAAGCACGGTCTTCTACCTCTCTTCTCCTCCTCAACAGACGAAGCATTAGCAGAACAAGGTTGTTGTCGTACTGCTGCTTCAAGAATATAAGCAAAACAAAGCTGAAAAAGGCACTAAGAACAGCGTCGTCAAGCATCTTGTTATCCGGAGCGAGGACTACAGTGTTTTCTTCAAGTAAACGTAAACAACACGTAACATCCGCCCCACCCCCTATCCAATCAGAAACCTTCCCTGCCCCAGACCTTGCACGGACCCGAATAGGTGATTAAAAGGCGATTGAACTGATCTCCCGTGTAAACCCTCATTCAGAATGAATATTTCTCATGTAAACTACCTGGAAAAACTTTAATTCCGAATGATTTCATTCAGATTTATTTCATTCCGAATGAGCAGCCATCATGTAACCACACCCAATAACATCAGTAATATTTAGGCTCTTTGGGCATCATGTTAAAGGCTACACAGTATATACTATTAATGCATTTATTTCTTCATTTATTTGGCATATTTCCTGCCTGACATGTTGGTTATTAAAATTTTCATCTGCGAAGTATCTGCAAAATTTTGAATCCAGACTTTTACAGTATTTTCACACTCTGGTATAGAGTGTTCCAGGGATGACGTTATTCTGTTGGCTGATGCAGATGTTAGCATTGCACTGGTTCTGTCATCAAAAAACCTGTGGGATTTTTCAATTGGATTTTGGATTATTGCTGAAAATAAGCTCTGTGGCAAACAGATATTGATGCATTTTCTTCAGCAAGATAATTTTTTTTACAAATGAGGGCCATTTTCATGATTATGGAAGTCTAAATGCAATCGAAAGATGTAAAAAGCTAACAAGCTAATTGCACTATGGTCACATGACCTAACATCACCACCATAACAAGACTGTAAAGCCGTGGGCTCATTTGAGATGAACTGCGCCTCCCCTGTAAAGTGGATAAGATCAGGAGGCTGCAGCAGGAGGCGGTGACAAAAAGCCACGGTGAAGTCGGGAAGTTTCCAGCAGCGTTCAGTGTGTACAGGAAATCATAGAAACAGTCACATCCTGTTGTCCAATTGTTAAAATGTTATCAGACCCATAATTCAGTTTGTTTACAATCTCCAGATATTTTAATTATGACAGAGTAACCTATTAAAATGCTTTACAGGCGATCTGTAGTTTGTGTTTACGGTTCAACCTCCATTTTATATTAATTCTCTTGTACATCTGCATCATATCAGACCTGTCCCCCTCAAACTACATAAATAAATTAAAAACATCAGCCTTAGAGGCAGTTTACACGTTGCCGGCTATTTTCATAAACGGACATTTCACCGTCTCCGTTTTCAAAAAGATCTTCGTTTACACTTACCCGTGTATATATACACAAGAGCATGCCAAAC
>NC_065528.1:6017259-6019233 GCF_006386435.1 Epinephelus moara
TTCAACCAGTGAGTGAAGAACAAAAATATGGTCAAGGGTTGAAAAGCCTTTCCTAAACCCTGCCTGCTCTTCTCCAAGAATTCTTTCAGACTCTATATAAGCAGTTAGTCTGTAATTTATAACAGCCGTAAAAAGCTTACCAATACAACTAAGTAAAGTAATACCTCTGTAATTTTCAGGATCATCTACTGGTCCCTTGTTTTTGTATAGTGGTTCTATCACTCCTAAACACCAGTCAGTGGGGACTATACCTGTTATCAGTGCCAAATTAAAAAATTTAACTATAATGTTCAACACTTCCAAAGGGGAGTTCTTTATATATTCCTTTATAACATCATCAATACCGTTTGCTTTTTTATTTTTTTTATTTTTTTTACCATTCGCTGTATTTCTTCCAAAGTAAACAAATCATTTATGTATTCATTTGTAGGAGAGGTGACTTGTCTGAGGTCAAATTGCTGGTCTTCTGGTGTACAATTATCACTCGAGTATTTTTAAAATATTCAGCAAAGGTTTCTATAGATACATTTCCTAATCTTCCAGATGGTTTACCTGCATTTAAAATAGACCAATATTCATTATTATTAGATTTTTTAAGTGTACAAAGTTTCCTATGTAAAGAATCATAGTACTGCCTTGAACATTTCCTTATGATGGATTTATACTTTCTAGCTATACATTTTATTTCAACTTTAGATTGGACAGAGCGGTTAAATTTGAATATGTTCATGGATTTAAAATATTTTCTACGAGCCTCAATACATTCAGCATTAAACCAGGGTTTTCTCTTCTGTAGTTTTTTTGACATTCTACCAAATTTGTACAGATCCTGATCATATACCTTACATAAACCCAAACTTTTAGCAGGATCTACCATAATGTCACATATACCTTTACTAATGTTATTTATTTCAACCAGATTTGTATTGGAAATATTAATCGCGTCAATCATTGAATCATACATTTTTATAACCTCTAAATTAAAGGTTTCTTGGTATGTGGCTTTTAACTCAGGTTTCCATCTGTGTTTAAATATTAAATGGGCCATGTGTCTACAATCTTTTTCAGGATCATAACAAGCAGTATCTGTAAGAGTTTCACATTTATGAGTACCAAGGTTATTGGCTCTTATAGTTAAACTAATAGGGCAGTGAACATCTGACAAGCATTTATCCAAAGGTTCAACACAAAAATAAATAATCTGTGCTAACAAACAAGCTGACACTATGGCATAGTCAGTAACGCTACCAATGCCATTAGTGGCTGGAAAAGATCCTCCTCCTCCCTGATGATAAACCTGATATTTTTAATAGTCCTCACACTCTGTTTCAGCTACGTTATATCCTCCTGAACCACCTAATCAAATACAAGACAGTTAGTAGATAGGTGGGTATCCATGCACAGCCAGTAGGGTCAGGTGCTGGTAGGTGGCAGGAATATGTATACAACAATAATAGGGATAAACCTCCGCACACTGATATGTAGACTTTACTCTAGATCTTTATTTGTGAACAATGCGTTTCGCGGGTAGCGTCATCAAGTGCACACAGGTGTGGTCCAAGCATACACAGGTGTTCTTAAGTACTGATTGGTCACGTGATTCATGCGGGTACACAAGACAGTTAGACTGCCTTTACACTACCATGTCTTGACGCCCAATTCCGATTTGTTGCCTAGATCCGATTTTTCCTGACTGCTGTTTACATGTTATTCACCTTATTTTTCACGGAGACATGGAGGCAAAACAGAACGCAGCCAGCTTCCGTTTTTTTGTGCGACACTTCCAGTCCAGCACTCTTGACCACTGTGTAAATGTCCCACGGTATTTGCTACAGCGACATTACTGCACGCATGAAAATGTTTACATTACTGAAAGCAATTTTAAGGACTAACTTTAAATATTTGAAGTTAATCGTTAAAGAATAAATCACCTGGAAAGCTGGCGCTGCTCCACATAATTTAAAAGGTAACTTA
>NC_065528.1:6020490-6042200 GCF_006386435.1 Epinephelus moara
CCTTCTCTCCTCCGTCTTTCCGACTTGCGCAGGTAGGAGGGACAGAGGTGGGAAAGAGGAGTAGCTGCGCCAGGCGCACGGTGTGCCAAACTTGCAAAATCTGCCTGGCCACACCCAGTTGGCGAAGCGCAGGTACGCTGTGCCCCCGCCTCATCCGGTCTGTGAAACTAGAGGCCAGAGAGTGCAGACCTCCGCCAAGTAGGTGATATTCCCTCCCCCTCTGCATCAGATTATGTAGCCTCCATCACAATTAGGTTATTTGCATCACTATCATTATTAGGTTATATATGCCTTCACCATGGAGACACTGTGGTGTATTTATTTCATTTTTATTTTGTACCAACACAGAATATTTTGTATTTTTCACTTTCTTTTTTTCCTACACAGAACATTAATTTCAACTTTAGAATTACAACAATATTTAGCAAGTAGAACAAGACGTGCTTTCCAGCCACCAGATGGCGCTATTTTCACCGTCTCATTAGAAATTGGAATTGCTGCTGAGGATGTCAGACGATAAATTTTATTCATTATTTTATCCACTCTGCTTCAACTGATCACCACCAAAATTTTATCATCTGTTCCTTGTCCCATTATCCACCTTTCCTGAAAATTTCATCAAAATCCGTTCATAACTTTTTGAGTTATTTTGCAGACAAACAAACAAACAGACAAACGCCAGCGAAAACATAACCTCCTTGGTGGAGGTAATAAATTATGGCAGAAACTTGGTATTACTAAAGTTGGACAGCTATTTAGCAGAACAATGTTACCATTTCAACAACTTAAAAATCAATTTGGCCTCTTGGACTCGAGGGAGCGGTTCCTGCCTCATGTCCAGAGTGGGATCAGCTTCTAAAGATGGCAACCCTGGCAAGAGGTGTGGTCTCAGATATCTATAACATAATGTCCATAGCTGCCCCTAATCCATATTTTTCTGTCCAGCTGGCTTGGGAGCATGATCATAATACATCTCTGACTGCCTCCCAGTGGAACATGATTTGGAGATCAGCTTTAAGTTCTTCTAAGTGTGTGAGATTTGGGATCATACAATATAAGATTCTGTGCAGAGCATGTATCACTCCTGTGAGATTATCCAAGATGGATGATAAACATCAAGACTTATGCTGGCATAACTGTGGCCACAGAGGTTCTCTATTTCACTTATTCTGGGACTGTCCATCTCTTAAAACACTATGGTCAGAAGTGGTGTCTCTTGTGTCAGATTTTTTTAATGTCATTTTCCCTGTGTGCCCTAAAGTATGCTTGCTGGGCCTGAAGTTGGACAATAATGTTGGGGTAACTGTTGAGCACCTATGGACGCTGGCTTGCCTATCCACCAAGAGGTGTTATGTTAAGTGTTATGTCAGTCTTCTATACACATGATGAAGTGATAGCAGACAGTTTACTGTATGCCATGGTGTGAGGGCTCCCTCTGTTGGTACACTTAGGTACGCATTGTTTTCCTCTTTATGAACAGAACAATAGGTACACTAGAGATATGTGAGATATGGGCAGAGGGTATTACAAAAAATAAAATAAAAACATATGTTACATATAGTTCTGTTTTGTCCTGTTTATTTTCCATTCCTGTGTTTTTCCTATCTGATTTTCCTTTGTTAATTATGTGTTAAATCTGAAAGAAAGAAATAAGAATATATTCTGTTAATAACAAAAAACAACACTTAACAGGCTGAAATCACTCAGTGTATGCCCAACTTACTGTAAGTTCAACGTAAGGATCAACGTAATGTCCTTCACATCCTCATCGCCAAATCTGTTGAAGAAATTCTCAAATATTGAGAGTTGCTGGTTCTCTTAAAAATTACAGACTCAGTGTGATAACTCAAATCTGACTTGGAGAATGGAGAGAAGACTCAAACATGGTGTTCTCTCTTCCAGACTTCCTGTTTTACCTTAAATATGATCAGGTAAGTAAAAGAAAAGTTGCTGACCACATGACAAAGTTGATTCATGCAAGTATTAATCATGTGTATTAGGCCTTCCTCAGTACAATGGCCCTGTTATGTCAACTCTCTGTTGAATTTCAGCTGACTGCCACCTGACTATCTCACAACTTAAACACAGAGAATCAAATAGGCATCATCAAAATCAATACACAATCTCAAATGTTCATTTCCCACAAGTGTTATGTCAGTCTTACACACACCTCCTCTGCAAAGTGATAGCAGACAGTTTTCTGTATGCCACGGTGCGAGGGCTCCCTCTGTTGGTGAATGTTGGTACACTTCGGTTCACATTTTTTCCCTCTCTATTAACAGAACAATATGTACACTAGAGATATAGGCAGAGGGTATTACAAAAAATAAAAACCAGTTAAATATATTTTTGCAAGTTGACTTCTTCACAAAGAATCATGAATAATTTATGTGTTTATCCTTTAAATAGTCTGTTGTCAAATGTACTGCACAGCCCTCAGCAGACTAAAATATATAAATAATCATCTTGGTGTAACAGTTACATTTAAAAAGCAACTTAGGGTGTCGTTCAAAATATAATATCATTATCCCACCATTTGCCAAAGAATAAGATACTGAATTTTCCTTTATTCTGAATGATCAGATTATCTGATTTAGCCTACACTGTGGCCAAAGTCTCTCAGATACTGACCAACCTGAGACACAGCAGACCTGAGAGTTTTCATCTGCTTTGAGTGTAAGTACTTTACAAACTGGTGTAGCCTTAGTTTGCTTTGTAAACATGCATGTTATATATTACAGACTCACAAGCTGTACTTCCTGAGGCTGTGTATTGTACCCACCCGCAGCACATGCATGAGTTATGCTAGTTTAAACATAAAAACAGATTAGGATCTGTACCTGTCATATTTGTCATACCTGTTGTCTCCAACCTGTTTTGTAATCACATTCATCACTCTTACCATTGTTTTTAACTTGCAAATGATTGTCATCAGATGTAAAATAATGTCAAACTGTTGTTCAGTGTTTCTGTCTGTAATAAATGAATTAATTGTCATGGTGACTTTAAAGTTAGAATTAAAATTGAAGTGGGTTTAGTGTTTTGTTTTGTTTTGTTGTTGTCTACAGATGTGCCTGCTCTTTTGGCACATGGGAGTGTTTAAGAAGATAAGGCATCAACAAGGTGAGATACTCTTGTCTATTACTGCTGTGCCAGTGAGTTATGCTGCAGTGCTGTCTGTAGTCACGGCCCCCAAAGGCATTTCCACGAAGTCAAACAAACAGAATGTACTTTCTGGCAAATCAGCAAGACAGGTGGAAAACCAAACGTAAGAATTTATCACTGTGTTCTCTCCACATGGTTCTCTGCTGAGGTAAGACACATTACATGCTCAAGGTTTCTTCTCATGGACACGTGAAAGCCAAATGTTCCCATTAACCATTCTAATATACATATGGAAACTTCTGAGTAACTTGTATTTTACTTTGACTGCTTCCTTTTCATTACGTTCCTTTATGTTACTTTATACTTATGCTCCACTGCATTTCAGACAGTAATCTTTGTACTTGATTACATTTACTAGACTATAGTTACTGTATACTTTGTCAGTTAGGAGTTACATGTATTCAAGACCTCATGTAGGTAAAAGAAAAAAAATATTTGCATCAAAATATACATCAAATACCAAATGAAAAAGTACTCATTATGCAGAATGGCCCATGTCAGAAATCTGATATTATTGTATTACAGTATATTAATACATTATGTGCATATCACTTCTGTAACAATGTCACTTTCTGTCACAAACTGTAAAGAATAGAAACTATAACTTTAACATAAATGTTGAGTAAAAATTACAATTAGATTTTACATAATGAGTACTTTTACTTTTGATGCTTAAAGAGATAGTTTTGTTTTTTTTCAAGTGGGGTTGTATGGGGTGCTTATCAATAGTGTATTACATACAGTAGATGTCAGTCGGCACGCCCCCAGTTTAGAGAAACAGGTTGGACTGGAGTGTGACACAGAAGCTAAGCAATGTACTGCTGTTGATGGGTGCAGCAACANTGGACTGGAGTGTGACACAGAAGCTAAGCAATGTACTGCTGTTGATGGGTGCAGCAACAAAAGGCATTTTAGCCGCCTGAAAAAAATCAATCTAAGTTTAGGTGTACGTTATATTGAGGGCATTTTCACTGCTCCACTTTGCAGCCAGGTGATTTTCTACTGGAAAACTAAGCCATTACAGTATATTGCGCTTTTCAAAGCCAGATTCCACTGAGAAAAACAGTAATTTAATATTGATGAACACAGAAGCTGCTGTTCTGCCACTGCCTCAAACTGTTATTTTGTTGGTGTTATTGTGTGACTTTGGTGTTTCAAAGGGTTAGTTCAGTTTCACCAAAGTCACCTAATGACACAAACTAATTATCTGATGGAAGTAGTGGTAGACCAGCAGCTCCCGTGTTCAGCTAGCTTAAGTGACTGTTTTTGTCAATGGAGTCCAGTGACTTTGTAAAAGTAAGATGGTGAAAATATTCTCTACTGCCTACTCCTTTGCTGCTTATGATAATTTTCTCAAACACAGGTTTACAAGCAGATACTTGAAATCCATTTATTTCCTTAAGTGTCTGGTGGTTCAGGGAAAATCTGCTGTTCCTGAAGCATGATACGTGTGTACTGTATTTGTTCCTGTGTCCTGAGTCCATTAGATCAGATCTGATTTCTCTTACATCTTCCGCATTTGTTGTCTTGGCAGAATTACATTTCAACAATGGTGAAAAACTGTAATCTGTGTAATGAGAAGGAAAACACTGTAAATGTGCAGCTTGTTGTGTGGTGTGGATCGCAGGAGTGTTATGCCCCTGAGAGAGGAGGAATAAGAAGCACATGGGTGAGAGTGATGTTCCCTTAGTGAGAACTTTACTGATACTTCACAAAAATATAACAATTGACAACATAGTAGAGGCCAGGGAGGACGAACAGTGATGCAGACGCTTTGTTCGGATGCAGCTGGAGTCACTGCTGAGGGGATGTTCTAATGAGCTGCCATCTGACACAATCACTGCCCCAATCCAAGCAGTTGAGGCACAGAAAGAGTACCTTGAAACCTGGTCACTTTCAGCTGTATCTATGTCAGTCTCAGCTGAAGATGAGACAGCCACTGCGTCAGTCAGCCCCTTAACAAAAGGTCAGTTAAGAAAGGCACAAATATCGGACCCAGTCATCTGTACTGTGCTAGATTGCAAACTGTCAGTTAGGGAGCTAAAAGCATTCAGCCCAAAAACTGTTCAGAGATGGGACAAACTGACAATGGTCAATAATGGCATTCTGTACAGAGCCACCACAACCTGTGTGCGGCTAGTCTTACCAGAGCAACACAAAGACAAAGTGCTGGAAGAGCTCACACCAACATGGGACACCAAGGCGCAGACTGCACAGTATCTCTAGTGTGCGACTGCTTCTTCTGGCCATATATGCAGTCTGACATTGAACACTATGTGACTAAAGCTTGTACCTGTCTCAAGCAGAAAAAGCCATGCCATGAAACGACAGCTTGTGTTTTTCCTCCATCTTGAGTGATGTAAAGGTGGATATGAGTATATCCTTGTTATTGTGAATCATTTCACCTGTTTTTCTCACGCATATGCCACCACATCAAATTCAGGAAAAACTGCTGCAACCCTCATGACTTTGCTCTGAAGTTCAGTTTCCCCTCCCGCATCCACCATGACCAAGCTGGAAAATTCGAAAATCAGTTAAAGAAACTCAGTGGCATGGCCAGAATGGACCAGAATGACACCCTATCACCTGATGGGGAATGGCAAAGTGGAGTGTATAAACAGGACATTGTTGCAAATGCTTAAGACACTGACAGACACACGAATCAAACTGGAAGGAGTCTCTGGACAAACTGGCGTATGCCTGTAACTGTACCCATTGTGAAGTGACGGGTTATTCACCATTTTACCTTCTATTCGGGAGGTCACTGAGACTTCCAGTTTATATGCTCTTTGGATTGAACACAGAGTCAGGCTCCAGTAACCAGCGATAGTACGTGAAGAAATGGAAACAAGGAATGGAGGAAGCATACGCCATCACAAATGAAATGCTCAGAAAGCTGCTGAAAGGAGTAAAAAGCACTATGACTTAAAAGATTGAAAGGAGTTCAGTGCTGCAGCCTGGTGACCAAGTCCTGATCAAAAACCTAACACCAAGAAGAGGGCCAGGTGGACTCTGTGATTATTGGGAAGACACAGCTCACACTTTAGTTAGACAAATGGGGTCTGACCTGCTGATTTACAAAGTGAGACCAGAAAAGGGTCAGGGACGCTCCATAGTATTGCACAGACACCTGCTCATGTCCTGTGACTATTTACCTTTTGAGACACAACCCGAGGCCTGTGCTACAAAGCAGGATTTGGAGTTAGTGAGGTAACTTCTGGGTTAACTCTGGGTTTTCAGTACTACGAAGCTGGTTCTCCCTATACATCAGTAGCAGAAACCGTCTGGTGTCACTTTAAAGTGTTTTATGTGACATGTTCAGAGTAGTATTATCATCATCCAGCTAAACGGCAAAAATACTCTACTATACAAATGTCAGTTCAGCTCAGTGATACCTGCATGTAATTTCAGTCTGGTGTGATGGTGAATTTTTGGATATTGTTTTTAATGTTTCTAGATCTTCCATTTTATGATTACAAATTGTTGTTTAAATCCCATGCTACTGACATGTTACTGTCTCCTCGATTAAACACTTTCGCTACCGTTTCATCACATATATGAAGCAGGGTACTTCATTCATGGTTCTGATGATGACGCTCGCAATTAACAACCTTGCCCCTTTTACGTGAATGTGCTTGTGGCTGGATAAGAAAACCCAGAGTTGACTGAACTAGTTGATAACCAGCTTTGTAGTACCGGTTATCCAGATGGCAAATGTTAGGGTTAGTCAAACCAGATAGCAAGAAGATATCCTGGGTATGTTGAACTAGCTTCGTAGTACAGGCCTCTGGAGTAACCAAAGAGGACAAGAGCAACCGGAAAAGGAAACTCCAGCCTACATCACAGCCTCAAGAGTCTGATTAAGACAATGAGGATGAATATGACCCTTCATTATGAGTCACTTCAGGTCCCCACATTGCCTGCAGGAAACAAGAGATGCTGAACCAGAGATGAAGATTGAACACAGTCCCCCAGCAGTAAAACAGTTGGAGAGCCAGTCCCTGCTGTGCTTCTGGCACAGCCTCTTGTTGGAAAGCAACTGGAAGAGCTCAGCATACCTGCTGGAAATCTTCCTAATGATCACCCACCAGATACTTCTGTCATCAAATACTGCTGCCGAACCTGAGGAGCTGACCTACCAGCTGCCACGAAGCACCCACAGAGACACTTCACCTATGATCAGCTTGGTATGCCTTCCTGCTACAGCATCCAGACAGCATTGCAGCTGTTTCCTGTCTACCCTGCACCAGGACTGATCTCATGGCTGCCACCACTAAAGCCATACTACCTTCAGCAACCCTGTATGTATGGACTCCAGCAAGCATCAACCTACAGAGTTGACATGTTTGACTAGAACCATGGACTGTCTGAATAGATGTTTCCACAGACGTTGTCAGTGGACGATTTGCAGTCTGCTTATACAGATCATTAAACCTGGTGGACTGTTGATCAAGAGCATGTGGAAAGACTGTTTATGGACTGTTTATACAGTAGCCAGTCAAAAGACATGGATTGTGAATATGGATTGTTGATTTTTTTAATTGTGACCCTTGACCTTTGTTCAAGTCCTAACTTGCAGAAAAGGATCCCCACGTTAAGTTTAGACCATAGACTTGTAAAAAAGGGAAATATTTGATTAACGTCAGAATGACATTTTTGATGAGTTAATACCCATAGCCTGTTTACAAACAGCTTAGGAAGCTCATGATTTGTGGGTTAAAATCTGGAATAAGGTAAATGAATAACAGTTTATAAGGGTTGACTTAAACCATTAAATTGGATAAATTGGATAAATTGGATAAATTGGATAGAATGCTAAACGGTTTTTGTATTACATTGTTCACTTTATCATTCATTGATTTAAGATGTAAAAGTGTTTTTTTCTGTGCTCTACAGCATGGTCTTATTCTAAAGCCCCATTTCCACCAAACACTTTGGGTATGGTAAGTTTGTAACCAATAGTAACCCTTCATACAAGGCAGCTAGACCCTAGACCCATTTAGCATTTCCACCACAAACAGTACCCTCAAATGTTGGCGGGTTGTTGTCGCTCACTGCTCCATCCAGCACTCACTGGAGGGTTTTTTCCCCCCCTCGGCCTACAGCTGCTGCAAGAGGCAGCAAAACATCCTTTATTTTTATAGTTATACTTAACTAGTGTAAAACTCTCCACAGTATGAACAGTGGATACAAAACCAGCTCAGCCCTGAGCAGGACTGACCATCTGGTATTGACCAAACAGTACAGTGTTCACAGCTCCACCTTTTAGTACCGGATCTGTGTGCTACGTACCCCAACAAAGGGGGTACCAAAAATGGGGACGGCACGGAACGGTTCTATTGGTACTGTCTGTGGCGTGGGGAAGCAAGGAAAGTTGCTGTTGCAACAACACAACCTTGGGAATTTCACCCAATAAGTTAATACTGCTTAGGCAACTCAGGTCACACAGGTCCATAGATACAGAGACCCGTTACCAAAAGAAAACAAATGTATTTAACAAAAATTAACAAAAGGTGCAATGTAAAGCTAAAATGTCATGAACAGCATGATTCACTTAAACTAATCAATGTGAACAAACTAATAAGAACTAGCAGTCAGGCAGGGGAATTTAAGGGAGTGAGGACAGGGCTTGGGCTTACCATGGCGGCAGGGAACCAAAAAAGGGGAGAGGGGTTCGCAAACTAACCACCAGTGACACTGCACACCAATGAAAAAGGAATTGTGAGAAACACCACCAGGGGACTGGATTGCTGCCCTGCACCCACAGCACCTGTCAAAAAAGGGAAAGAGGGTGATTAAAACACTGTCATGAGGTGATAAAGATAATCCTGGTGCACAGAAAAACACAATGGCCAATATGGGTCAAAAAAACAAAAACAAAAAACACACCCCAGTCACCACCCTCCTCTGATAGGAGGAGCTTTATAAACCGAACCATGTGCTTTTGTTGCACAAGAAAATGAACCTAAATATGAGGTGTTTTACCTACATTGGCCACGTTTCCCAGTTAAGATCGATCTTAAGACTTGAGAGCACAGTTAAGAACATCTTAGCTAAGAAGGGTCGCTAAGATAAGAGTGTTTCCCAGATGAGTTCTTAATGCCCTTCTTAGGATCGCTCTTAAGATCGCTCTTTAAAGAGGACCTATTATACTCATTTTCGGGCCTTTGTATTTGATTTCTGGACTCCTATAGAGCAGCTACACACGATTACCTGCACACAAAGCTTTGTAGATCTTCAGGACGCTGTGCCTCTCGCTGCACTGCTCCCTTGTATTTCCTGCATCCCGCGAAAACGGTCTGTGTAATTTACTCCACCCACCGGCCCTCGCCTCCCGCCGAGCCCACTCCGCTGTGATTGGTCACACTCCCGAGGACTTCCGGTGGGCTGCCGAGCGCTGCCGGCATGCCTGGGCAAAAAAATACAGACACCTTGCTGAGGCCGTTGCCGTCTCCCACCACCTCCAGGAAGCTCCCCACTGCATAAAAACTCAGCGCAGCCAGGCACTGCACCTCCGGGCTGAGGGCGAAATTGCACCGGGTTGCCCTCCGGATGTGTGGAGACACTAAGGCCTAGTCCACACGAGCACGGGTATTTTTAAAACCGAACTTTTTTGGCCTCCAGTTTTAAAGAAATCTGCGTCCATACGAGCGGTGTAATAAAAATACCTCCGTCCACATGACACCGCAAATTCCACTATCAAGCAATGTAATACACATGCCAAAGCAGTAGGTGGCGATATAACTCCTAACTGTAAGGCCATTGTAGCCAATCAGAAGGCAGTAAAACGTAATTACCGGACTTCGCTCAAGAGGTGGAGCGGCGTTTTGATCAGGAGGGACTCCGCGTTGCTGCAGGGCGAGAGCAGGCAGTTCTTGAGGCGGCTCAGAGGAAACGAGTGGACGTGGGTTCCCCGGAACTGACCCCCTTTCCACCAGAGCGGCTAATAGAGCTTAGATTGGGCCCAAAAAAAACAGCCCGACCCGGCCTGAGCCCGTGCACGTTATGTCTGGGACCGGCCCGGCCCGTCCAATTAACTGTAATTATGGGCCCGAGCCCGATTTAAACTTTTTCCAAACATTTTTCAATAAGTTGGCTGTTATAATTAAGAGTATTAAACCACAATTCTTGTTATTTTAATGACAGAAATATAGGATCTTAATGAATGGTGCAACACGGAAGCATGATTATGTAATAAAACAGGTGTTTATTTTAGGATCCAGGTGGTGAAGGGCTATGCGCGCACAATGTTCCAACTGGGGACAGCCCTCCATTCCGAAACACCCCCACTCCGAAATCGATTTTCAAGTCCATATCGAGTTTCCTGCATCAAACACTGCCGCCCGCTTTCCGTCCGCACTCGCACAATTCTGAAATTTGCTGTAGGCTACTACAAAAGCTTGAAATGAACGTTCAACTCATTGTTTTTTTATTGAAAATATGTCACTGTCTTCATTTATTATGTATAATTTCTCTAGCAGCAAACACATTTAAAGGAGACGCTTGTCAAGTATTTTTACGCGCGCTGTCCGTGGTGCTGAAATCTGCCTTTCTGATTGCTTCCGTCTCGTTCATTCAAACTTTGTAAACACAGTTGGGATTTGTAGGGGACATATGTATGCTGCTCACTATAAAATGTGGTTACTATAAATAGCCTAAATGTATCTCTGTGCAGAGAGAGCTTAGAATCTTCATCAGGAGGTCAACATGAGAGAAGGTCCACTTTTGGAAATGCATGAAAGCCCTGAGTCAGGAGCACAGACTTTTCTTTTTTTCATTCAAGGTTACAAATAATGCTGTTATGTTCCTTAAATGGCTTGATTTAGTTATCAAAGTTTCATTTTCTTAACAATAAAGATGCCGTGTTCATCCATTCTAGTTCTCTTATAACTGCATGATTATGCTCCCAACAAAAATCCCGCCCCCTGACTGCTGACACCGGACTTTTCCAAAAAGTTCACCCTGGACTCTGGTTACAAATAACTCCGGGGGGTTTCAGGGGCCCAAAACCGCGGTTACGTGTGGATGAAAGGCCAAACCGTGAGCAAAGAGTCACAGTTTTATAAATACCCGGGTTGGTGTGGACAGCCCTTAAGTTGATGAGGCGTTGTATCTCAGCATGGGGCAGCCGGTACTTCATTTGGACAGCCCAGTCTGACAGCATGTCGAGTGGGCTGAAGTGCTGACGCACAAATGCATTTACATGACTGACTACTAACTGTAGTGTGTATATGTTTTTGTTTTTTGTTTTAATCGAGTTTCTACATCATTTTCCTACACATTTATTCACCATGGTCTCCAACCTGTAAGTTGGGCTTTAATTATCTTATCTCTACTTACCCTGTAGATGCTCGAGGGTCATTCTGTGTCAACTCATCTAAAACTTTAGATTTTGATAGTATATAATTTTAAAGAACTAAAGTCGGTCCCCTGGTGCTGTACTGTGGCTGTTTGTGGTTATGTGGTTCTTTAGCCACTAAGGAGAGGTGCAATTGAATGTGAGACGATGATAAATCACTCAATAGACCTCTGAACAGTTTGTCCCCCTCACTTCTGAAATGATGGCTACACGCCCCTGCCGTATTGCTTGATGGAAACGGGGATCCTGAGATCGATTGCTTCTGTCTCCGCCCACATACCTGGGAACTCGCAATATTCCTTATCCGTGTAAAGTTCACCTTGAGGAAATGTCACTGTTACCCTCTTGATTCTTATTCCCCCTCTACAGGTATGTTGTCGTCGTTAAAGAGGGTTAAACATGATTGTTCGTTAACATGTCAATTGTTTTCAAGAGAGTTTGTGTGACATCATGAGTAAATTAGAGAGATATATTGTCGAGTGTAGTTAAGTGTGTGTGAGTGAAGTCCCCGCTTTGTAACATAGACCAACCCGTAGCCGGGCAGAGTGGCACCGCCATTTTGTGTAAACTGTGAACTCACATGTTGTGGTATCTTTTTTTACTGTTATCAGCATTAGTTACACCGTTTCATGCACTTTGGGGACTTTTTGTGAGAGTTTATTGAGGTTGAGAAGTTTTGCTGTATAATATTTGAGAAAGCAGTTTGCCTTTGGTAAATACTGTGTGTATGGTAGCTGAAAAAGTGTGTACTCTCTACACAAAGATGTTTCTCCCGTACTTCTTTGTAAATAGTTACATATAAGAATTGTTTGAGTTAAGTGCTCATTGTGATTCTTATTACCTGTTTTTCAGGGGTGTAACAACTGTGCTATTCAAATATTTACATGATGTTGCAAAGTGTTCATTATGTGGTCACCTAATGACTGGTGTTAAACTGCAAGAGAGACAGAGAGGCTGCTGTCTTTGGTTGTGAATTTGATTGATGGTTGATAAAAGGAATTACCTGTAAGACCGGATCTAGTCATGATAGCTGAAAGTTAAGGAATTACCTGTAAGACCGGATCTAGTCATGATAGCTGAAAGTTGGACATGTCACACTACTTGTATAGAGAGAATTTTACAATCAGGTTCAAGTCTCAGCATAACAAGGTTTCAGTTACCTCTTTGTTCTTTGTCTTTTATGTTTCCAGTACCAGAGGAAGTGGTTACAGTGCTGTGCTACGGCCATAGATCAGGACTGCCATGAAGGCCAGAGCTTGTACAAGAAGGCAGTACGGCACCATCCTCCTCGTTCTGGCCGTGGCTGTCTTAATCTTAGTGCTACACAACATGGACGTTCTGGAGGTGAGAACGTGTTTTTAGTGAGATCACTTGAATGATGGACCCCATTTGAAATGTTTAATGTTGGTCAGGTTTCAGGGTATACTTTTTAAATATGTGTTTCACTGTGATTCAAGATAACAGTAATGCTCTTCACTGTAATTAAATGCAGTTTGAGTTAAATGTTAATTTTCCTCTCAGTCCTGTGATTATGCCGGCAATATTCTGTAAACCCCCGACAAGATAAAAATCCTCAGTGTTTTCTGTTCTACTTTTTGGTTGCTTCCCATCAGAGATTTCTGTAATTCTGTTTTTTTCTGTGCTCTTTTCAGTGGTTTGAGTTGGGCAGGGCTCAGTCTGAACAATCTGATGCCATATACTTACATGCACCAATCATGCACGTAAATAAATCAACATTTGAATCAAAATCTGATGACAGTTGGTGAATGTCAATCAGATCTGATTAAAATAGTTTTTTTCCTGTTTGGTCATGAATATTTGATATTAAAGAGAAATACTTAAGATTTGAACTGTTACAATCTTTCAGAATATTGTCAGCAATATCAAAGCAGCTTCAGGTCAAATACTCACACACTCACCTTAAAAAGAAACTGGAGTGGAGGGCAAAACAATGAAAAATAACACAATTGCGAAAACTGCTTCCTACTCCAGACTCATTGTCAATGATTTTATGTTTTCAGAGTCTGTGTGTAAAAGATCCTGCACTTATCATACATCTTATTAAAGATTTTTATTGTATAAATCTACACAGCACTGTAGAAAAAGTAACCAAACACTCTCTGATGATCTTGTTTTGACATCATGACATCACTGGATGTGGTTACAGATACCATAACCAACAACACATACTTCCGAGCACAGTCGTTCCTCCTTAATCATCAACTTCATTTTACCTTCTCCTCCACTGTGATCTGTAAAGATTAATGAGAGAAAAATCAATGAGGTTTGATGTTTTTTTCCTGGATTCTCTTCATCGCCGGCTCAGTCCATTGTGCATGCAACAAAATACAATGCATCTTTTGGCCATGAAAATCTTACTCTACCATGTCACACCATCAGAAGTGAAACAGCCTCAAAATGGCTTCTGGGCAAATGAAATAAAATACCCTGAAACATGAACTTTAGTGAACAAGACCTTAAAATACACACACACACACATGCACGTGCGTGCGTGCGTGCGTACACACACACACACACACACACACACACACACACACAATCTTTGAATTTGAATAGCATAAAAAAATGCATTCTCTCCATGGCTCAATAACCAACAACAGAGTAAGGGCCACAGGGGAAGTTGGGAAAGGTAGAGATTCCTCCAGCTAACAGATCAACTGTTCTTATCAATCACCCAAATGTATTCAGTTACTTTGAGTTTGGGCCTTCTTGACCCTTTTGCTTTATTTAGTAAATTAGCTTGCATTTGCATTTGTTTGATGCGTCTTTGTCACCATCTCTCTCTTGACCCCCTGCCAGTTTCAGCATATAATGAAGTCCATCATCGTCCCAAAAGTTTCCACTGATCCTGACATGAATCACAGCTTCTGCACCTTCCAGCCACTCTCCGCTGAGGACGCTCTGGAGGAACGCCTCCTACTAGACTCCATTGCTTGGCCTGAAACTCCACCTTTGCCATCTCCCGTTTCCCTGGAGCAGACCAGTGATCCAGCTCACAGCACCTTCACCATTCTCCCAAGGAGGGGAGGAGGACAGTGGCACGTAGGGGATCAGCTGGAGGTCATGATAAAAATGTCTGACTTCCATGGTCATCCCAAGAAGTATGGGGGGGACTTCTTACTCGCCCGGCTCCACAACCTGAAGCTTGGTGCAGGTGTAGCTGGGCAAGTGGTGGATCATCTCAATGGGAGCTACTCTGCTGTATTCTCTTTACTCTGGGAAGGAGACGCACAGGTTGAGGTGATGCTAAATACTACTATGTTAAATGTGGTTGTACTGCAGGTGTTAAATCTGTCTTCTAAATGATTATTCACTAAGCTCCACCCCTTTTAGTTACTGTTGCTACACCTGTTAACATTTACTTTTAACAGCACAGATGCAGCTTGTAATAACAATGACAGATTTACCACACGTTTTTGAAACAATGGGACTGTTTCATACAAAAGCAGGGTCTCATTTCTGGCCGTCAACTGTAGATCTTTTGGCTTCAAACTGTCACTAATAGGTTTTATCAGCTGTAGCTTGCTAATTGATACTGTAGCTCTATGAGTTGGGTGAAAACAGTAACTCGTGGAGCTGAAATTTTTTTGTCACCAGTAGACGTGTTTTAAAACAACAAACCTTTAATAGTCTTGATTAATTAATTTGTTGCACTTTTCCATATGTGTTCTTGCTTTTCAAAAGGCTTAAAAAAAGACAATCCTCTTTAAACACTTTAAATGCAGAGTATCCCAGTTACTACAGCCCCATGCACACCACTTCAATATATGGAAAAATCCAAAGCTTGACAGACCTGCCACGCCTAGTTGTGGTTGCTAAGCTATGATTGGACAATTGCCATTTGGGGGAGGGGTTTAGTAAATGGACAATTCTCTGGAGATTCTCATCCCAAGTCAATCTGGTTTTGGAAGAAATGATTTTTTAAAATGTTTCACAGTATGCGGCTTTAAGTAGTATTCACTTCATTTGTCTTTATTGATATGAGTGAACATGATTGGACTTAGTGAAAACTCTTAATTCTATATCTAAACAGGTGACACTGGTTCATCCTAGTGAGGCTATCACTGTGCTGAGCAGGCTGACCAGAGAACATCCTGACAGGATTTACTTCCACAGCCTCTTCCGCTCAGGCTCACTCTCTGAAACTACTGTCTGTAACGTCTGCCTGCGTCCAACCCAGCAGCCGCTGTGCAACTACACTGACGTCCGTACAGGCGAGCCTTGGTTCTGCTACAAGCCAAAGAACCTGAGCTGTGACTCCAGGATCAACCATTCCAGGACAAGATACAAAGTAAACATTGAGGCCAATGAGACAAAGCTCTTTCAAAGGTGAGGCAGCAGAGAGACAGGACTGGCATTTTGTATAACTTCCAATGACATACATCCAATGCTACCTGTGTGTCTCCTTGATGGGAACTTCCAGAAGTTTATAACTAATCAGTCCAGGCATGAAAATTGCTCACCTTTCGGCGAAATTCGCCGTTTTGAATACAAAATAGGTGACGTACGTGAATCGTGTAGATCCAATGATAAAATATTTTTTTTGGGGAAGCGAACATATGCGCGTGGGCATTTCATGAGGGCAGTCACCAAGTGGCCTGGTGAGACTAGTGAATGTCAAGCTAGTTGCTAGCTGTCAGTACTGTAATGCGCGTCCCTCCCATGTTGTTTGTTTGCTGTGAGATGTTCAGAGGGAACGTAGGTGTCAATCTTGTGTTTCGATGCTTGAAGGAGGAGATAAGATATATATATATATATATATATATATAATGAATCTAATAGGCTATAACTTTAAGTTGCTAGCAGTTTATTTGCACCCATTAGATATGATACAGCAATGGCATACAGTTTAGGTCTACAACATTGCAGGTTGTACAACCAAAACAACATTCTGTAGAGCTGAGGGTAACTGCAAACTCCATTGATAATTATCTGTGTGTTGAGCACTGTAAGCAGCACCTTGCACATTACACATAGTCACTGGAACCATTGCTTAGATGAAAATATTAGTTAGTGCAGAGTTAACTCACAAAGTGGATGTTTAGAGGCTAAAAATGAACTCTTACGTAGTTGTTTCCTATTGTAGTGTTTGATTTTTGTAGTTTTAACTTCATACGATGATTTCAGATTTTGTCCAGTATTGTTTTATTTATGTTGTTAATGTTGTAGTGTGTGCAAGAGATAAATTATCGTGTGGACCTCCTCTCAGGGGTGTCAACTTGAAAGTCTACATTCGGGCACCAGGACCTGCCAATGTTGATGTGTTGCCAAAAACAATAGGTAAGGCACATTTTTTTCTACTGCCAGCACTGGCTATAATTCAAAACTGAATGTGCTACAGACAGTGAATGTAAAACAGATGTAAAAACATACGTGAACAACTTGCCACTTAACTCTGGGTAGCATTTCCCTGTAGAGAGAAGCATTTAGCCCAAATTGCGAAGAGCACTGGGAACATGGAGCACTACGCTAAAAGTTTATCAAACATGGCACCAGCTGTTAGCAATGTGACCAGTCTCTCTGGAGTAATGTTAGCTCATAATGCCATCAATGCCTCATGTGCCAGCTGAAATGTTGTTGTAGTAACAGAAAAAGTGCCAGCAGGTGGCAGGAGCTACATTTGAAGTACCCTAGGCAAACATACAAGTCACAATAAAAGCCTATTTAGAAAATTAAGAGATTCTCTCTACTGAAGTTATAAGGGGCTTTTAATTTGAAACGGATACAGGAAGTGTTGAGTTTTAAATGACGACGCAATGTATTAACTTTATCAAGGCAAACAGGAGCAGATAAAAAGTAAAAATATAAAAATACAGAGGGAATAATAAATAACGGCCTGTTTATAAGGTAGTCTGTTTCAAATGAAGCTCGTAGCCTCTGCAGTTGTGGTGAGTAAAAGCCCCATCCAATATGTTTACATTTTCTTACTTTATGTCCGTCTCCATTATGAAGAAGTAACATTGTTTGCTAGCTTCATGCTAATGACAGTACTCACCGGGTTGCTAAAGTGGTTCTGCTGTTTATCACCATCATTTTTCCCCTTTTTATTCTGTGTGGTAACATCCCTAGAGGAAATATCAAACACCCCTGGGCTGTTGTTGTCATACAGTTGTCTACGGCAGCTTATCGCTCTGTGTTCCTTTTGGTCAAAGTGACGGCTGTGACGGGAGCAGTCGTGAATGAAAAGAAGAAAATCAAACATGCTAGACTTTCTGTTTGATCGTTGTGAGGCGTCTCAGACGTGGCTTTGAACGTCGTTAACTATGACACACTACACGAGATGAAACGATGGATTGTGGATTGGAAAGCTTACAACACTCATTGGCGTTTACCATCCATGCCCACCGTACCTTGCTGTGTCAGGCTAGAAGCGGGCTGATATCGCATAGTGTGTACCTGGCATAAGACATTTATACAGTCAGTGAATACCAGCTGTTATCCCCATAATGAGGAGCTGCAACTGCTTAACGTCACTTGGTTTTAGCTTGATATTGCTTTAGTGCTTTGTTTCTCACAACTGTGTGGAGGGAGTATTTATTATTTGTATGTACCAGCGTATCATTACAATGCACAACAACTGAACAACTACCTGTCTATCGCAGATAGCCTATACATTTAACAGTTAAAATAGATGCTCTCATGTTCTTATTAGCACCCTCATTGTTTCTCCCAGTTTTGAAGAACATTTTTTTACATTCATACACCTGGTGAGGTAGCTGAGGCTTATATTAATTCCAGATAGGTTCTGATCCCCATAAAGGTACAAGCTACAACATTTTTACACCATTTGGGTCTATAAATAATGAGTTTGATTGTCATTGTAGATAAAAGTATTGCATCAAGGGATGGATAATAGTATTTCATATTTTTGTTATTTAATCATTTAGGTTGTTTTCATTTATTTATTGTCATTGTACAAAGCAGAGTTGACAACAAAAGCAGTTGTTGTCCCTTTATGCTACATAAGGAAAAACAAAAAATGGAACTAAAATTAAAGCGGCAAGCAGCGATGAACAGGCTCTTTCACCTTTGTGCTTGATGTGGGTACTGGCAGGACACTGGCTGATGCAGCTGTGCATTGTGAAACTGAACAGGGAAGTGGGATTGTGGCAACACTGTTGAACAAAATACCTGTTTCCTGTTTTTCTGTTGCCACTTACTGGCAACAGGAAATAACTAAATATTGGCATGTAGATGTGTTCAGGCTGTGACTCTTATCAAACATATGAAGTCTGAGGTAGATTTGAACATCTACAGAGGAGTTACAAACCACTTCTTGTTTTGTGGCGAAACATGGAAATTTGATGCCACGCCACGGTCACACAGTTTGACAGAAACTCAAGCTTTTAACAACTTTACATGTTGAAGGTCTTTAAAGGATAACTTAGGTATTTTTCAACCTGGGCCCTATTTCCCCATGTGTATGTGTGCGTATGATTCATAGGTACAACTCGTTTTAAAATTGGTTCAGTATTGAGGGAGGCGGATGCACCCGGGAGCCGCGAAACGAGCTAAAACGGTAACGGGGGCAAATGCGTCCCGTATAAGTTTGCGCATTAAAAGTGCTTTTTTTCGCCACTGACCGGTTCAGATCGCCAGTGCTATCTCTGTAAATAGCATACTAAGCGTTTCCCTGACCCTTCACCTCCTCCCGGCTGTGACATCATCTCGCGAGAGCTTTGCTTGTTGTCGGAAGAAAACAGAGGAGCCATGCTGAGCGCCGCTCAGAGTGACGTTTGTTGTCCCGGTGTACAGTTGAGAGTTTTACTGCATCGGTATCATGGCTGCATATTTACCCGATTTCGAGAATGAGGATGAGCCCTTTTATTACGATGGTCACCCGTACTTATTTGAGCCCGAGTATACGGATGAGGAGCTCCTGCAAATTGAAGAGCAGACGAGGATAGAGAGAGAGGGCCAACGAGCAGACGAGGGTGAAGTAGCGGCTGCATGAACGCGAATCTCTGAGGACTGGTGGTGCTCCTTGCTGTGACTCCATGCCCACAGAGGAAGAATGTCTGTGTTGCAACAAGCAGGGTTGGGTCGGTATGAGAAAAAAAAAAAACTGTCCGGTTTTTGTAAAAAAAAACAACAAAACGCATCAAGTCGGTAATACCGGATTTTCGCCACTTGGGGGCGCAATTGACTCATTTAAAATAAAAAACGACCTTAGGACAACAGAGTGACAGTAACAAGTTGTTTCTTTTATTCCTTACAAATAAATTTTGCAGCTTACTCAATCAGTGCAAACAAGGGTTGCCTCCTTCGTCTGGCTCAAAGCCAAAGTGTTGCCATAGTGGCGCATTCCTTGAATTTGTCGAGACTAAATTGTCCGCCATTATCGACTCCCCGTCACTATTAAACAAACTCCAGGCTACAGTAGAGGCGCATTCGCACCTCCTAGCTCAGTCCCCGCCCCACCCCCCTCTCTCTCCTGCTTGCTGTGCGCTTGGTGAAGAGGCAGACACAGGTGCTCACAGACTCGGGCGTACTATAAGCGGAGCGGACTACGTGTAAAAATGTCCGTGAAAAATCCCCGCGATGTGAAAAATACATGCCGAACAGTCTTTTGTGTGACACTGGTGCGCGGAGCGAAGTCCGCGCGGTTGTGCTTTGCGCGCACAGGGCTTTCGGACGTCCACTTTTACCGGGCGGACCTCCGCGGCGTCTGCTCTGCGTACATTCTGCCCGAGTATGCGGTCCAGTCGGTCTCAAAAAATAAAACCCGGTCCAAGATGGAGTACCGGACCGAATTGGTATTACCGAGAACCGACCCAACCCTAGCAACGAGTGGGACCTGTTGCCCAATATTCATGGTCTCGATGTGTCCTGGGATGATACAGAAACTACCAAACGCTGTGTAACTACGTTAGAGGATTTCCCCCCTCTGATCAACAGGGCAGTGCTGGATACCTTTTTTCATGTGCCCAAAATAAATTGGAGAAGGCGGCCAAAACCACAGGAACCAAATGGTCAACTATCCATCAAGTAAGTATAACTAATATGTCTTTATGCATGTAATACTGATACCTAGAATAGTCTCCGAGACGCACATTTACTGTTGCATACTTTGCAACAAGCAAAGCTCTCGCAAGATGACGTCACAGCCGGGAGGAGGTGAAGGGTCAGGGAAATGCTTAGTATGCTATTTACAGAGATAGCACTGGCCATCTGAACCGGTCAGTGGCGAAAAAAAACACTTTTAATGCGCAAACGGGACGCATTTGCCCCCATATCTACCTCGCGGCTGCCGCCTCCCTCAATACTGAACCAATTTTAGAACGAGTTGTACCCATGAATCATACGCACACATACACATGGGAAATAGAGCCCAGGTTGAAAAATACTGAAGTTATCCTTTAAATGGGACAGACAAAATTTGAAGTCAAAGGGATTATATATTTTGGAGGGTTTGTTAAAGTATGACCCTTGTAAATAGCCCAAAATTCACCAGAATTGCACAGTAAATACAAAATTGCTGACTTCCTGTTAGAGTATGGCTCCAAGAGACTCTTTTGTACATAATAATAATACTTATTCCTTGCATTTCAATAGGGTCCTCGTACCATTGGGCGCTCTGGCCCTAATTTAAACTAGTAAATGGGTTGTGGCGCTAGATTATTAATGACTGTAGTATTAAGAAGCTCCAACGTTACCTTCTTTTTTATTTGCAACTCTTAGCTTACTTTTTTATGTTTTGGTGTTATTTATTATCATGCTGCAACAGCCTCTCCTCCTGCTGTCCGTGCGTCTGGGCTGCTGCGCCGCTTTTACACAGACACATAAACACACAAACACGGAGTAAAGATGCCACGGTAGAGACAGGGAAGTGAAGATAACTTGAGCTGACAACAGCTACACTTGATACTGTAAGTGCAATAAAACCTCCACGAAAAAAGTCAGTACTTTATTAATACAGTTGTTCAGCAACATGTAAACATGTAGGAAAGCCATAATCCTATCTGCACTGTGCACAGTCTTTCATCCACCACCGCCAGGGGCGGATCTAGAAAAATATTTATGGGGTGGCAAGAGGGGGGCAGGAATTTTTGAGGGGTGGCAACATATGGCGGACGTATATATACTGAATTTAATCGCAGTTATCACAGTTTGATGAGAAATAGTATGTTCACACTACATAAGGGCACGGGCTGCCATTTACAAA
>NC_065528.1:6042653-6110701 GCF_006386435.1 Epinephelus moara
CTGTAAACTCACAGTCTGACCCAGTAATAATATGTTTGGTGATTTGCACTTAAAAAGACGTTGAGGTTAAAATACAGTAGATTTTAAAATGTTGGACATCTATTTGTATCTTGACTCAACAGCATTCAGTGACTTTATTTCAGCTACAAATGTAGTAAATTAAAGACACTGAAACGCTGCACCATTGCTCACTCAGAAATATTAACATATAATCCTCAATATTAGGCTATAGGAATTATGTTCCATCAGTGCGACCAATGACATCAGTGATAGAGATCATTAGTCATTGATACTATGTGTCTAAAGCTTCATACCAATTTTTAAAATTTAAATAATTAGACCTACACATTATGTGCACTAAACATTTCAGAGCTGCTCTAACAGACTGACAGTCTGATCCTTGTGCACAGTGTTATAAAAAATAATAAATATAAAAAGGGCAGAGGTTTGACTCTGAGCTGAGGATGAATTTTCGCTGTGTAATATTTGAATGTAAAGACAAAAACTGATGTCCAAAGAAATGATTGATGTGCATAAATTCAGTAACCTAAGACAGTCCTGAGTAACAAACTAATATCCAGCAGGATTTAGACTGTGACAGACGGTACATCTCCGCTAATGAATGCGCTTTGATACAAGCTTTGACACGGAGTGAATGAATGAGGAAATGAAACAGCGTGTAAGAGGGAGGAGACAGAGAAAAACCTAACCAGCGAGCAGGTTAGGTTGACAGACTCAGTTGCCATGGTGATTGACTCAGAGTTTGATTTACCTCTCTTTCTGGAACTGAAAACCCAGAGTTTCCCTCATTTCAGGGTTAACATACTCAGAGTTTTCACTAAACCCGCTTTCTGGAATAGGCTACCCCTCTGGCTCCACTCAGTTTTCCAAACACAGCAGTCTCTTGCCGCTGTGGCGTTATCTCGTGCTGCATTCACTGCAGTCGGACATTGGAGATTCGCGCTCGTAAATATCAAATTGGCCATAACTTTTCTTTGAATTCGTTGCTGCCAACTGGGGTGGCAGCAGGGGTGGCATGGCTTTCTTTTAGGGTGGCATTTGCCACCCTATGCCACGCCGGTAGATCCACCCATGACCACCGCTAATATTATGTTATAAACAAGTACAGAGCGCTTTCCATCTAATAGCAAATTGTTACTAACAAGCTGAAACAACTGTTTATGTCTAATGGCTTAGCTTAGTTTGCCACTGATCTTAACATTACCAACGGTAATGTTACCTGCAGACAGTGATTCGCCTCAGTAGCAGAGGGAGGAGCAGAGAGGACAGAAGGGCTGACACTGACTGATGTTTGTGTTGATTTAGATTTTTTCCAGTGAGATATTGGGTTCAATAATAAACATTCAGTTTATTACTGAATGTATTCTTTTTTGAAAAAATTCCTTGTAAAATTTACAGTATTACTTCTCTGAGAATCTCTCTCGCACACTAGCAAAAATAGGTATTTTAACTGAAATATCCCCAATCAAATCCATATTGAATCAAGTCAACAATCATATCTAATCGGGACCTTGTGAATCAAAATCGAATCAATTTACGAAATCAGTGGCGATACACAGCTCTAATAGCTTCCTATACTGAGTGCGCAAGGATGCTGCTCTGTTTATTATTTCTCCAAATGTGAAGCACAACAAGAGGGTCACATTATTAAATAAATAACCTCAAGTTTTGTGGGCACTATATACTGTGGTGTGTCTGTGTGTGTGTGTGTGCTAGCTGCTAGGTTGCTCACCTGGCAGCTGCAACTCCGCTGCTACTTCCCTCCATATTTTGTCCCTCTGATCATGGTAAGAGCTGGAGGACACATCATACAGGCAAGGTTTCTGCTGCCACAACTTGACAAGGTTTTCCTCTTTGCTGGAATCCCACACCTTTCTTTTAGCATGTTTTGCCTCCAAGGCAAACTGCTATCAGTCTGTTTGATTGGGTTTAGCACCAGTGCGTCCTTTAATGCTGCATTTCTATTGGTTGGTTAGTAGATGTAGGTCGTAACAGCAGTCACACAGTGAGATGGTCATCCCAAATTTCTGACACTGCAGAATTTTATCCCAGGCTGCCTTTGATCGCAAGACCGTGACAATGGCCATCCTTGAACCTCTCTCACTATGTGACGTAGGACCACCGTTGAAAAGCTACAACCAAAGATATCCCCATTGGTCATCTTTTGTCTAGGATAGCCCAGAATTGGACGGTGTATACCGTGCTTAAGTTAGCATATGTTAGTATGATAACATTTGTGTCTGTATCACAGAAGTAATTAATGATAAGTTCTTCAATGCGTTAACATTGTTCACTACCTTAACGTAACAGCTTTTGTAACTTTACTCTTCCTGTTAAAGAGAAGACACGCCCATTCACTCCATCATGCCGCCTCATGATCCACAGCGAAATAAAATCAATCTACAGGCTGTGTTTACCGTCCATTAGCAATGAATGCCTCAAAATAAAACGTTTCCTGCATCTGAGCTGTTCCTTTATGTTTTTTTTTTTAATTATTATTTTATTATTTTTTACAAAATAAGTACACAATAACAGACCCTCTCTGTAATCCGTTTGGCCTTGTTACTTGAGGGGATTTCTCTGTTTCTTTTAGGAGACTACTCTCCAGTGTTTGTTGCTTCATTGCAGCCTTGCCTGAGATACTGAGATATCCCACCTGAATGAAATGTGTTCCATTCAGTGTTTACCTTAGTCGTCTGTCCATCTTATTGCGCAGATTAGGCTATATCAGCATATTAACCCTTATTGGCCATTTGCTTAAGGGGCTTTTGTTGCCCGTACAGTGGAGTGGTGAGTGTAACAGACCACTGTTGCACCATAGAAAGACTGAATAGAAGCTGAAATTAAGTGAGTGCTTGTAACTCAGGTAAATAACATAAATAGCCGTCTCAATCTGCATTTTCCCCATGAGTGCTGTAGAGGGCAACAAGAGGAAAACCAACAAGTCCCTGCGTAGATGGCTGGGAATTCCTCCAATCTTCTAATCAGTGGGCCTCCATTTCCACTCCAGGCAACTACAGCTCCTTCCTGTTGTCAGTTGTGGAGGAATTCAGGGTGGCTAAATGCAGAGTCTTATTAAGCCTGAGGGACTCCAACAACGACCTAGCATGCAGGTATGCAGGTGTGACGACCAGATCTGGGCAAAAGTGGGCAGTCAGTGCAGCCTTAGAGCAGGCAGTGAGTGACATCTTGGGAAACCCATGTGTTGAGCGGCAAGGACTCGGCTCTCCACACTTCCAGCAGTGCGGAAATGTAGACATAAGGAACAGATGAGACATGGTCCAGACAGAAGTACGGGCCTGCGAGGAGGAAAGGCGGGTGGCAAGAGCAGTAGAAAAAGGTTCTCAGGGTGCATGGACAAAATGGGACCTGCTGAAGCACAAGATCTCATGGGCAGAAATGTGGAGACTGGAGACCCTCTGTATTTCCTTTCTCTTACGATCTGTGTACGAAATCCTTCCTTCACCATTACACCTGCACACATGGGGCCTGAGAGAGGACCCAAACTGCAGACTCTGTGGTCAAAAGGGGATATTGGCACACATACTGTCTGCCTGCAAAACATCTCTAACCCATGGACGGTATAGAGGGCGCCATGATAAAGTGCCTCTTGTCTCTTACTGACACACTCAAGTAGGAGAGATGCAAGAAGAGGCCAACCAGTATTAGATTGATAAAGGCCATCACCTTCATTAAGGAGGGGTCCAGGCCTTTCTCAACCAAAAGACCGAAGCCAAATCTTCTGCAACTGTTAGGTCCACAGTCACAGTGTCAGATCAGTCACCCCAGTCAGTCAGTAATGCCGCCTCCTGAAGGCTGTGTGGAGCAGTACATTTCTCCCTGCTGAGGTGAGGAAACTCCAGGCTGATCAGCTCATCAGCTGAGTGGGAGCACCTGTCTGCATGGCACCAACAGATTCACTCTGCACCTCAGAGTGGCTGCAGCAGGCAACAGAGAGACAACTGTTCAGCTTGGGGGAAACCACGAAGAGGCCACTGGTATGAATTGATACTGACAAAATTTAATGAATGAATTAATTAATTGAATGAAATGGCTTGCTTAGATTTGATTTTCTCTTTTACTTATGTTTCTGTTTAAAATACTGTACTGTTTAAAGTGCTACAGGTTACACATTGATTTCACTCTTCAATGTTAAAGTAACCAATGATGTTAAATAAATGTTCTGTCTGTGAGTTAGAGTTTGATATAAGTTATACAATATTTAACAAGGAGTGGATATTTATCAGAATTAATTATTTTCAAGAAACAAAATGGCCTGTGTGTAAAGAAACTGTATTGCAGTGCATATGTTTCTGCCAAAATAGTAGTTTGTTGCTCACTAAATATGCATTCCAGTAGTCAATGTTAGCTAAACACTATGAAGGTATATTTTGGAGTGCTCCTCTGTATTATAAGAGTCTACACACTGAAACACCTTCGGCAGGTGGAGGCCAGTACGACTGCATTCTTTAAACATTGATGTAGCATGTTTGAAATGTTAAAATAGCAAATATTGCAAGTTAAAACCATTTAAGTTAAAGTTACATTATTTAGAATATTTAAAAATGAGTTAAAACATTGTTTCATTTCCTTTGAGAGTGATGATTGTAAATTTCTGTTTCTATTTGAAGGTTTTCAACCTATTATACCTCTAATGGCAAAATAAAACTGTGAAGAGGACAAGAGTTGTTCCCGTGCTCATTTATTGTTGACCAGGCCATTTTCAAGTTTGGGCAGAAGCTGAACAGACAGAATAACTTGACAGCAACTGCCACCTCCTTGGAGATGAGGAGCAATGTTGGGAAAATGCTGCAGTTCCCAGAGGTGGTGCACACATCCCTCTGACTGGACATTGTATTGTGGTCAAAAGAAGACGAGAAAATTCTGGTTGAACTGACAGTGCCATGGGAGGAGTGATGCGAAGAGGCCCATGAGAGAAAGGCCTTGAAAGTACCAGTCCCTGGTTCAGGATTGCAGGGATTAGGAATGGCAGGCATAGTTGTTCCTTGGGGAGATCAGTTGCAGAGGTTTCCCAGCCAAGTCAGCATGGGGATTGTTGTCAGCTCTGTGCCTGGACGAAAGGCGCAAGAAACAAGCATCTCAAAGGATTGGGAGGCATAACGAGCTTCCTACTGGATATGGAGTAGACAGGAAGAGGGAAGCTGGAAGCCAGGAGCGAAATGGGCAGTGACTTGGCCACTGCTGCTGGCCCACCAAATGGAGACTGTTGTGGTTAAGGGTTGAAACACTCAGTGAAGGTTGGGTACCACCTGAGGACATCTGCTCCTGGCTGAAGGCTACGGGTACCTCGTAAGGTATCCGGAGATTGTACCCCAAAAAGTGTATGCACGATGATGATGATGATGATGATGATTCCTTCAGCCTCAATAGGGATGGGCACTGGTCAACGCTCTAGACCTAATAATGAAAATAATTTCTGGCAAAGTACTGGTCATCGCAAAAGTCTACTTTTCTGGTTCGAGCTGGGGCAACTTGGGTACAACAGTTTCTCACAATTCAGTACTCAAGCCCAAAAAAAAAAAAAAAAAAAAATTCGACAAAAACAATAGGTTCCTAGCACTTTCAGTCCTAGGACTGTTAGGCCCTGCCACTTTCATACTCAGGCCCTAATAATCATAATAGTAATCTCCACTAAAACAACAGGTTCCTCACAGTTTCAGTGCTCTTTTGTGCTTAGGCCCTAATTATTATTATTCCTCTGTGCCACAGAGCTCCTACAACTATTACAAATACATCAATGAGCGACACCATTATGCTGAGTGGCATGTTCTTTTGTCACAATGAATGTGGGCACTGTTGCAATACATTTTCACATTCACTCTCCTGCTTATCATTAGTGCACCAAATGTGTAGTCATGCTTTGCTAAAAATAGTCTAACAGTGCTCAGTTCTGTTAAGGAAATAAGAAGAAACTTTGTATTTGTGGCACATTTACTGTATAAAGGTTTTATATTATGTTGGTAGTAACAAATTGACTTGAGGCAGAGTGCCACAGATAAAGCAGGTAAGGAAGAGACCTCGATTTTAGTCTTTTCGTGAGATTTGTGGACAATACTTGTCCTTTGACTTCCTCTCAGGTCAACCAGAGGTGAAGAGCAGCAATGTGACATCTAGACCCTCTGGCTATTACTACCAGGGTTTGTGGCAAACACTGGATGGCACCACAGTTCACCAATTCAACACCTCTGCCATCAGTCAGTGTCTGAAAGGCAAGGTGGTCCACATGTTTGGAGACTCCACAGTCAGGCAGTGGTTTGAATACCTCAACGCCATACTACCAGGTAGCTGATCCACAGGATTTCTGGCAACAGTTTGATTTTGTTCACACTGCAGCATAATCTGTTCCATCTGTCATACTTTTAGATCTTAAGGAGTTCGACCTGCACAGCCCGCACAAAGTTGGACCTTACATTTCCTTGGACTATGCAAACAACATCTTGGTGACATTCCGATGCCACGGTCCTCCTCTCAGTTTTACCATTGTCCCAATCAGCGAGCTTCGTTACATTGCCAATGAACTAGATGGCTTAATTGGAGGCACCAGTACTGTTGTAGTTTTTGGCATCTGGGCTCACTTTTGCCCCTTCCCCATGGAGGTGTACATCCGGCGGCTGCAGAATATCCGCAGGGCGGTGGTGCAGCTGCTCGACAGGGCTCCAGGCACAGTGGTCATCATCCGGACAGGGAACCCAAGAGCTCCGGCACTTGACGTGACGCTAACCTTCGGCGACTGGTACTCGCTGCAGCATGATAAGATGCTCAGAGCCATGTTCAAAGGACTGAATGTTCATCTGGTTGATGCCTGGGAGATGGTCGTGGCCCACCACCTGCCGCACAACATCCATCCATCAGGTACCATTATTAAGAATATGCTTAATGTTCTCTTGTCATATGTATGTCCTCAAAAGGGTGGCTAGATATGTGTGTGTTGGGGGAGAAGTGGAGATTCAAGTGCACACTGAGTTTACATGTTGTCTCTGTGTTTCTACCAAATGCTGCATTTTGCCTTCAGTAGTCCCCAGCACAGACCAGACCGACAACAGTGTTTATAAATCTACTTTTAATCAGAGTATGTGTGATAATTTTGTAATAATACTGTATTATAATTAGGTTTGTCAGCATTAATGTGTTAAACGTGATGCAATTAAGGACAAAGGATAATATCTACAAATTTTTTGTATTCACATGATGCCAATTCGTCTTTTCTTTGTGACCTAAATTATGGTCAAGTTATCGCAACAGCTTCCTGCTGCTGTAATGATGGCAGGTAGCAAACCTCTGAGTAGTTAAAGGATAACTTCGGTATTTTTCAACCTGGGCCCTAGTTCCCCATGTGTATGTGTGCGTATGATTTATAGGTACAACTCGTTCTAAAATTGTTCAGTTCAGTATTGAGGGAGGCGGATGCAACCGGGAGCCGCGAAACAAGCTAAAACAGTAACGGGGGCAAATGAGTCCCGTATAAGTTTGCGCATTAAAAGTGCTTTTTTTCGCCACTGACCGGTTCAGATCGCCAGTGCTATCTCTGTAGATAGCATACTAAGCGTTTCCCTGACCCTTCACCTCCTCCCGGCTGTGACGTCATCTCGCGAGAGCTTTGCTTGTTGCCGGAAGAAAACAGAGGAGCCATGCTGAGCACCACTCAGAGTGGCGCTGGTTGTCCCGGAGTACAGTTGAGAGTTTTACTGCATCGATTGAAAACAATGGTTCGTGTTTTGCAAGAACAGGATGTCGCACAACACCCCGTACAGCTTTCATAGGCTGCCTTTGTTGGATGGCAAGATGCTGAAGTTGTGGCTAGTTGTGCTACAAACGGATGCTAACACTCCTCTCCAGACACCCCGCCTTGCAGACCATCGGGTCTGCAGTGCTCACTTCTCCCAAGATGACTACTGCAAGCCGAAGAAGAGAAGACATCCAATCCCGAAACACCTCTTCCTCAGGAAAACGGCTGTCCCACGAGTAGAGAGAGCTACAGACACAGTGGAGGTAATGTCATATAAACAATGTTCGAAACGCTTAGTATGCTATTTACAGAGATAGCACTGGCGATCTGAACCGGTCAGTGGCGAAAAAAAGCACTTTTAATGCGCAAACTTATACGGGACGCATTTGCCCCCGTTGCCGTTTCGCGGCTGCCGGCTGCATCCGCCTCCATCAATACTGAACCAATTTTAGAACAAGTTGTACCTATGAATCATACGCACACATACACATGGGGAAATAGGGCCCAGGTTGAAAAATACCGAAGTTGTCCTTTAAGTTAAAATTTATAATACTGAGATTTTTTAAATTGGTATAACAAAAGGAAGTATGATGTAATAGACATGATGTAATACAAAAGTATTACATCAGACATCTCCTAACTTCCACAGTGGTCATTCTGTTGGACATGAGAGAGGTGTAAATGGTGTAGATTATAAACTTACACAAAAATGACAACAAGCACAAAGCACTATGATTTGAACAGAAACATTATAAACACTAACAAAAAGTGACATTTGTGATTTGGAACATAAAACAGCTTGTAAATAATATCGGAAAAACTCCTGCTAGCTGCTATGCTAATTTATATAATTTAGAATGCCATAGGCTTGTGCTAATAATGTTTGTATTAGTGGGAAAATGTGTCCAGCAGAAGACAAGTGCTTTGACTTTGAAACTTGTGACTTTTAATGAAGCCCATTTATTTGCTTGTGTTTGGAAGTGCCTCTATTGGCTAAGCCATGGTCAATGTGTGTTGGCGTGTTTTGAATGAATCAAACAGCATTTTCACAAAAACTCCATCAGCGACTTGGAGTTGTAACTGCAGAGCTACACAGACACACTACTGCACAGATATCTTACTATATAATGACGAAAACTGTCTGTGGGTGTGCGTGCGTGTCTGTTCCACGTTTTTCTCCTCACTGACTTGGTCAATCCATATGAAATTTGGCACAGTGGTCGAGGGTCATGGGAGGATGCGAATGAAGCATTATTACATCAATTGGCCAAAGGGGGCGCTATAGCATGAAAATGCAAACTTTGAATGGGCATGTCTCATGCACCGTATGTCGTAGAGACATGAAACTTTGCACAAAGATGCCTCTCTTCATGAGGAACAAATTTGCCCCAAGAACCCTTAACATCTGGTTATATAGATTTTCCACCATTTTGAATTTTTTGAAAAACACTTCAAATCGATCTCTTCCTAGGAAGTTTGACCGATCTACATGAAACTATGTGAACATAATCTAGGGACCAATATCTAAAGTTCCCTCTTAAGTTGGAAAACTTACTAAAACTGAGCTTCTATAAGGCAATGAATATTGCGGAGGGCGTGGCTCATCACATAAAGGTGTATAACATCTCAAGGGTTTCACCGATCACCACACAACTTTGTAGGCATATGACCACACATAATCTGAGGGGACCCCTCCATTATTGACCTGATCAAACAAAATGGGGGCGCTAGAGAGCTAATTTCTTATCTAGGCCTAACTGCCATATTGATTTTTACTAAACTTGGTAGATATGTAGAACAGGACACCTCAAGGTGACTGGAGAAATTTAACTCTAATTGACAACTGGGTGGCGCTATAACAACAGAAAAATGCAGAAAAATGGCTAAAATGCGACCGATCGCTGTGGCTCCCCCTGTGGCCGAATGTTGTCATCACATTGACACAGTGGAGGAAAGTGAAGTATCTCCGGCATGTATTTTTCACGGACATTTTTACAGGAAACTACAACGCGGAAGTGCGCTCGACTATGAAAGCCCGAATGACTGCGGACATTCCTTGCAGAGTCCGCTCCGCTAATAGTATGCCCGAGTATGTTCACTCAAGGATGAAGTATCCAATCAGAGGCAGCGATTGCATTCCGTACACAAGCACACAGAGAGAGAGAGGGGGAAAAAACACACGACTTGTCGACTCCTCCCGGGGGGTGTCGACTTGTGCCACTGACGTCGACATGTCGACAAATCGACTTTCTGTTAATGCCCTAATATATATATATTTCTTCTTTTTTTTTTTTTTAAGGAAGCAATTGAAGTTGAAGCTACCTCCAAATATGTCACAATAGCTTATTTCCTTAATACCATAACCACATAAAGATTTATGGATAACTGAAAACTGGAGGCCTATAACTTTACCTTTCATACAAGAAATGCAGCACAAAGTGCTTTACAATGAGGGCTTTGCTTCACATGAAAATTGATAATAATGGACATAAAACAGAAAAAGTCATACAATCATAGAATTGTAAAAGTACACAATTTCAAGTAAGAGTTTCAGCAGCATGAAGCATAAAAAGAAAGAGTTTCAGACCTGTATCAGGAAAGTCAGAGCTAGTTAAAGGCTAAAGTGAACAGATACATTTTAGCTTTTTTTAAAAAAAATATTTAGAGAGCTGCTTTCCTTGATATCTAGAGGTAGTGTGTTCCATAGCTTTGGGGCATAATTGACAGAGGCTGCATCCCGATCTTCTTCCAGTTGTTGCTGAAAATCTCCACTAAACCAGCAGTAGATGATCGCGCTGTTCTTGGAGGCAAATTGATAACAAGGGAGTTAGCGATGTGGCTTCGTCCCAGTCCATTAAGTGCTTACAACGAGGAGAACCTTAAAATCAATTCTAAATGTAACAGGAGCAGCAGAGCAGCTAAGACTGGCCCGATGTGCTCTCTCCTCTTGGTTGTGGTTAATAGCCTAGCTGCTGAAGTTTCTCAGTGGTGTTTTTCAGGAGGCCAGTGAAAAGTGTGTTATGGTAGTCGAGTGGGCTTGAAATAAAGGCATGAATCAATTTCTCAGCATCTTTTCATTTAGAGATGGTCCAGTGGCGCAAGGTAGTTACAATAGGCCCCAGTGCACGCTATTATGAGGGGCCCTATTACGCCCTAGTTACAAGTTATGAGGCGCACACACACACCAGAGCATGTGAGCGGAACGGGTGAAAATTTCTGCTCCTTGCTCGCAGACCTGTCACTTTGTGCCGCTCGTCCGCTCCACTTGGTTCTGCGCATTCTTCGCTCTGCTCCATCATAAATTTTATCCCACTCCACTCGCTCACCACTCCGCTCAAAAAAACTGCGTCGTACTACCCTAACCTGTAATCTTCTATTCAGAAATAAAACGGGGCCTGCCCATTTTTCCGACAGCCCATTGGTCCGACATCCCATTGTTCCGACCATATTAAACCCATTGTTCCGAAGTCCCGTTGTTACGAAATCATCATGATGCCCTGTGTTTAAGGTCTGGTTAGGTTTAGGCACAAAAACCACTTGGTTAGGGTTAGGAAAAGGTCATGGTGTGGGTTAAAATGAAAAAGAAAGTGACAAACACATAAGCCGTGAGCCTGCTTCACCTCAAGCCTTTCCCAGCTGACGCAGAGCCAGTTAATAACAGGAGGTTATGGTGTTTCATTCTCTCCTCTCTATGACACTTGTATCTCGACCAGTAGCCTACTTTTGTTGCGTTGCTGATCCTCTATGGTACACAAATACAGTAATAATCACATATCGGAACAATGGGACATCGGACTAATGAGAGGTCGGAACAATGCTACGGCACCAATAAAACATGAGCTTGGTAGATTCTCCGGGGAAGCCCTCTCCCCGCAGTTAGGGACCGATCTACACGGTGCCGCTGGCAGGGTGGAAATAAGTCAAAGTGTAGAGGAGCTACATGAGCGACCGGAGCGAAATTGCAGTGAGGGATAAGGCTCCGCTCCACCTTTTTTAAAAAAAATAGCCGCTTGTCGCTCAACACAAAATCCTCCCGTTCCGCTCCGCTCACATGCTCTGACACACACACACACACACACACACACACATATGTGTGTATACAGACACGGAACTCAGGCTACTGGACGAAGCAGCCGCCGCAGCTCATGAGCCTAACCCTCAGCCAGCCACAGAACACCGGAGTCGAGCACTGGAAACCTGGTGGTGTAGTTGTTTCAGATGCAAAGCAATGCCAACGGATGAGGAAAGTCTTTGCTGCTCAGACTGGGAATGGGCGATGCCTGCACTTGAGAATCTGGACATCAGTACTGATGAGACTGCTGCTCTTCAGAGACCGTGCATCACCGATCACCCTGAGCGCGCACATGTGAGCGCGGAGCACAGAGAAGCAGTCAGAGCTACAGGCTACAGTGAGGCTAAAAACAGAGTTCATATGACGTTTTTCGAAACAACTTTTTTTGTCGGGACTGCAGCACACTTGGATCACTACGGATGGGCATGTTGGAGATACTTTGTGGTTTAATTTTTGTGTTCTTGGACGTTAGTCTGGGGCGCCGTCTGCCATTAGGTGTGCTAGCCGCTCCCCCCGTCGATCTCCGCAAGGGATGTGAGGACTCTAAAACTTCACCAGGGCCTCCGTCGGCATATGGGTGAGTAGATAATGGCTGAATTTTCATTTTTGGGTGCACTATCCCTTTAATCCTGTGTAGGCCTAATGTTAGCTGGTCTTTCTTTGATAGGTATGGAGTTGAAAGCGCGTTCCACCGACAGACGTTATATCCAATTATCCATTGCTGTTATCCACAGCCACCGAACTAAAAATAGTTTTGTGCGAGCAAAAGAATTCATTCAGGAGCACGCTGTGCGAGTACAGATTTCAACCAGCAGCAGAAATGAAAGGCGAATCCTGCTGGTTGTGGGTTGAACGGGGGTCACAGACAGGAATACGGTGGAGCACTTTGGCCACTACGCCCGGCTGCAGGTCCAATGATTTCCTCTTCTTTGGTGTCATGACTGCCCAGAAGTACCTGAACAGCCGAGACATGGCGGCACACAGGTATGTGACGTGTCAGAGGAGAAATGAGCTGCTCACATTTCTCTCTTTGTGGCAAGTTAACGGTCCACAAACCTCACTGCACTGAAGGGACTGTTCTTAACTTATCAGAGGAGGAGGGTGGCTGGTTGATTTTTTATTTCATTTATTTATTTTATTTTGATTTTTAAAATTTAGCTGAGTTCATCCGATGAACTGCCAGGCAACCCAACTCGAAAGCCAAAGTAAAGACTAAAGACATCCTTTGTGTCTAATAGTAGAGCAGTAGGTCCAATGTAGCCCTATGTGTGTGTGCTTGGCGGGCTTATGTGTGTATTCTTATATAAACTATGTTTTATATAAACTATTCCCAATGCAAAACAGATTATTATTATTATTATTATTATTATTATTATTATAATTATTATTGAAAAGTGAAGTATGAGGATATGGAAATATATTTCAGAACTTATTATATGTCAGTATTTAATCAATTTGATGCTTTGAATGCTCCACAAAGCTTTTCGTGAATATCGTAATTTGCATACTGCAACTAGAGACCATGAGTAACTATACCAAAAAGAATGCCCACGATTTGTCCATAGGTGGCGCTATACTAACCGATTCAAATCTTTTTGTGAATAACTCAAAAAGTCCTTGACCAAAAATGCTCAAAATTTACATGATTCATCCATTAATGGCGTGCATAAGCATCGCTAGCTTGATATTTTAACTATCATCACCATGTATTTATACAATAGGCTATGTAGTCAGACCCAGACATAAAGCATACATCAAGCCAGTTGACATATGTCACACTCCAATAAAATATTTACCTTGACAGACAATCAGTTGAACTTGGAAGACGTGAGCAGCAAGGTAATCTGCTGGTAGTGTGGGTCCATCCACGTGAGCAGCATGCCTGTCAAGTCTAGTCTAGCTGTGCTGTGAACTGTCCATCAACAGTCGAGCTAAACAGCAGCAAGATACTGTAGCTACTGTAGCTAGTTAACTTGTTTGCTGTCTAACATGGAGCCTTTGGAGCCCTGTGTTCAACTTTTTTCAAATGAAAAAGAGGAAAAAAGATAGGGACATGTAGGCTACCATAAAATATTATTTATTGATTCAGATTTAGATTCAGACAACTTTATTGATCCCATGTGAGGCAATTAATTTGTAGCATACTCATCCCAAGCATAAACCACAACAACATACAATTTCCTATGTTATGCACAGTCTAGTAAAACAGACCACTAGGTCATTGAAAGGAACATTGAATGGCCCAAGTTTAAAAAAAAACTAGATAAAAATAAGTAAAAAATATTGTTACATCCAATATTATAAGAATGTGTAGCCTATTATTTTTGTTTTTTGATTTGTGGAGGAAGTATTTTGAGTATTTTAAATACAAAATTACTCCACTCAAAAGTATTGTTACAAATTACATTTGCTTTTTATCAGCCTTATCAAATACAAAGTACGAAATACTCAAATGTAATAGAAATACTGCCCATCCCTGGGTACAACTGCCGAATGCTGAACACGCATATATATATAGTATATATATACATATTCCCAGGTACTTCCAACATGTGGGTTAAGTCTGTCCTCTCTTAATAACGCATGAAAGGACCCCAGATGTTGTGAAAGAGAGATTGATTACCTCTGATAGAGTATGTACATTGTTCCAAGGGCAGAGTTGTTGATAATTCAGAAATCAATCTAACTATACTCGGTGTACCGACTTTCTTCCATGAAAGAGCAATAAGTCTTTTAGCCAGCAACAGGCCCATTTTTAAAAAGATTTGTTTTCTCCTGCTAATTTTATGATTGGGTAGATACAAACCAAGTATAAAAAGTTTGGGTCTAGAGGTATCTGTGTGGATAATTTATTCTGGATACTGTCTCTCACTGCTTCCCAGAACTTTTTTATGACTTAACTTGTATATGAGTACAGTGCCAAAACAGTGCAAAAGTGTAACTTTTTCCCTTTCTGCATTTGATACATAAATCAGGTATGGCACTGTTGTATTTATTGAGCTTTTCTGGGCTTATATAGGTTCGCATAAGCCAGTTATACTGTAGTAATTTAAGACGCGTGTTTGCGATAGTGCTTCAGTACATGCCCTCTCCCACTCCTCAGTTTTGATGTTTTTATAAAAGTCTCCTCTCCGTGCCTCTAGTTTCTTTATAGATGATTGATTGGAGATAATGCCCCTCCTCAAACAATCCCTCACCATCACCTTTTCTATTGTTGACAAAGGGGGTTAGTCAGTGGCTGTTTTTGTTGTGTTCTGATGAAGTTCCTCAGTTGCAAGTATGTAAAGAACTGATTATGGGATGTTATATTTGTCAGTAATTTATTCATTAGATGTCTACTGTCAGGATTATACAAGTCTCAGATTTTTTGTAGTCCCTTGTCAGACCAGGCTTTAAATCCCCCATCATACCTTCCGGGGGGGACGGTATGATGACATACTGGAGTAAAACGTGAGAGTTAGGCAGTCTTCCCCAGATGCTTTTTGACTTAATGCCACACACCAGTGATGTTTCTGAAAATTGTATTTTCCGTGTTTTTTTGTTTTGTTTTTTTACTTCTTTTTTTTTTTAACATTAGTCGAGTACAGGTAAATGGGGAAAGGTAAGCCCAATAGATGACCCTCTATCTCCCTCCACAAGGGGGCATGTCCCTCTGTAAAGTAAAAAATCAGTGTTCTCAACTCTGCTTAATAATGCCAGAAAGGACTGGGGCATCTGAGCCCACCTCTAGCATAGGATAAGTACAACAATGACAGTTGCAACCTGGTGTGTCTGTTGTTCCATAAAAATCTGATGAAGAGTTTCTTTAGATGAGAGAATAGATTACTTGGTGGTGGCAAAGGTAAGTTTTGAAACAAATACAGCAGCTTCCGAAGCACATTCATTTTGATAACATTTATTTTCCCTATTAACGCCATTGGTGTGGAAGCCCATCTATCTAATGAATTTGAGATATCCTGCATCACTGGTCTGTTATTAGTGTCTGCCAAATTATCAAGACATGGTACAATTTGTATGCCTAAATTTATGAAACAGTCAACAACTTTGAACCCCCCGTTAAAGGGTTTTTTGGGGGGAGTTTTTCCTTATCCGCTGCGAGGGTCCTAAGGACAGAGGGATGTCGTATGCTGTAAAGCCCTGTGAGGCAAATTGTGATTTGTGATATTGGGCTTTATAAATAAAATTGAAAGTGAAATTGAATTGAACAGCTACCTCTGATGGATTTTTCCTTTCTGCCCGGTTTAACAGCATAATTGAAGTTTCAGATTTGTTTATCTTATAGCCTGAGATTATCCCAAATATCATGAACAGATTGAACAAGGCAGTGATGGATTTTGCCATATTTATGAGAAAAATAATGACGTCATCTGCATATAACACCAGACGGTGCTCTTGCTGTCCTGTAGTTATTCCTGAGATGTTGTGATGGGTTCTCACAGCAGTTGCCAGTGGTTCAGTTGCCAAGATGAATAATAACGGGGACAGATGATCCCCTTGTCTACATACATACATAACATTATGATATATTACCGTTAGTCTGTCCTTCTGCGAATGGTTCCGAATAGAGTGATATTATCCATTTGCAAAAATTTCCTCCTAAGCCAAAACGCGCAAGAACTTCAAATAGGTATGGCCATTCAACTCTGACAAAGGCTTTTTCAGCATTCAGTGACAATAATGCAGTATCTTGTGCCCCATTTTGGTTATGGAGTATGTTTTAAACCGCTCTGACATGATGGTCCCCTTGTCTGCCACGAATAAAACCATTCCGGTCCTTTCCAATTATTTTTGGTATTATTCCTTCAATCCTTCTAACTAAAATTTTACACAACACTTTTAGGTCTGCATTTAGAAGACTAATTGGCATCCAATACTCACATTTATTATTTGGTTTACCACCTTTTGGGATCATATATATATATACATACATACATAATTTTCTGTTCTTTATTTATTTCCCCTCTCATCCTTCCACCTGTCAACCTGTAGAGCAGAGACACACATACACACTACAGCCAACATAATCTCGTCCCCTTTTCTCCCGACATCGATAATTAACTGGCCTGTATTCACTTTTGTAATCACCTTTCTTGTCTGATCTGTATTCACTGTCTTTGTTGTCTTGTTAGTGTTTTGTATTGTCTTGCAATAAAAGATTAAAAAAAAATGGCTCATGCACACCTTTGAAGAGTCTCCTGAACAGGTGCGTAGGAAAAAACTTAAGCAGGTCAAGAAAGAAAAAAGATTCGGTCATTACAACCTTCAGGCAGACGAAGGTTGTAATGACCGAAATGTAGCTGCCTTGTCCCATTAAATATTTTGCAAGTTTGGCAACAGTGTGCGGGAATCTTTTTTCTTTCTTGACTTGCAATAAAAGATAAAATAAAATTTTAAAAAAGCCAGATGTTCAGGTGTGAGTGGATTTTTTTGTGCAGTGGGGAAGGGGCTTTATTGTCAAAGATGACAAAATTATACGTAGTGGCTTGAGCGATTCCCAACTTTGGGTACTAGGCTGGAGTGAGATTTTGATGCCTTGGACTCAATCACCTGTTAGCATGGACATCTAGGGGGGTCTCAGGCAATCCTCTGTTGGGACTTTTTTTCTTCTTTTTTTTTTTTGATAAACAAGCTCTATCTTGATGCTGTTTTAATGCGCTATGGCACATTATGTTGAATTCATAGTACACATTCTTATTATTGAAAAATGGAAATGTGTGTGTCAAAAACTGATAACTGATAATACTACATTTAATTTTTTAGGTCCCTTTCTAGACACTCAAGGTCACCTTATAAGCAAAGATAGAGACAATAACAGATTAATCAAGTCGGCAAAATAAGGAATAAAGTAACATAGAAATAAACACTGGAAATACAACACAACAACAAAAAATCAGCAAAAGAAGATTACAGTGGTTAAAATTCAGTGTAATCCGCAGATATGTGTGGCTAGACAGATGGGAGTTAGATGGAAGAATAAGCTATTTAAAAGAGATGAGTTTTGAGGTGGGATTTGAAAGTAGAGAGAGTTGATGTCATGAATGTCCAGTGGGAGGGAGGTTCAGCTGCGAGGGGCAGAGTGGCTGAAGGTTCTAGACCCCATGATGGTCGGACAGGCTGGCGCGACAGTAAGATGGATGGATGAGGAAGACATGGATGAGGAAGACATGCTCCATGATGACATCATGGAGCAGATGGATGTGAAGACACCTTGCGCTCCTCCACCTTCAGCTTGAGGATGCCCCACAGGTGCACAGGTGAGTTTAGGGCTGGATACATACTTGGCCAGTCCATCACCTTCACCTTCAGCTTCCTCAGCAAGGCAGTTGTCATCTTCTAGGTGTGTTTTGGGTCATTATCATGTTGGAAACTTGATAATGAAAACTTGCAGCCCAGTTTCTGAAGAGGGGCGATCCTGCTCTGCTTGGAATTTATGTTTCCCTAAATGAACTGAGCTCCCCAGAGCCGGCAGCACTCATGTAGCCCCAAACCATGATGCTGCCACCACTATACTTGACTGTAGGCAAGGGACAGTTGTCTTGGTGCTCTTTCAGCATGTGTGACACCTTGGTGAAGAGCACCAAGACAACAAGCTCTCGAAATGCCTTTAAATGATCTCACAACACACAAAAAACAAATATGCAAACGTTACTTAAAGTTTAAGAGCACAAACACTTAACATACATACCTGAAAAGAGCGGGGGAAATCGATCTTCTTCTTCTTCTTCTTCTTCTTCTTCTTCTCCTTCTCCTTCTCCTTCTTCTGAGTGCAATCTCGGTGTCAATTGGGCCACAGCGCCACCAGCATCCAATGTAGCGGTCGGGAGGTGTATTGCGCATTGAAACAGGAACTTTTTTTGTTCTGGCTCAGACGGACACTTCAGCGCGAGAAATCGGGGGTGTGGTGTGAGAGCGTGTGAAGCCAATCAAATGCGTGTGTCTCACGGCCAATGCGTGAGAGTTGGCAGTCCTGGGTCAGCCTGTTTGGTCCTGTTGGTCAGTGTTTAATTATTCAAATGACATTCATGGTCCCAGAGAGTGAGTGACCTGACATGGTGTGTCCGTAAATTCAGTGTGATGCTCTACAATAAAATGAAATCCCTGTTGGTTGAAGAAACAGAGCATTATGTTTCTACATGAATTAATGAATGGTTAAGTTAATCACACATTCACTCTGCTTGATGCTCTGCTGTCTCCCCAGACAGAGAGCATTATTTACGTCTGTGGAGACAACGGTGACAGTGTGTGATATCTCAGATATGTGACAGTTGGCAATCCTGATAAATAGCCTACCAATTGCCTCATTGAACAGAGCCTGTTATACCTGTTTTTTGACAACACTATTAAAAAACCCAGCCCTCTGACTACGCCTTATATTGTTAGACAACATTCTTGTTATGTTACTTATAATGGTATGTCTTCAAATGGTATCAGATTAATCTGAGCCAAGTCCTCAACGAGGGCACGTCTCAAGCCCGTCATAGAGTTTCCAGAAGTAAAAAAGCGGATTCAGCTGTGCCTTTAAAAGAAACTCCCCCCATTGAGGTGGCTCTTTTGGCACGTAGGAGTGTTTAATGTTAAAACAAGGTGAGATACTCTTGTCTATTACTGCTGTGAGCGTGCTACAGTGCTGTCTGAAGTCACCACCCTCACATTTATTACCAGGAAATCGAGCAAACATAACAAACAGAGTGCAGAACCAGCTAAGATATCATCACTGTGTTCTCTCCACACGATTTTCTGCTGAGGTAAGACACATTATATGCTCGATTAAAGTACATTTAGAGTTTCCCTTTATAGACATGTGAAAACTAAATGTTGCCACCAACCATTCTAATGTACATGTGAACTTTTGAGGTACTTTTATACTTCAGTTTTATGTCACTACTTCTGTTCTACATTTCAGAGATGAATATTGTTCTTTGTTCTCAATTACATTTATTCAACTATAGTTACTGTGTACTTTGTTGATTAGGAGTTACAAACGGGTAAAACTGGATCAGTTAATAAAATCATGCAGTCAAAACTTTATGTAGGTAAAACAATGAAAACTTTAGCATAGTACCAAAGTGCCAAAAGTTAAGGTAATCATTATGCAGAATAGAATTCTGTAGATTATTGTTGTATAACAGTATATTAATACATTATGTGCATATCAATTTAATATTGCAGCTAATGGTTGGGATAATTTGACCTACTTTGTATATTGATCTACAGTAATACATCATAATTTATTTGATAATTATAGTTTGTATCAACCTGAACATGTTAAGTAAGTAGTAACTCTAACTTTAAGATAAACATGGGGGGGGGGGGGGGGGGGGGGTGTTAANGATCTACAGTAATACATCATAATTTATTTGATAATTATAGTTTGTATCAACCTGAACATGTTAAGTAAGTAGTAACTCTAACTTTAAGATAAACATGGGGGGGGGGGGGGGTGTTAAGTTCTTTTATCTGTGGGATATTTCCTTTTATCTGGTGGGGGGAAGTTTCCTGTACTGGTAAATTTGTTTTATGGAGGTAATCCAGTTCCTTATGTATTTTTGTTCAAACTTTTTGGGGAGTTGATTAACTATACATTTTTGGAATTGTTGGAACATGAGGAATATGAAAACAAATGTTTCTTCTTTTTTTTCAAACTCTTTTTGGTGGCCATTTTGGATTTTAAAAATGGCGAGTGTTCAAAACGCCTTTTTAAACAAAATGTCAGGTTCCAAGCTATGCAGGTGTTTACTTTCATGGCTAAATATACATTTTTTTTACTCAGATATTAAGATAAACTAAGAACAGTCACTTGGATATACCATAATTGAATTTGATGGTCAAAGGTCAAAGGACTGGTGTGCGGAGGCGTACAACCACAGGGCGGTAATTATAGTTTTAGTGACGGCCTGTCAACTTAAAATGTCATTCCTAATCTTCAGTATAACTTTGATCTTGATCCTGGTTCTGGTTCTCACATTGTTTACTGCAAAAGCAAAGGTCAGTGCATAGTAAGTCTCTTGACCTACAGGAACATCTTCGTGTTGACTATCCTGTGCAGTGGCATCTCACCCTTTCAATGATGGCCTGAAGAGCTGGTAGTACATGTGGGTCTCAACTGGCCTTTATCATCCATGTACACATTTTGCCCCAAATTTGGGGCCAGAATTTGAGCTTGCACATGTAGTTCCCCTATCAATAAGCTGTTTCAGCGCATCCTCTGTAGGTGGTAGCTTGATACTCTCTGCCTTATATTTGTCAAAATGTGCCATCTCAGCTCTGGAATGTTTCTTATTGTGATTCCTTTTGAGTAAAAGCAAGCACACATAAACCTAGTCGAGTGGTTCTGTTGTTCCTCCACTACTAAAAAAATTATCTGAAAGCATCCTCAGAGTTTCAACGATGTCATCTTTGGTGCGTGGAAGATCTTCAACAATCTTCCTGTATATTTTAGAATCCAGTTTAAGATTTTATTATTTATTTTTAAGGCTTTGAATGGGCTGGCCCCATCCTACCTTTCCGTTCTTTTGCAAAAATGTGTTTCATCACGGTCATTGAGATCGGCAGCCAGATCACTTCTTGTTGTCCCAAGAACAAGGTTAGCGCAGAGGGGAGACAGAGCCTTTGCAATTGTGGCCCCCAAACTCTGGAATGAGCTTCCCCTCCAGGTTAGACTGGCCGATACCCTCCCTGTTTTTAAATCTCGTTTAAAAACCCACCTGTTTTCGTCGGCCTTCTCGACCCCTGTATGAGAGTTGGCAGCCTTTTGTAGTCTTATTTTGTGTTTCCTTTTCTTGTGTTTTATTTATTGACTTTTTGTATATTATATTTTATGTACAGCACTTTGGTCAACGGTGTTGTTTTTAAATGTGCTATATAAATACATTTATATTGTATTGTATCTTGCGTTATTCCTAGTTAACACTACACGACTTAAGCCCTGATTAGCCACTAATTTAAAATAATCTAATTTTTGGAGCTCGCCACCAGGGGCCCCAGATAAGACACAAATCAGTGTTAGCTCCACACTCACAAAATTGGTGCTCGAATGCAAACTGTTCAAAAAAGTGAGGCGAGAAGTCACCAATGCAATGCTGCCAGATATCTAACATGCTGAGTATCTGGACCCAGGGGTGGACTGGGACACAAATTCAGCTCAGGCGCACCAGCCCACACACTGGCCCAAACGTTTCTACCTATGATCCTCTATATGTTATACACACTACATAAACGCTGTCCTCAGAATCAGCTGCATAAGAAAATCAGCATCCAAACTATAAAATTAATGCAATAATGAATTGGCCACAAATGGCTATGTACTTATTATTTAACTTAAAATAAGAGCATATGACTCTATCCTAATGTAGCAGCATAGAAATGTTTATTCATTTTCTATGTACTACGTTGCCACTTTAAGTGGGCGCCCCAAGTGGCCAGTCATCAAGGTGGCAGTGTATAAAAGTTGTCGTTTTGTGTTGGGAAGTGTCCTTCTCTCTTAGCGTCGTTGTGCATGCTATCATGTGGCTAACGCTAGTGTGGTCACAGGTAAATGCTGGTAGCTGCATGGGTCCCTCTCTCCCTCCCTCCTCATGTGTGTGTGTGGGTATATCTGCCGCTTTGAAAAGGTAGCTTTTAATGTAGCTTGCAAACGCGTCATTTTTCAGTTTAGTGTAGATCGTTTGAGTAACGCTAACTTTATTAGGTGAAGCTGTAATCAGCTGTTCAAGTTTACCGCTGTAGCGTGTGACGTCATAATCAGCTGACTGGGACCGCTGCTGCTTTGTCTCTGCTGCTTGTCTCGCCTAAACTTCTATGTGGCGTTGCTTATGCCGCTTTGTCTTGCCTCACTTTTATATGGTTTTGTTTATGCTGCATTGTCTGCACTGCTGGGTACTGGGCTGCTTTGGGCCGCTGTGCCCTTAGAACTGTGCATTCATCCTGCCTTACTGGTGCTGCTCAGTGGCTCTGCAGACCGGCTCTTACCTGGGTTCATCCCCTCATTTTAATGTATGAATGAAGTGTGGGGTTACACTCCCCCTTATTTTTGGATTATTTGTATAATTTTGGGTTTATTTTTTTCCTGCTTTAATTATTCTGGCGTAGCCATTTTAACCTGCCCATTATTTTGCATATTTTGGTTCATTTCATATTTTGGTTCATTTTGTATTTGCCTATTTAATTCCTTGGTTGATTTTTGGTTATTTCCTTTATGCAATTTAGCCCTTTGTTTTGGGCAGTTTTCTTTATTTGCTAATTTGCTCTCTTTTTGGGCAGTTATGTCACGTGTTTGGGTGATTTGTGTTTTCTCTGTATTTTTGGGATCCTTCCCCCTCTCACTATTTTCTGTCCCACCAATAGGCCTCAGCTCTGATTGGTTCTCCCCTTTTCTTTTTCCTGTGTGAATGGTGTGTTTTATTCATTTTTAGAAGAATAAAGTGCACACTATTTTTAAAACCTTGAACCACGTCTCCTGCCTGAGTAAAACAAACCTGTGTGTCCTGTTTGTGAAGGTTAATAATTCTCTGGGTGAAATTCCCAGAGTGGCGTTGTCTGGCAACTTGTTAGTGTATATTGTACTGTACTACTTCTCCTCCGCTCACCTCCTTCCCCAAACAGAGTTATGAGGAAACACCTTATTCTTTTGTAGTGGTGTTCCACCAATGAAAATCTTCCACCTGGTCCCAGTGACACAGAGAGAGTGTGGAAATCAGCCAACCCCTGTAGAGGGTGTGGCCTCTACAGGTGGACACAGAGAGGGTGTGGAAAAACAGCCAACCTCTGTAAAGACCCACCTTAAAATAAGATAAAACTGAAGAAAAAGGGGCAAAATCATGAGTATTGACAATCATCAGAGAAGTTAAAGGGACATGCAGCGATATACACAATAACAGTGGTTGTCCAAACAAACAAATATTGACAACTTAGAAAAAATAATAGAAAAAATAATGAATTCACAGAAACACTGTAAAATCTAGGTCTTCATTGAGGCCAGGATGTCTGGTAGCCTGTAATTTGTGTATCCAAAAAGCTTCCCGTTGGTTCAGTGTTTTTAGTCTGTCACCTTTGCGTGTGGAGGATGGAATGTGGTCAATACCAAAGGCTTGTAAAGTGGATGGATTACTGTTAAGGAAGTCCAAATAATGTTTTGCCATAGGGTAATTAACATTACCAGTGCGGATGGCATATTTGTGTTCTGCTAACCTGTCTTGAAAATATATCTCCATGGCTCACAGCCATGAACTAAGGAGGTATAAATTAGGCAATAGGCCCTATAGTCAACTTTTAGTCAACTTATTACTACAACAAAAAAATCCCACTTAATACTACTAAAAAGGTTTTCCTCTGGCTAAAATGTAATGCATTGTAGGGTATGCCTTCACATTGCACCTGTCATATTTCTGGTCTCATCCTCCTCCTCATCACGACTGGGGTTAGTCTGTCCCTCAGCTTCATTGTCCTTGGGACTGGGAGCACCACCTGAAGTTAATTTCGTGCATCCACAGGTAAAAAGCAAGCACATATTTTCTTTTAGTACAGGTTTAAATTATAATGACTTATTGCAATACCTAGTGGGCTAGTTGGCCTCTTGAACCGGACACCTAGAAGAAATATCAATCAATCAATCAATCAATCAATCAATCAATCAGTCACTTTTATTTATAAAGCCCAATATCACAAATCACAGTTTGCCTCACAGGTCCTTACAGCATACGACATCCCTCTGACCTTAGGACCCTCACAGCGGATAAGGAAAAACTCCCCAAAAAAAACCCTTTAACGGGGGGAAAAAAACGGTAGAAACCTCAGGAAGAGCAACTGAGGAGGGATCCCTCTTCCAGGACTGACAGACGTGCAATAGATGTCGTACAGAACAGATCAACATGATAAATTAACAGTAATCCGTATGACACAATGAGACAGAGAGAGAGAGAGAGAGAGAGATGCAGAGATGCAGGACAGACGATAATGTTAATAGCTTACAACAACATTAATGAAAGTAATAATATTATAATTATAATTCTGACTGTTGTGGTACAATATGTGGAAAGTATATATTAATATCTGTTAGTATACATATGTGACAATAATCATATGTGTATAATAACAGTAGAAGTATGACTAATGATAACAGCAGCAGCAGGAGGCATCTGGCAGGACCACAGCAGCAGCACAACCACACACGTCACACCATCCAGGCACCGCTGCAATATAAGTTAACCTGAGAGACAGTGGAGCACAAAGGCTCCGGAGAAGAAGCCGAGTTAGTGACATGCAGTATGGCCGAGTTAGATTCAGTAACAGGACACAAGAGAGAGAGAGAGAAGGAGAGAAGGTGCCCGGTGCATGCAATTAGCCAAAACCAACCTTGCATATTACACACTCACGAATGTTAATTCACCTGCTGTGGCAATGTCAGCTCCAGCTCTATCTCCGTCGTTAGCAACACCAGCAGCCTCAGCCCGTCGACCAACACCGTGGCCCAACAGGTCGCTTATTTTGGAGCACTTCGCTGTCTCTTCTTGTAAAGATTTAAGTTTTTTTATTCAAGTTTTTCCGCGCCACACTTATTTTTATTTTTTTTACCAGCTTTATCCACGTTTTCAGCACTAATGGTCAAACTAGCCTGGTCTGCCATGAGTAATGACTGAGGACTGCGGCTGAGCCAATCAGATTTCAAGAAAAACGAGAGCCTCTTTAGTACCTCTTCGTACGTTAGCTAACGTTAATACACCTGCTATAATGGCACTTTTGGCTCCAGCTCCATCTCCGTCGTTCGCAACACCAGCAGCCTCAGCTCGTCAACCAACGCCGCAGCCAAACAGGTCGGTTATTTTGGAGCACTTTGCTGCCTCTTCTTGTACAGAAGTTTTTTTATTCAAGTTTTTTCCACGCCACCCTTTCTTGTTTTACCGACTTTATCCATGTTTTCTGTCTACAGTCAAACTAGCCTGGTCTGCCATGAGTAATGACTGATGACTACGGCTGAGCCAATCAGATTTCAAGAAAAACCAGAGCCTCTTTCGTATTGGAAGAGGCTGCTCTTATCTCCTCCTTCAAGCATCAAAACATAAGATTGACACCTACGTTCCCTCTGAACATCTCACAGCAAACAAACAACATGGGAGGGACGCTCATTGCAGTACTGACAGCTAGCAACTAGCTTGACATTCACTAATCTTTTTTTTTTTTCTGTGACAACCGGGCCGGCCCCACCGGCATTGACAGAGGTGTCCTGGAACATGCCCTTTCCTCTGATTGGCTCCATCTCTCACATCACTGGGGGATGCACTGAAGTATGTTTACATATCTCAACCTCAGAAAGACAGCCACATGGTTGCTCCTTGCGCACATGGGCAGCGCTGCGCTGCAATCACCTCTGAATGGCGTATGCCAGAGTGTTTATTGTCCTTGTGGTGCAGGGCAAGCAGGAACAGGACATCACCTCATATTCATATTGTCACACCAGTTCTTATTTAACATTGTGCACACACCTCCTCCCTTTCTCTCACCAGAGTTTTCTGCTCTGTCAAAACAATAGAAAAAGAGCTACCTGGCTGTATGACGCTGTCTGTCCATGCCTATGTCTCAGCTGTCTCACAAGCACTCACAAAGCCATTGTCTGTTAATTATATCTGTGATGCTGCAAACATGAAGACAGAATGGACATAGCTCATCCCTACAGCTCAATCTAGGTGAAAATGTGGGTGTAAATTCATTTTTTGGGATAGCAGCCATATTGGTAAAATGCAAATTAGAGATCATAAATAAAATACAATATGATTTTAAAATAAATCATAAATCTGAGTATTCTAATGTGTTTCTAATGCTTAAACATATGAAATAGACACCAAGTTTGCCAAAAGAGTAAAAAAAAAAAAAAAACTCTTATTTTAGGTAGCTGCCATCTTGGAAATATGCAAATTACGGTTACACATGTATCCGATGATAAAAATAACCTTTCCAATGTTTCTTATGGTCAAAAAGTTATAGCCATAGCCATTAGGATGGTGACCATATTGGATTTTGCCGCCATGGTCATCAGAATGCCAATCTTCGATGCCCCACTGTTGAGATGTCTTCTACATATATTAAGCTATATATGTACCAAATTTGGTGCTTTTATCAGGAAATGAACGATTGATCAGCCATGCCACCCCACTATAAAAGAGACTTGATTCCTCACACTAAGTCTAAGAGGGTTAACTGCTGGCAGGAGTCTCCAGAAGATGCAGGGAAATGGAGGACAGGATCCCGCCTGAATTCAGGAGCGGTTGCCGGACAGCAGGGCCGTTGCAACCGGACAGGCAAACTAGGCGATTGCCTAGGGCCCCGAGCTGGAAGGGGGCCCCCAGAGACGGCTGACATTGGTCCATATCAATGACAATATGATGGAACCCCTATAGACACTGCAACAACGACAACACGTTGGAATCCCCCCTAATGGGGCCCCCTACTAGCTGCTGCTTGCGAGTGGCTAGAGGGGGCCTCCCAGAGACTGCTGACATTTGGTCCGTAATCAGTGACACAACTTGAAACCCCCTTAGACACTGCCCCCTGAGACCTCCCTAATGGGGCCCCCTACTAGCTGACTTGCTGCTAGGGTGACCAGACGTCCCGCACTGTGCGGGACTGCACAGCATTTCTGTCTCTTTTCACGTGTCACGCAAATTGAGACCATGTCCCTCATGATTGGTTGCCACCCGCGCTAGCATTGTTGGAGTACCGTAGTACTACGGTACTTCACGGTACCACTACTGTGGGATAAGTTCAAAGTCCAATCGCAAGAGGGTGAGTGTCCATGCGCCGTCCAATAATGGCACGCGCTGTCCACCTGGCACTCAATATCAATATAACAAATCATTCAGTAGCACGCTGTGCGAGTACAGGCGAATCCAGCCGGTTGTGGTTTGAACGGGGGTCACAGACGGCGTATTCTTGTCAAATACAGCGCAAGATAAGGGCTTACCAGCGACAGAAGCCCGACTCCAGGTCCAGTAATTTCCTCTTTGTTGATTTCATGACTGCCCAGTAGTACCTGAACAGCCGAGCCGTGGCGGCACACAGGTATGTGACATGTCAGAGGAGAAACGAGCCATTCACATTTCTCTCTTTGTGGCAGGTAACGGCCCACAAACCTCACCGCACTTTAGGGACTGTTCTTTACTTATGAAGGGACCGTTCTTTACTTGTCAGGGGAGGAGGGTGGCTGGTTGATTTTTTATTTCATTTATTTATTTTATTTTGATCCCCCTACGTTAATCACTTATTGAGGCTGTTTTTGAAATATGAATAAGTCAATAAGTAATTTATTCCATTGAAATATCATTGCTGTGGTATCGTGATATTACTCAGAACCATGATACTTTCACTGGTATCGTACCGTGGGTCCCAATTTTGGTACCGTGACAAGTCTCTGATGACTAAACTTCGCGCTGGGGGCGGGTGTCCCACATTGTCCCTCACAAACCTACTCCTTGTCGGTCGCATATTTGGTTTATTAGGACCTGGTCACCCTAGAGGCGGGGTGGGGGGGTGGGGGCCTCCAAGGTGCCCCTTGCCTAGGGCCCCCAGAGTGTCTTGAAACAGCCCTGCCGGACAGTGGACGCTCAATCTACTTTTAAGTAGAGTACGGCGTTATGAATCATTTTCTCTATAGTTCCTCATAAATCTTTTGTGGTAGGATAACTGTTAGTAGGCTGTAGCTGTCCATGAATTTGTGATTTCGCGGAGATCTCCCAACCCCTGTATGACATCACTTATGGGGGAAGACATTTGGACTTCTACAGGCAAAAACTGCTCACCTGATTCCAGCAAGGCTATTACACTGGCAAAATGTGTTACTAACTGTGTCTGATATCACCTTGAGGTATTGTACTGTCCATAACCCATGGAAAGCTGGGCATGTAACACTATTTGTATAGAGAGAATTTCACAATTAGATTCAAGATTCAGCATAACAAGGTTTCAGTTACCCCTTTGTTCTTTGTTTTTTTTCTGTTTCATTCCAGTGCCAGAGGAAGTGGTTACAGTGTTGTGCTACGGCCATAGTTTGGGACTGTCATGAAGGCCAGAGCTTGTACAAGAAGGGAGTACAGCGCCATCTTCCTCGTTCTGGCCGTGGCTGTCTTAATCTTAGTGCTGTGTAACATGGCAGTTCTGGAGGTGAGAACCTGTTTTTATTGGGATCACTTGAATGGTGGATCCTATTTGAAATGTTTAATGTTGGTCAGGTTTCAGGGTATAGTTTATAAATATGTGTTTCACTGTGACTCAGGATAAGAGTAATGTTCTTCACTGTAAATAAATGCAGTTTGAGTTAAATGTTATTTTTCCTCTCAGTCCTGCATTGTGAATTGCTGACAGCAGCAGCTCCTCTAGTTAGAGGATTAGGCTGACAATATTTACACTTCCCATCTCCTGACAAGACCAAAATCATCAATGTGTTCCATTCTACTTTTCCCATCAGAGATTTCTGTATTTCTGTTTTTCTCTGTGCTCTTTTCAGTTTGAGTTGGGCAGGGCTCAGTCTGAACAATCTGATGCCATATACTTACATGCACCAGTTGTGCACGTAAATAAATCAACATTTGAATCAAAATCTGATGACAGTTGGTGAATGTCAATCAGATCTGTTCAAAAAAGTTTTTTTTCACTGTTTGGTCATGAATATTTGATATTAAAGAGCAATACTTAAGAGTTGAAGCCAGGTTTTCAGGGCCTTTAATGACTCACTATCATGTAGTCAATTGTTATAGAGCTCAAAGTCAAGATCTTCTGGTAACATTTTTTTAAGTACAGTACAAGTCTAAAGTTACCTAAAATCTTTCTGAATATTGTCAGCAATATCAAAGCAGCTTCAGGTCAAATACTCACACACTCACATCAAAAAGAAACTGGAGTGGATTGCAAAACTAACACAATTATGAAAACTGATTCTGACCGAGGGCGTAGGTTTGATTTTCACATTGGTAGGGACATAAAAGTGTTCCATGGGGGCGACCTGTACGTTGATGATTTTTTAATGCAATTTCACGTCATGTGAAACTGATCACTGCTTTATAATGCATACAAAACATACTGTATGTTTTACAATTGTGTAATTCATTAAACAACATCTGAATGTATATAGGCTAAAGAACATAAATAAAATAAATCAACAAAAATGTAAATGAAAGAACATAAATAAAATAAATCAACAAAAATGTAAATGCTCCAAAATCATTATAATACAACTGTGCGCAAAATGTTGCACTTGCACCCAATATCTATTACATAAATATGACTCAGTGTTGGTGTTTTTACTGGGAGCAGTGGACCTCTATTCTCCTAAGTCTCTCCTTCACACACCATGGATGCTGAAGACTGTCACTGAAGGAGCTATTATTTATAGTGTTTACACTTTATTTATTCAGACTGTTTCTATCATGTCATCTTACTACAAACATTAATTTGAACTGTGTCATCACTACATGACATCTATGATTGCTGATGGAGCATGTGAAGTGGAATTTCATGTTCTCTGGCATATAATATTGATCTAATAGTTGCCAAACTTAGCACAGCTAGTATTAGCTCGTTAGCATCTCATTATCTAGCAAAGAGTTGCCAAGGAACGCCATTCAGTAAGCCTAACATCAACAGGTGTTGGCAGAAAATCCGATTTTTTTAGCTTATTTACTGAACCAACCGACTCACCATTCACACTCGGCGCTCCGCTGTGGAGCGCTAACGGTGACGCGCGTGTATGTGTCGTTCCCTCATGAACTGCCGTGAGCTGTACAGTGACGCGCACCCACAAAGTCAGTGTGAGAGAGCGGCGCTGGGGAGGACCAATCACACGTTACCAAAATAACGGTAGAGCCAATCGATAGGCAATACAAGGTTAGAGGCAGGACGTATGGTAGACACCAACGATTGTTAACCCTTTGTGTACCATACTGAGCGGACGCTGACAGCCAGTGTTTATATTGGTAGCGACAATACAGAAGGGACTGAATATTGGTAGGGACGTGTCCCTACCGTCCCTACCCAGTCCTACGCCTATGCTTCTGACCCTAGATTCAATATTAATAAATGTTTTTATTTTTATTTTTTTAATATAACAAAGTCTGAGTAAAAGATCCTGCACACTTTAGTCCTGTTTTCACCAAAAATTTTCAGTATGGTACCTTTGGAACCAAAAGTAGCCTTCAGACATGGTACCTAGACCCTAGCATTTCCACCTTTAAATGTTGGCGGGGTTGTTGTCACTCACTGCTCTGTCCAGTACTCACTGTATTTCCTTATTATTGGTGACAAAGATGGAAGTCTGTGCCTCGTTTGTTGTCCACAAAACGAGGCTGCAGTCCAACATACTCTGAATAGGGCTGTCAATCGATTAAAAAAAATTAACTAATTAATCGCACAATCAAACAGACACATACAGGACAGGGAGGGAGGGAGAGAGGGAGGGAAACACACACTCACAAGAAACAGAGAGAAACAGGGAGAGAGAAACAGCACACACACAACCGGGAGGAGAAACAAGAAAGAAATAACTTACCTGCAAGGTTCAAGTAGTTCCTCCAGCTTTTGCAGTTTGGCAAGCTCCTGGTCAGTCAACATGGCAAACTTGCTGTTTTTGTGCGCCAGGGTGGTCGTCCGCGGAGATTTGTTTCTCTTGATCTGCTTGACCATTTCTATGATGGAATTCCATCTTGTTGGAACATCCTGAGCGAGTGATTCTTCCTTATGTCCGTGTGCAATTTGCTGTTCCATTAATTCCTGAGCATTCGTTGGACTATGCTTAAAGTGCCTGACAATCTTGCGACATTTGGCCAGAGCACTTTCAAATCCACTGTCGTTAAGGGAAACTGTGACCGTTCTTTGCAGAATGTGGCCCGTGCAGGGCAGATGTTCAAATGCACTTCTACTGTGCTAGTTAGCTGGCAGTTTTTAGCTATCCAAGTAACCAAGGAATTGGTCAATTTTTCACTCACAGGTTTCGTTATTCGCCCACGAGCACCACACTCCTGCAGTGTGGACTGGCGAGGCCCCGTAGAGGTGGATTCAGCAGGGTGTTTTGCTCTCAGGTGATACGCCAGTGATTACTTCTGTGGTAACTTAATTCGGCTTTGCAAATTGTGCAAGTTACCCTCGTTTTGTCCAATGAGCCGCCAGGCAACTTCTTAAAGTGAAACGTCCTTATCCATCTTTGCGCTGTCGGGTCTTTGCAACTGTCCTTTAGCCATGATAGCGCGGTTTGGCTGCTCATGTGATCAAAGGTTATGGGTCAGCCGCCACAGGAATTAAACAAAACTGCATTAGTTGCGTTCATTTTTTTAATGCGTTAAATGTTTTATATTAATCTCCTAAATTAACAAGTTAATTTTGACAGCACTAATTCTGAACAAAACAAAACAGGCTGCAGTGAGAGTCTCTCTTAACGGGATATTCAAAAATAGCGGGTTTGTGCACTTAGTCCTTCTCAGGCAAGCTCGGGGGTTAAGCGTTGCCATAGCTCGACGCTATGCGCCCCTTTTTTTTCCCTGACTGAGGATTGGGATATACGCAGATATGTAGATATATGCGGCCAAAATCAATACATATAAACACTTGAAGATCCCCTCAATACTAAAAGTGTCTGTCATATAAAAACTTAAGTAATGGTCAGTGTTGTCATGTGGAATAATTAAGGTGTGTTGATTGAGTCACTTCGGCAGCTCGTGCATTGAGTAACATTACAAGTTAATGTTCCACCTTAAAATCCCAGCAGTTGGCCCAGTGAATGAAGTTATTTTTTTCTCCGACTCTGGCTGCTGCATGAGGCAGCAAAATGTCCTTAAATTAATTTTATAGTTACATTCCATTAATAAACTCTCCACGATATGAACAGTGGCTTCTGCCTCAGAACCAGCCACAACTTGGCCCTGAGCAGAGTGACCCTCCGCTTTTGACCAATCAATGGACTGCAGTGTTCACAGCTCCACCTTTTAGTACCAGATCTGTGTACTTGGTACCCTAACAGAAGGGGTACCAAAAATGGTAACGGTACAGAACGGTTCCATTGGTACCATCCACAACTTTTCATAGTGGAAACAGAAAAAAACAGTTCATCTTATTAAAGATTTTTATTGTATAAACACAGCAATATGAAAAAAAGTAACCCAACACTCTGACAATCTTGTTTTGACATCATGACATCACTGGATGTGGTTACAGATACCATAACCAACAACACATACTTCCGAGCACAGTCGTTCCTCCTTAATCATCAGCTTCATTTTACCTTCTCCTCCACTGTGATCTGTAAAGATTAATGAGAGAAAAATCAATGAGGTTTAATGGTTTTTACCTGGATTCTCTTCATCAGTGGAGTTTGTGAAAATATTGTTTTGCACTTTGAGTGTGGCTCAGTCCATTGTGTATGCAACAAAATCCAATGCATCTTTTGGCCATGAAAATCTTCCTCTGTCAAGGGCTTCTGGGCAAATGAAATAAAATACACCAAAACATGAACTTTAGTGAACAAGACCTGCAATGCACACACACACACACACACACACACACACACACACACACACACACACACAACCTTTGAATTTGAATGGCTTTAAAAAATGCATTCTCTCCATGGCTCAATAACCAACAACAGAGTAAGGGCCACAGGGGAAGTTGCGAAAGGTAGAGATTCCTCCAGCTAACAGATCAACTGTTCTTATCAGTCCCCCAGATATATTCAGTTACTTTGAGTTTGGGCCTTCTTGACCCTTTTGCTTTATTTAGTAAATTTGCTTTCTGTGTACTTAATTGATGCATTTTTGTTACCATTTCTCTCCTGACACCCTGCCAGTTTCACCACAAAGTGAACTCCACCATCATCGTCCCAAAAGTTTCCACTGATCCTGACATGAATCAAAGCTTCTGCACCTTCCAGCCACTCTCCCCTGAGGACGCTCTGGAGGAACGCCTCCTACTAGACTCCATTGCTTGGCCTGAAACTCCACCTTTGCCAGCTCCTGTTTCCCTGGAGCAGACCAGTGATCCAGCTCACAGCACCTTCACCGTTCTCCCAAGGAGGGGAGGAGGACAGTGGCATGTAGGGGATCAGCTGGAGGTCATGATAAAAATGTCTGACTTCCATGGTCATCCCAAGAAGCATGGGGGGGACTTCTTACTCGCCCGGCTCCACAACCTGAAGCTTGGTGCAGGTGTAGCTGGGCAAGTGTTGGATCATCTCAATGGGAGCTACTCTGCTGTATTCTCTTTACCCTGGGAAGGAGACGCGCAGGTTGAGGTGATGCTAAATACTATTATGTTAAATGTGGTTGTACTGCAGGTGTGTAATCTACCTTCTACGATGGCATTGAGGGTCAAAACACAATGACATTTCAGAACACGTAAAGAAAACAACAAAAACAACATAATTTTCCAAAGCATTTCCTAAAATAAAACAACATTTTGGAAAATACTTCGGCATTTCAAAAACTAAACATTTCACCAAACACTTCCCAAAACACTACAACAATTCAAAATACAAAATGTTTCCCAAAACACTACAACATTTAAGAAAACAAAACATTTGGTGAGACTCAAATTAGAAAAGGTAGGTACTATTGGAGAATATGCTGCTGCGCAAAAGGAGAGAGGGTGAGAGACTCAGCAGCAGAGCTGTGGACTGTGACTATCCTGTGCAGTATGCATGGAAATTAGGTACAATATAATATATTGGAATATATCTCTTGTTTTTACCCTGATGGCATGATTAAGTTGCTGAATTTGTCGCTAGTAGCGTTTATCTAATGCTCCAGGCCTGTGAGAGGCAGCAATGTGCCACAAGGCATCCAGTCCACAGGAAATCAAACAGAAGAAGAATTACTTACATTTGTCACAGACTGACTGACGGTGTTTCCAATCCACATCAAGGAGTCCTTGTCCAATAGTAATAATAATAGTAATAATAATAGCTTTTATTTATATTGCGCCTTTCAAGAGACCCAAGGACGCTTTACAGAAAAATAAAAAAACAAAGAACAAAACAAAACAAAACAAAACAGATAAACAAACAAAACAAGACTGACGTGCTGACGTATTGCGGTAAGCGAGTTGTGTCATTTCCGGTGTTTCTGTGACAGCGTCTCTGTACNTGATTTGTGATATTGGGCTTTATAAATAAAATTGATTGATTGATTGATTGATTGAAGACAGAGCAGGATAAACAGACTAGCTGCCAAAGGCCTGTGTGAATAAGTGTCTTTTCAGGGCAGACTTGAAAGTGTCCAGAGATGGAGCAAGGCGAATCTCCATAGGGAGAGTTCCAGAGGGTGGAGGCCACCACACTGAAGGCTCTATCGCCAAAGGTCCGCCTGTTGGTGCGGGGGATGGAGAGGAGGCCTGAGTCAGAGGACCTCAGGTTCCGTGATGGGGTACACTGGTGGAGAAGGTCCGATAGGTACGGTGGAGCGAGGTTGTGGAGCTATTTGTATGCAAGTAGAAGAAGTTTGTAGGTTAGGCAGAACTTAACTGGAAGCCAGTGCAGGTGAATGAGGATGGGGGTGATGTGCTGCCAAGGCTTAGTGCGGGTAAGCACCCTGGCAGCTGAGTTTTGCACCTACTGGAGCCTATCGAGAGCTTTATTGGGGACCCCGAACAGGACTCCGTTGCAATAATCCAGCCGGGATGTGATGAAGGCATGGATCAGGGTCTCAGCCACAGAGGAGAGTGAAAGGCGGAGTCTGGAAATGTTTTTTAGGTGAAAAAAGGCAGATTTGGTTACAGATTTGATGTGTGACTCATATGAAAGATTAGAGTCCAGGATGACGCCCAGGTTGCGTGCTTCTGGCACAGGAGTAACTTCCTTTCCCAGTGTGAGTCTCACCAAATGTTTGGTTTTCTGATATTGTTGTAGTGTGTTGAAAAATGTTGAAGTGTTTTGAAAAATGTTGAAGTGTTTTGTGAAATGTTGTTGTGTTTTGACTCTCAGGGCCACCATAATCTTCTGTTTGATTCTTCACTAGGCTCCGTCCCCTTTAGTTACTGTCGACTGTCAGTTCATGTACAGCAGTTTGTAATAGTAACAGTGGCAGATTTAGAACTCAAATTTTAGAAATGATGCCGCTTTTTTTTTCTAAAAAAACTTGGGTCTCATTTGTAGCCACCGATTGTTGATTTTGTCGGCTGCAAAGTATCCCTCGCAGATTTTATCAGCTGTAGCTAGCTAGCTAGCTAATTAAACTACCCAACGCTCTATGAGTTTGGTGAAAACAGTGACTCTAGTCACTAAGGTAACCCTGTTTTGGTGATGTGTATGATGTACATGTTGTCTAGATGTACATTTTCTGATAGTAGCACTGAGAAAGCTCCTGTGGGGAATTACTACACAGTAAATGTGCTAGTCATTAACCTGATGTGTTTTTTCTTTGTTTATAGTAATGCTAAAAATAGCAATTATATTAGAGCAGACAAACAGTTAATTATAATAACTAATTAATTTCTTACACTTTTTCTGTTAAGTTGTCAGTGCAAGCCACACATGGGAGCGTTTGTTGTTTAGCCGTTGTTTATTCCTTAGGTCCACCGACTCCATGCATTGGGTATGAGCGTCACACTTCACAACAGCTTCTTTATTTGGGAGGAGCATATCCTAGAGAAGAACAGAATCTTGTTGAGCGTTTTTATAGGGATGCCAGATGAAGTAAGATGACCTGTTTCCCCAGATTTCATGGCAACATCCAAAAGCATATCTAGACTCTGTGTAAATTGAAACATTTTGACTGAAAGCTAAAGAGCAGGCACATGTCAATGTAACCAGTTCACCTTGTTGAGCATAAAAGTGCTCAGGTTACTTGGCAGATTCAACAATAGAGTCAGGAGCTGTCACAGCATAACCAGCATCTAGGGAACTGAACTGAACTGAACAAGAACAAGAACTGCCATCAACAAAATAAAGAATGGGAATATCAGCATCAGGAAGAGGAACATCAAATAAGTCTGGACAGGCTTGAGAAAGGGTAGTCGTGAGAATTTCACATATGTTCACCATCCTCAGGAGTAGGGAGCATAAAGGCAGGATTCAATGAGCTGCATCTTTGAATTTGGATATGAGGCATGGAGGTCAATACCAGCTCATAATGGGATTGTCTTGCAGCAGAGAAACGCTGAGTAGATGCTCTCAGAAAAAGAGAATGGACTGCATAGGGAACATACAGATGTAACTTGTGGCTGAGCACAATAGCGGCAGATGTTTTAACCAAATAGGCTGCTGTTGCTACAGCTTTCAGACATGGTGACATACTCCTTGTCTCATTGTCAGGTTGTGTGGAATAAAAAGCAACAGATCGTTATTTGCCACCGTTTAGCTGGATCAAAACTGCTTGAGGAAAACCATCCTTTTCACACACATAGAGGTTGAAGAGTTTCCGATAGTCAGGAGGACCCAACACAGGAGCAGCAAGCAATGCTGGTGTCAGTTCCTCAAAAGCACGATCAGCCTCATCAGTCCACACAAGAGGCTCAAGGGGCGGCAGTAGCTCAGTCCATAGGGACTTGGGTTGGGAACCGGAGGGTCGCCTGTTCGAGTCGCCTCACCAAGGCAGCCCCCTTGGTGAGGGGGCTGCCTCACCAAGGGCAGCCCCCTCACTCTGACATCTCTCCACTTTGTGCATGTATAGGTCCTGTTTGTGCAGGTGCAAATGAAAGTGACAACAGGTGCAATGGAGAGGCAAAAGCATGTGGTGGCCACAGACAGTTGCTCTCTCCTTATCCTTCCTGGCTGATTCTTCTCCAGTTTTGTGTTCTAGTGTCCTTGTCACTACTGGTAGCATGAGGCAGTACCTGCAGCCCATCAGGTTGCACAGGTCCAGCTCCTCTAGGATGGCACATCCATACGTGCCGTCACAAGAAGGTTTGCTGTGTCTCCCAGTTTAGTGTCAAGAGCATGGAGGAGATACCAGGAGACTGGTTGTTACACTAGCAGAGCTGGACAGGGCTGTAGAAGGGCATCAACCCAGCAGCAGACTGGTGTCTGTACCTTTGTGTGAGGAGAAATGGGGGGAGCACTGCCAGAGCCCTACAAAATGACCTCCAGCAGGCTGCTGGTGTGCATGTTTCTGTTCATACTGTCAGAAAACAGACTCCATTAATTCCAACCATTTCTGTCTAAATAAGATAAGATAAGATAAGATACACCTTTATTGATCCCATAATTGAGAAATTCCAGTGTTACAGCAGTCAAGGGGAAAGAGTCAGATTAAAGATTTCAAAATTTAAACTTAAAAACTTAAAACTTAAAAAACTAGGCATGCAAAATAAGAACAAAAATACAAGAAACGGCGATAAATAATAACAATAATTAAAGCTTCGAGCAGCATTGGTCGGGACCTCGGACCCTCGCTGTCAGCCTCCAGCTCACGTAGACAGTGTGAATTAGCCTATTCGTAAAAGTGGAAATGTCGATAAAACAAGCAATGTCAATAGAACGCAAGGTCATTTTTGGCAATGAACCCATGATTTGGGAGTAGAACTTTCATGGCTTCTGAAAACCAAACTACTGACGACATCAATCACTCAATCAATCAATTTTATGTATAAAGCCCAATATCACAAATCACAATTTGCCTCACAGGGCTTTAGAGCATACAACATCCCTTTCTCCTTAGGACCTTCGCAGCAGATAAGGAAAAACTCCCTTTAACAGGAGAAAAAAATGGTAGAAACCTCAGGAAGAGCAAATAAGGAGGGATCCCTCTTCCAGGACTACAGACGTGCAATAGATGACATACAGAACAGATCAACATAATACATTAACGGTAGTCTGTATGACACAATGAGACAGAAGGGTAGACAGAGACAGAGAGAGATGCGGGACAGACAATAATGTTAATAGCTTACAACAACATTAACCCTATGGGCCCTAGGCGTTTTTGGGGTATTTTTACTGCCTTTACTTTTAAGCTCATATCACAGTCATTATAAAGGCTACATACACATGCTATATCTTGTTTTTTTTTTTCAGGACAATCTGGGCTAACCAGATTTGCCATCATTCCATGTCCTTCTATGTGCCTGTATTTTATATTAATTATTATATTATATTATTATTATATTATATTAATATCAATGAAAAAAACAAATCCGTGTTTCTAAATTCTTACATTTTTACATGTATCTCACCATAGCAAGTTGGAAGTTGACATATTCTACCATATATGAAGAGGGGAGACTCTCTGGAATCTGGCAATATAAGAAGTTCAATTTCAGTTATATATTGGGGGGCATTTTGGGCATGGGGGGGGCACATGTCACCCTCAATGTATATGGTGACTACGNATAATGGATTGTGAAGAAATTCGTCAGGTTTTTATTTTGTAGACAATAAATCTGGATTTATAGCATGATGGGATGACAGCACAATGATGTGTGTGGTATCCCAGGAAAGCTCTGCTCCTGCGCTTTCATGTGATATGCGTGGCATTTCTGTGCGAGCCTGCATTCGCGAGTAATCCATCCAAGAGTAATGTGTGTGCAGAGCTGTATGAAAGCACTGTTATTCATGATTTTAGTGTAAATTTATCATTGTTTTGCTATGAAAACATTGGACTACCGACAAGTGCTTGGTCTTGTCGGAAAGCTACAATTTCGCTGTTTCACGACTTCTCGCTATGACCCACGGTCACGGAGAAAATCAATAGAGAAGAACAGGTGTGAATTTGGACGCACTATGCGTCGTTCGGGCCCATAGGGTTAATGAAAGTAATAATATTATAATTATAATTCTGGCTACTGTGGTACAATATGTTGAAAGTATATTTTAAATTCGGTAGTATATGTATGTGACAAATATGTGTATAATAACAGTAGAAGTATGACTAATGATCACAGCAGGAGGAATTTGGCAGGACCACAGCAGAAGCACAAGCACACACGTCACACCATGCAGGCACCGCTGTGATAGAAGTTAACCTGGCAGACAGTGGAGCACAAAGGCTCCGGACAAGAGGCCGAGTTACTGACATGCAGTACGGCCGAGTTAGTGACATGCAGTAACAGGACGAGAGAGAGATAGAGAGAGAGAGAGAGAGAGAGAGAGAGTTTGTGTGTGGTTACTTGACTGTTGACCAAAGAAATACTCAGATAAGTAAGTCACTTGTCATGCTGCATACTACATGTGCTACAATTACAGAGCACTAAGCACGAGTTGATCTGTCATGTGTGCGAGTTTGAAGCCGATATGATAAACGGTGTAGGAGAAGAAGATTTTTGAAGATAGAGCAATTTTGAGGCGAAATCTTACTTTGAAAGGGCGAATAGCTCACTTCCTGTTGGAGTTAGTTCAGGGGTGTGAGCACGTGATTTGTAGGTCTCGATGAGAAAAACAAGCCAGTTTTGGTTTGATCTTTCTACCACATTCCTACAGGCGGCAGCAGCCATTTTAGTGTGTCTAGGTGGCGCTAGAGAGCCCATTTTGGCACTTTTGGGGTTAATTTTTTCATTGTATCAAATATCAAGTGAAAGGAGGTTCCCACCCAATGACCCCAAAGGCATGCTAGTTATCACTGCTCATTGGTTTGTATAGTTAAACCTTGCCATATTAGCTTATCATAGGGCTTAGGTTTTTCACTGAGTGTTGATCCTTTCTCTAGAGCACAAACTTCTTGTGTTTATTTGAACTGTTTGCCAGTCCTGACATGTGTGCCAATTTTGGTGAGTTTTTGAGCATGTTTAGGGGGTCAACTGAGTTTTTTCCACATCAATGGGCCCCCATGTCATGCAGTAGGTGCCCTTTTTTCCTTTTCACCCCTGCCCTACAAACATCCTAAGTCCACCACTGACAGAGAGAGACAAGTTGAAGAGCAGGCAGATCGAGGTGGCTTTCAACTCCTCCCTCGTATTCCCAAACCGTAGGTCCGATCGTCAATCTGAACATACCACAAGAGAGATACACTCATTCCGAACGCATAGATAGGTTTCATGTTTGTTGAGTCAAAAATGCGATATTCGTCGCAAGTTGAAGATGTCTAGCTCACAGTTGACACATTTGCTCATGTTACTTCAGAGGCACTAGCTCATTTCCTGTTGGATTTAGGTCAGTGGTGTCAATGAATGATTTGTAGGTCTCGAGGAGATGAAGAAGCCGGTTTTGGTTTGATCTTTCTACGTCATTCCTACAGGCGGCAGCAGCCATTGTAGTGTGTGTAGGTGGCGTAAAAATTGTCAAGAGGTTTTGTGACATGTTACATTGAAGAGGGCATAAAATCCTAATAAAAGTAATGACAAAATTGTTCAGAGGAATTGTTTAGCAGGGCTTGGTCTGTCATGTGTGCAAGTTTGAAGCCAATACGATAAACGGTGTAGGAGGAAATATTTTTTGTGTAAGAGAATTTTTGAAAAATGACATCTTACTTTGAAAGGGCACATAGCTCACTTCCTGTTGAATATAGGTCAAGGGTGTCAGTGCATGATTTGTAGGTCTTGACGAGACGAACAAACCGATTTTGGTTTTGTCTTTCTATGACATTCGTATGGGTCACAGCGGGAATTTTAGTGTGTCTAGGTGGTGCGAAAATCGTTGGGAGGTTTTGTGAGACATCACCTGTAAGAGGCCATAATATCCAAACCATTCCAGAAATGACAAAGTTATAAAGAAGATCTGATTAGGATGAGTTGATCTGTCATGTGTGCGAGTTTGAAGCCAATACGATAAATGGTCTAGGACAAGTTGATTTTTGGAGAAAGAGCAATTTTGAGGCTATATCTTACTTTGAAAGGGCAAATACCTCACTTCCTGTTGGGTTTAGGTCAGGGGTTGCAGCACGTGATTTGTAGGTCTCGAGACGAACAAGCCAGTTTTGGTTTGATCTTTCTACGTCATTCTTACAAGCCGCAGCAGCCATTTTAGTGTGTCTAGGTGGCGCTAGATAGACCATTTTGGCACTTTGACAGTTAATTACTTCATTTTAATAATAATAATAATGAGCAGCAGAAGTGAATGAAAATGAGCAGTGGATAAAGTCTGCACAGGCCTGTAATATTAGCGTGCACTGTGGCTCGTCATAACTACCTTATGCCACTGTTTTCAATGCATAGTATTTCTCTTACTACAGCCCCATTCACACCACTTAAAGTATGAAGAAATCCAAAGGTTGACGGACCTGCAATTCCTGGTTACAGTTGCTTAGCTATGATTGGACAGTCACTATTTTGGGGAGTGGTTTAGTGAATTTAGACAGTTTTCGAGAGATTGTCATTTGAAAATGAATCTGGCTTAAGACATCTTAAGAGATCTTTATAACTGTCTCTGAAAAGACTCCTTTGATTTATATGTGTTTTCACCTATTGCTGATTCACCTTCCCACATGGGGTGAAAGTGCCAGAGTGAAACTGCAGGCTACCTTACTAAAGCACGCCCACTTTACCTGCCCAGGAAAGACCATAAATTGTTTGTTCACCCATCTCTCACTCTTTGCTCGCCTTCACTCTGCAGCCTTGTGTGTCCGGTGTTTGATGTGTGCGTCTTCACAGTTAACGTGAGTCTCAATTTATCAGTCTGGTTACTCTTGATGCTATTGCAGGTAGTTTGCTTCTTGTGCACTTATTTATTTATTTATTTTAAGGTTTAGTGATCAGGGACAATGCACATTAATAAAGCATTTTTTAAACGTGCCAGAATTAGCCAAAAGGCTATTTTACATCTGCTGTCCCTGAACTGATGTTGAATAGACACCCTAAAAGAATATAAATGATTTAGTTATAAGCATACAAATAATACATTAAAGAAGACTAAATCTGAATAAAGATTAAAATACAGAGAACAATGCAAAAATTCATACATACACATGCATGCTAACAGAGACTCAGCTCAAACAGCAGACAGTTGCAACAGACAAAAAACAATACTGAGTAGCAGCACCAACATCAACAGTGATTACACATTACACATAACACATTAACAAACTAACAGGCCACAAGCAAGCAGGACAAGGACAATAAGCACATTATAAAAAGCCATGCACAAAAAGCAACCTCACAGGTAAGCAGGACATAGAGAATAAACACATTATAAAAAGCCATGCACAAAGAGCAACAATGATGCAAGACAATTAGTAAACTGACAGACAACATGACATGACAGATGGCATCAAAAAGCAGCGGCAGGCAGAGCAGCAAACATGGAGAAAATTTAAGCACTAAAATTTAATGTTGACAGCTTTGACCACTAATCAACCACTTTTTTAAAAAACGTTTAAAAGAAGCATAATTTGATAAATTTCTAATGTGAGCTGGGATGGAGTTCCACTCACGAGCAGCCCTGATTGAAAATGCAGACTGGCTAAAAGCACTTTTTCTAAACTGGACAACACAGTCTCCTCTAGCTGCACTCCATGTGGATGTTGATGCCATTTTTATAAACTGGCTCAATACAGGTGGAGCAAGTCCATGTATGATTTTGTACATAAGATAAAGTATGAATACTTAATCAGGTTTTCCCAGTGTAGTAACTTGTATTTCAATAAAATATGGCAGTGATGATAGTTGTTGGATTTCCTGTCCAGCACTTTGAGAGTTTTTTAATATAGAAAAAGTAGTGATTTGAGAGCAGTGTTGCTAGCTTGAGACCAGGTTGTGAGACAATATGTTATGTGGGAGAAGATCATTGCGTACATGTACATTAGTGCAGCCTTTGTTGACATGCAACTGCGGACTTGTCTAAAATTTGCCAAGTTGAATTTAATGCACTTGGTAACCTTTTTGATATGTTCTTTAAAAGTGAGATACTTCTGCCTGATATCCTTTATTTCCAGACATGTGCCACGGACCATGTGAATTGTTTGAATTCAAGTTGAATTGATTGAATAGTGAAAATAGAATATCAGCTTCAATAGGATTTGTTTCATTAGTTTGTTTGATTGTCACTGCTTGTCCGATCACCAAGTGTCGGAGACGCCCTGTATGTAGATCAGCCAAATCCCTCTCCCCGTGTGATGTTGAAGGTAGTCCCAGTCTTCCTGTCCAATAGCCGTCATAGGCTGAGGACGTATGCCATACTTGATGATGGCTCGGAAAGAACGATTATTCTGGCCTCAGCAGCGACTCAGCTCCAACTTAAAGGACCCAAAGAGATCTTGAATCTCAGACTGTGCGCCATGAAGTGATTCCCATAAGTGGCAAGACAGTTCCCTCTCCATCTCCCCAGTGAACCAAAAGAACACCCCATAGTCGATGCCTTTACTGCTCCTGTCCTCAACTAGGCTGAGCATTCCTGTCCTGCCGCTGCCCTGCAGAGGGAGTATTCCCACTTACGAGGCTTACCCTTACCGGACTTCGTCCATGCCCAGCCACTTATCCTGATCGGCTCAGATCATTCCCACTTGTTGGTGCCCAAGGAGCCTGTCCGCATCGGGCCATATGGGGGACCCCTCGTTGTCCACACTGCCTTAGGTTGGGCGGTTCAAGGCCCAGCCAATGCCTTGCCTTCCCCTCCAACCTCCAGTGCACAATCCTTGTTCACTCTCTGTAACACTGTACCCTGTCCTGCTACTGCAGAGTTGATGGAGATTGTGCAGCGACTGTGGAGAATGAACTCCTTCCCAAACTGCAAAGACCACCGCCAAGGAAGTTACACGATCCAAACAGGATCAGTATTGCCTGGAGATGCTTGAGACAAAAACTGCTGTCCAAGAGGTGGGTGGAGTGTCTCCATTTCCTATCAGAGCACCTAACAGTCCACAATTGACCTCTTCAATCTGTACCCTCTTGCCATGGTTGTGGGGAACACAGCACCGTTTGAAGAAAGACTCGGAGCTGATTGACATCTATAACCAGGAGATCCAGAAACTTGTGGATGCTGAGTATGTGAAGGAAGTGGATCCGAAAGATGAGCCACCAAATTCTGAATCGTGGTATGTCCCCCATCACATAATCAAGCAAGCAAGTGGAAAACATCAACTGGTGTTCAACTGCTCCTTCCAAACTCAGGGCCTGAATTTGAATCGCTGCCTTCTCCCTGGTCCAGCTTTGGGTCCCTTTCTTCTTGGCGTGCTCCTCCGTTTCCGTGAGCATACTGTGGCCATTAGTGGTGATATTAAGTCTATGTTTCACTAGATCCATCTACTTCCCACTGACAAGATTCCTCTGGCGTGCTATGGTTCAGGCCACACACCCAAAAACCAATGACTGGCAGGTGTTGCCTTTCGGCACAACTTGTAGCCCTTGTTGTGCCATCTACGCCTTGCAGCACCACGCAAAAGACCATCCAGCAAGTGACGAAGAAGTCATGGAATCTGTACTGAAGGCCTTTTACGTGGACAATTGCCTGCAAAGCTTCCCCTCACCTGCCAGAGCCAAAGCCCTGCTGGACAAACTGCGTCACACACTGTCTTAAGGAGGGTTTGGCGAAGAGACAGTTTTCGATGCCCCGGCTGGAGCTGAGTGCTGCTTTGCTTGCCGCTCAATTGGCGACCACCCTCAAATCTGAACTTACCCTGCCATTGATCCGCACCATCTTGTGGAGCGACTCCATAACTGTCTTGACCTGGTCGAAGTCTGAGTCTTGCTATTATAAAGTCTTTATCAGCACCTGTATTGGAGAGATCCAAGAACTCACAGACTGGGATGACTGGAGATACGTAGACAGTCAAAACAACCCAGCTGATGCCTTGACCAGAGGCAAGACATTGCATGACTTGGCTCAACCTAACTGTTAGACAGCTGGACCACTCTTCCTTCAACAGCCAGAGACTTTCTGGCCTGTCGCTCCTGATGTCTTCCCCATCTCACCTCCAGCAGATAGTACTGAACTGAGGAAAGCTGCCAGATGCCTCCCAGTGTCAACGCTGGAGTAACCTCATTGCCGCAACTGAGCATACCCTGTCCAAATCTGGCAAAGCCCATACCAATGCATCAGCTGAGACCTCAGTCCTCCAACAAGCCAAGGCATCATGTTTCCCTGAAGAACTTGATGCTCTCCAGGAGGGAGGGCCTCTCCCAAGACAAAGCCGTCTCCTTTCACTCTCTCCTGAGTTGGATCCAGAGGTGGGACTGATGGGGGTAGGGGGAAGACTGTGCCGATCTCAGGATCTAGATCCCAACGTCATCCATCTGATCATTCTGGATCCGAAGCATCCTACTACCCAGCTCATCATCAAGCACTATGATGAGTCCCTGCTGCACCCGGGTGCTGTTCGGAGAACTGAGACGCAAGTATTGGATTTTGGGAGGAAGACCAGCAATCCGTAAGCATCAGCACAGTTGCAGGGAGTGCCAGAGGTGGAAATTGTCTCCGAAAATGCCCAAGATGGCTGATCTTCCCCCTGCCAGACTGCATTTCTTTAAACCACCTTTCTGGTCCACCGGTGTAGACTGCTTTGGACCCTACACCATCCGCGAGCAGAGAAGCGATGGGGAATCATCTTTAAGTGCTTAACTACCCATTGCGTGCATCTTGATTTGTTGGAAACTCTATAGATGTTGATGCCTTTCTTCTAGCTCTCCATCGTTTCATATCACATCATGCAAGCCCTTTGAGATCCTGGCAGATAGGGGGACGAACTTCCGTGCAGGAGACTGAGAGCTGAATGAGTGCTTCCAGGTCATGGAGCCCAAACCTCAGGAACTCTTGGCAGACCAGCAGATCTTGTTCACATTCAATCCGTCAGGTGCTCCACACTTCGGCGGAGTCTGGGAGCGTGAGATCAGATCAGTCAAAAATGTCCTGCGAGTGATTCTTGGGAATCAGATCACTTCTAAAGCTGTTCTGCCAACTGTCCTTATTGAAGTGGAGGGCATCCTAAATTCAAAGCCTTTTGACTACCTTTCTGCCAATGCTGCTGAGATCCGGGGACTCCCAAGTTGCTCCTGATGGGGCGGTGGGATGCCTCCTTGCCTCAAGCCATGTTCGGCAGTAGCAAACTCCTTGGGCGACGAAAGTGGTGCCACAGCCAGATGTTAGCTGACCACTTCTGGATCCTTGACCCCCAGCTGCCTCGGGCCTCTTGGCCAACAGGGTGTGTCACAGCTGTCATGACGGGTAGAGATAGATGTGTCCGGTCCGTTGAAGTTCAAGTCGGCCGACAAACTTATACCAGTCCAGTGTCACGTTTGATGGTACTTCCTGAGCTGAAAGAAGAATGAGTCTTTTTCGGGGAGGAATTGATCCCAATTCCGGAGCGGCTGTGAAAAGACTCCTTTGATTTATATGTGTTTTCAACTATTCCTGATTCACCATCCCACAAGGCGTGAAAGTGCCAGAGTGAAACTGCAGGCTACCTTTCTAAACCATGCCCACTTTACCTGCCCAGGAAACCCTGTAGCAGGGGTGGAGACCATAAATTGTTTGTTCACCCATCTCTCACTCTTTGCTCGCCTTCACTCTGCAGCCTTGTGTGTCCGGTGTTTGATGTGTGCATCTTCACAGTTAACGTGAGTCTCAATTTATCAGTCTGGTTGCTCTTGATACTATTGCAGGTAGTTCGCTTCTTGTGCACTTCTGCCTGATATCCTTTGTTTCCAGACGTGTGCCACGGGCCATGTAAATTGTTTGATCCTGATCATTGATTTACCTGTGGTTGACTCTGGCTATTATGGCCTCTTTAATTGTTTGTATATAGTGTACATTTGCATTGCGACAACTTTCAAGTTGAATTGATTGAATAGTGAATATGGAATACCAGCTTTAATATGATTTGTTTAATTAGTTTGTTTGATTGTTAGAGATGGATCATTCATGAATTGATCACTCATTGTATCTCTCTATTGTATGTTTATTTCTCTTTTTGATGCAGCACACAGATACCCAGACACAAGAAATAGGGAACAAGGAGAATAAACATTCAATTCAAGTAAAAAAAAGCTGTGTTGCATCGTAACCTGCCTCCTCCTTGACCTCACTCCATACTATTGATGTCTTCTGACCGAGACTCTGTCTGCTCACCATGCACTCACTCTACCCCGAACCACATCGCCCCGTACAGTTCCCATAGTCTCAGAGTGTGCAGCTTTGAGTGGTTTTGATTTTATTTGTCTTTATTAATATGACTCAACATGACTTGCACTTGGTGAAAACTCTGGTTCTCTGTCCAATCAGGTGATGCTGGTTCATCCTAGTGACGCTATCCTAGTGCTGAACAGGCTGAACAGAGAACATCCTGACAGGATTTTGTTCAAGAGCCTCTTCCGCTCAGGCTCACTCTCTGAAACTACTGACTGTAACGTCTGCCTACGTCCAACCCAGCAGCTGCTGTGTAACTACACTGACGTCCGAACAGGCCAGCCTTGGTTCTGCTACAAGCCAAAGAACCTGAGCTGTGATGCCAGAATCAGCCATGCCAGGGGACAAAATGGTCGATTCATCAAAGCCAATGAGGAGAAGCTATTTCGAAGGTAAGGGAACAGAGACAGGACTGGCATTTTTTATACCTTCTGATAAAATTCATACAGTGCTAACTATGTGAACACTCCCCATCGCACACTCTGCTCTGCTCATGCAAACCTTCTCCATTGCTGCTCCCACCCTCTGGAACTCACTTCCCAAACCCATCCGAGACTCCCCTCTCTCTCCATATTAAAAAAAAACACTTAAGACTCACCTGTTCAATGCTGCTTTCAATCACTGACAGTTTCTCATCCTCATCCCTTATTTGCTCTCTTGCTTGTTTTGTTGTGTTTTTTTGTCCCTGAATTTGTAAAGCGTCTTTGAGTGCCTTGGAAAGCGCTGCATAAGTATAATGTGTTATTATTATTATTATTATTATTATTATTATTATCATTATGTGTCTCCTTGATGGGAAGTTCGAGAAGTGTATCCACTATCCAGGCAGGGAAAGCAATGGGTCGCTACCATGGATGTATAAAGAGACCTGGGTACAGTATTGGCAGCAGGGCCCCAGTTATTCAGCGCTACAGGTCAATTAAATCACATACCTCCAGACTCCACAATAGTTTCTACCCCTGGGCCATAAGAACTGCCAACAAACACTGATTTGCATTCCTTGTCAGGTAGGTGAAATATTAATAACTACTTAACTAATTTTATGGTGTCATAGAATGAAAGCATATTGATATTTAGCTGCTGTTTCATGCATTCTTGACTAAATATCTGATTCTGATCTCATTTCATACTCCACTTGTACAAGACTAATATAGTTTCTGTCAAATTTTACTAAAATGTATAGGTTCAAAAGTGTGTTTTATTAAAATATATATCATATTAAAACAAGATAGTTCACAGTGTTGGGATAGGAAACAGGCAGGGAGCATTAGGGTTGTCAACTCAAGACAGAATGAGCCAGCTTGTAGGGATCTTGACCACCTATTAACCGTAGTTGTCAAAACATCACACTCTTTCCTGATGACTAAGTCCTTCTCTTTTAGTTTCAGCAGCTTCCACGTGTTTTTCTAAACCTTTCCTTGGTTTAGACATCCTAAAACATTGACATTCACACCAACAATGCAGTGTTGGGATCCCTGCCTAGACAACCTCGCACTCATACACACCTGGTCCCATCTAACCCTAACGACACACATGATGGCTACACAGAGTTTAAAAACTGTGACTCCGCACCAGTCAGTTAGAACTGAAAACACCTCTTGGATGAGAGGTGAAACGTCTTCAAGAAACGCAAGCAAGACCAGTTGCCAACGATATAGCACTTATGATCAGTGCAAATACTCTCTCCCCTTATATACCTTGAAGTATGAGTGTTAGCAGTGACATAGTAGACATCTAGTAGACATGTGGCCACATTCGCATTCCTTTGGAGTTGTGTTAATGGCAAATGTGAGTGTAATATTGATTCTCCCTTTAGTTCTAGTTTAGTCTCCACCAACTCGAGAGTGAAATATCTGACCAAGCTGCTAATTGCTCTGCTGTGTTCACCAATTAATTGCTAACTTTGTCTGTCCGCTGTTCAGTGATAAGTAGTGCACAGTTGGATAATTAGAGGCTCTTCGATGAAAACAGCTGCCTGCTGCATCTGATAAATAATGTTGATGAGAACTGTTAGACTCAACCAAAAAATAAATCTGTGAGCTGCAAAACTGAAACAAAGAGCTAAAAGATGCTACTGCGTTCTGTAGAGCTCAGAGAAACTCAGGTAATTTTAATAGTTTTATTAATGAATTTTTTTGTGGACAAGTATATATAAAAAAAAACATCCACAGAACTTAAGAAATGTGCAGAGAAAAGCATGCAAAAGTTTTCAATACAAAGAGTCCTAATTGTTCTTGTTTGCAGCTTAAGGTGCCTGTCAGCAGTTTTATAAATGTCTCTTACAGTGATGGTCTAGGGAGAAATGTTCTTGGGACTGCAGGGAATGTTATTTTTGTTTGTTTGGTTGTTTTTTGCTGCAACGCCGTGAGTGCCCACTAAGAAAACTTGGTAGCAGGGCTAAGCTGTGTTCCCGGAGGCCTGGTTTAACATCTGCCTGGTTAGCAAGAGCTAACACAATGGCAGTAGCTAACATCTGACACTGAGCCATTAAATGGTCCCAATGAACTCACACCAACACCAAAGCTGCTCAACTTTGTTGTTAAATCCATAATACATTAGCGTTGTGATGCTAATCGCCCAGTAATTGTGTGTGTGGGCAGACTCTGTCCCTGCTATGGAGCTTCCATTTCTGCAGCCGTAGTCTCCTAGAGGAGGGGGAGGCAGAAGGACCACAAGCCTCATTGTAAACAGAGAGTGAAAATGGTGCAAGTCATAAGACTCACATTACTGTGGGCTTGTTCCAGAAAATAGAGATGATAGAAGAAAAGGTTTGTAGCCTAGTGATATTAAAGGTATTTTCTTTCATTTTTGAATTTGTTGAATTAACTTTCAAGCAGTTGTCTCCCATTATAGAGATTTCAGACTTGTACCCACCTTTGTTGTATTTATGTTGCTCATGTAGTGTGTTCAAGAGATATTTTGTTGTGTGCTCTCATCCTCAGTGGAGTCAACTTAAAAGTCTACATTCGGGCTTCAGGACCTGCCAGGTTCACTGTGTTGCCAAAAAAGAAAGGTAAAGCACATTTTTTACTACTGTCACCACTGTCTGTAACTCAAAACTAAATTAGCTACAAATTAAAACAGAAAAAAAGCCTGTTTGTCCCCAACTTACCACTGTGTCTTCTGGCTAGCATTCGCCTTTAGGAGATGTATTCAGCCAATATGAGAAAAGCACTGGGAGCATGGAATACTATGCTAAAATTTGATGAACATGGCATCAGCTATTAGCAGTGTATTTAGACTTTTTGGAGCAAGGTTAGCCCATAAGATGTTCATTCAATCACATTATACCAGTTTTCCCAAAATTTTGCTTACTTGTTCTTGGCTAGAAAGCTAACACTGTCTTTTCCATAACTGTGTGGATGGAGTGTTTACTATTTGCATATACTCAGAGTGTACCATTACAATGCACAACAACAATTTTCTGCTTTTGGAAATTAGCTTAATTTTAGCTTTAACCAAAATTACTGGCAGCTAGCAGGTAGTGTAGTGTAAAAGAGTTAATCCCTAATCAAGTGAAAATGTTATATTGCATAAGTTGATTGAGAAACAATGTAAAAGGGTTAACAGATTGATTGAGATGCATAATACAGAGTTATGAGTCGATATTGTATCTACACTAAAAAGAACACACATATAACACACCATGTTCTGTATAATGAAAACACACACACTCAAATGCTTGTATTGCCTAACACACATTTAAAGGTCTGTATTGTAAAAGAGCACAAGGGACTGCATAAAGAAAGTCCCTAAAACTCACATGTTTTTTAAAAATAAAGTGAAAGCAAAGCCGAAGCTAAGGGTGGGAAATTTGGGGACTTCCAAGACTCAAAACGAAAGTGATACACCATTAAAACCGGGCCCATTCATGATTGGACAAAAGAAAAAGGCTACCACCAATAGCTTTGCATTGAAGTGGGATGGATTAGCAAAAGAAGGTGGAGACTCTTTCCAGTCTCCACCAGCATAAAAGCAGACGCACTGAGAGTTGATTTTCAGTCCAGTCCCGGGGCTTGAGTCGATGAGTTGTATGTGTTAAAGCCTGTGAACACATTAAACTCGATTGCATCGGACTCTGCCTGTCTCCAGTGTTTCTTTGAATATTACTTAGAAGAATCCAAGGTACCAGACCAAAATCAGAGGACAACTGAGAAGTTACGTGGAGGACGAGGTCGGGAGCCTACAGGCCCAATTCCAGGCACCGATTTTCACCTCTACAGTAGCCCAAATGTTTAGCCGTTAAAACTTGTGTATTAATGTTCTTGTTGCCATCAATCATTTCTTCCACTTTTGAAGACCACTTGTCACCTCCACGTCACCTCTCTGGTGGGCACGGAACCTGGTGTAGGAGGTGGTGTGGTATCAACCTCTCTGGTGTGGAGAAGGGTAGGACTCTCATGTTTTCCAGTTGCCCAGGTTGAGAGGCACCAGGCGGGTGTGGGGATACTCATAAGTCCCCAGCTGAGTGCTGCTGTTGGAGTTCTGAGAGGGCTGCCTCGATACGACTGCAGGTTGCTAAGAGGAGGTCTCGACTGTTGTATGTGCATACAGGCCAAACAGCAACTGAAGTACCTGGCCCTCTTGGAGTCTCTGGGGGATGGGCTGGAAAGTGTGCTGACTGGGGACTCCTTAGGTCTTCTGGGGGACTTCAACACTCATGTGAGAAACAATGAAGAAACCTGGAAGGGGTGGATTGGGAGGAACCGCCTGCCTGACCTGAACTTGAGTGGTGTTTGTTTTGGACTTCTGTGCTAGTCATAGATTGGCCATAACAAATACCAAGTTTGGACATAGGGAGGCTCTTAAGTGTACCTGGTGCCAGAACACCCTGGGCCAAAGATCGATGATTGACTTTGTGGTTGTATCATCACATCTGCAGCCATAGGTCTTGACATTGTCGGTGCCTGTCATGGCGGCAACCTCAGAATCTGCTAGTGAACACCGGCAGTGAAGGAGATCGTCAGGCTAAAAAAGGAGACCTTTTTGGTTTGGTTGGCCAAGGAGTCTTCCGCAGCAGCAAACAGGTACTGGTTGGCCAGAAGGGCTAGAGCTGTGGTGGCCACCAAAGCAAAAACCCAAGTGTGAGAGGAGTTCAGGGAGGCTATAGAGAAGGACTTCCAGTTGAGCCTCAAGGAAGTTCTGGCAAACCATGAGACACCTCAGGAGGGGAAAGCAGGGCTTGGTTTAGACTGTGTTCAGCAGAGAAGGAGACTGCTGACACAGACTGGAGATATTGTTGAGCGTTGGAAAGAGAACTTTGAGAAACTCTGTCATGTCCTCCATGGAGGAAGCCAGAGCCTGAAGACTTGGGGGAACTCTATCCCTGATGGAGGTTGCTGAGGTAATCAAAAAGTTCCCCAGCTGCAAGGCACTGGGTGTGGATGAGCTATGCCCTGAGATGCTGGAGGCTCTTGATATTGTTGGGCTGTTTTGACTAACACGCCTTTTCGATGTCGCATGGAGGTCAGGTACAGTGCCCTATGGAATGGCAGACCGGGTGGTGGTTCCCATTTTCAAAAAAAGGCGACCGGAGGATGTGCTCCAGTTATAAGGGTATGCTCAGCCTCCCTGGGAAAGTTAACTCCAGGGTGCTGGAAAGGAGGCACTGACTGATTGTCAAGCCATTCAGGAGGAGCAATGTGGCTTCTATCCTGACCGTGGAACAGTGGACCAGCTCTAGCTTTAGATGGAGTTTGCCCATCCTGTCTACATGTGTTTTGCGGACTTGGAGAAAGCTCATGGCCGCATCCCTTGAGGAGTGTTAGGGGGGATACTGCAGGATTGTTGATATGAGCAATCTGGTCCTTGTATGACCAGAGGGAGAGCTGTGCCTGCATACTTAGCATAATGTAAAACACTTTCTCAGTGGATTTCATTTTCCGCCAGGGTTGTCCCTTGTCACAGACTCTGTTTGTGATATTCAGGGCCAGGATCTCAAGGCACAGCCAGGGGAGGAAGGGGTCCGGTGTGGGGACATTAGAATTACATCTCTGCTTTTTGCATATGATGTGATCCTGTCGACTTTGTCACACTGTGACCTCCCGCATGCACTGGGGTGGTTTGCAGCCAAGTGTGAAGCACTTGGGATGAGAGTCAGCACCTCCAAATCTGAGGCCATTGGTCTCATTGGGGAAACGGTGGATTGCCTCCTCTAGCATGGGAGAGTTACTGCCCCAAATGAAGGACTTCAAGTATACTGGGGTCTTGTTCATAAGTCAGGGTAAAATGGAGTTTGAGATGTATAGGTGGTTTGGTGTGGCCTCTGTAGTGATGCAGGCACTGCACCGGAGCATCAAGGTAAAGAGGGAGCTTACGTTTACAAAAATTTATCAAAAGCTTGTTGATCTCTCTTACTACGTTTTAAGGATATTGACGGGGCGTAGCTCAGTACAAAAATGGACCTAACTCCATAACCCTTATGCCAGTCATCATGAAACCTGCAGAAAGTGGCTAAAGTCATACTAACGGTGAGGTTTAAATCAATTTGGATGTACAGATTAGAACCTGCTCTGACACACAGACCGGATGCTTTCTACCTCAGAATTCTTCCTTGAAATGAAAGATGCAGAATCAGAGGCACAGAAGACTTAAACCTTATTTCAAGTTAAGGTTGGTTTTATTGGCGTAGCGGACGCGGGGTACGCGTGGGACATGTCCCCCACACTTCCCGTATCTGTGCCCTCTGTCCCCCGCACTTTTTACAGCTGTTGCAACCGCTCAATTCGTTTTTAACATGTGGTAACGTGTTTTTTCTTTAAACGCACCATGAGTAGGCGGGGCCAGGCGGCATACATGCTGTGGTATTGTGATCTGAATTAATCACACAGATGAGATGTGTTTCTGCTGGGCAGTGCTTCTGTGTGTTAACTATGTTGAGCAAACCAGCCAGCAAGAAGCAAAAAACCTTGCACAGTTTCTTCCAAACAAACCGTGTAAGTTGAGTAATGCTGTTGCATGTAGATAATGTTTGCTAAATGATGACTAATTAATAGATGCCAATATATCAAGTTAAGCTAGTTAACAAGAATTCTAATGTTATTGTTACCTACGTTAAATCGCTTGCTAGCTAGTTTCATGCTAGGAATAAACCCACTCCTCCTTAATTTACTCTTCAAAACGAAACTCTTATGGTCTCCCTACCTGTGGGCTAGCTCTCCACCCACAGTCAATCTGTATTGCAATTTATCTGTCTGTCTGTATAATATGGTTTGTGTTTTTCAATGTGTTTTTCACTGTTAGTGCTTGTTTTATTGCTACTGCTCCTTTTTTCTTACTGTGAAATGTTGTACTGTCTTAATTTGTTTTTATGTTAATGGGACTACGGATGGAAATTAGCGTCAAGCTACAATCCGGCATCTTTACATGTTTTAACATGTTCATCAATGTGCACTGTCCCATTCAAATAAACAAATAAATAAATAAATAAAATAAATAATTTCTGCGCAGAACTTGTGCTCACTATTGCTTTGCACATATTTTTTTAATCTTTATTGCCACAATAGAAAGAGCAGGGTCAGGGAGGAGACAGTGGACCACAGGCCAGCAAGGATGATCATGTGAGGTCTTCACAGGTGAGAAGAGAATATAACTGGCTGAGAGAAAATATCTATAGCATAAAAGTGACTTTGAGGTTAATTTCCACAGCAATTTCACTACTACTATTCCTAATTCTATTTCAAAATCTTGCTTTGCACATATTTTTTTAATCTTTATTACCACAATAGAAAGAGGAGGGTCAGGGAGGAGACAGTGGACCAGAGGCCAGCAAGGATGATCATGCAGGGTCTTCACAGGTGAGAAGAGAATACAACTGGCTGAGAGAAAATATCTATAGCATAAAAGTGACTTTGCGATTAATTTCCACAGCTATGTCACCACTACTATTAATTATATTCATAAATTTTGCTTTGCACATTTATTATCTATATTATTGCAATAGATAGAAGAGGGACAGGGAGAAACCAGGCAGGTATTTGGTATTTAATTATCTGGCTACTTACCCTGTAGATGCTCGAGGGTCATTCTGTGTCAACTCATCTAAAACTTTATATTTTGATAGTATATAATTTAAAAAAAAACTAAAGTGGGTCCCCTGGTGCTGTACTGTGGCTGTTTGTGGTTATGTGGTTCTTTAGCCACTAAGGAGAGGTGCAATTGAATGCGAGAGGATGATACATCACTCAATAGACCTCTGAACAATTTGTCCCCCTCACTTCTGAAATGATGGCTACGCCCCTGGTTGGTTTTTAAAGATAAGTGGAAGTGTGAAAGTAAATCGGCGTCTGTCTCCAGCAAAAAATCCATCGTGGTCATCTGTTACGGTCCAAGAGACTTTTTTTGTAGACCACATTGAGCCTGAAATGTGTTCCAAAATTGAAGTCAGTTACAGTGTGAGGGGGATGGCCTTTCCAAAAATGTGCATTTATGTACACTCTGATTAAAGCTAGTTGAGTCTCATCATAAGACAAACGCAATACTGAGGCTGTCATTACTGACGTCAACATGGATACCAATACCACCCACAATAATAACAGCAGGGACTTCTCTTAATTTTACTGTATAACAACATTAAACTATGTTAAAACTGACCAAACAGCTGACTGAAAAACAAACAGTAGAATAACAAAGATCTGAATAAATATCTCTTTAATAAATATTTTAAAAAGTGAAGATTACAATAACAACCAGAAACTACCAGTTCTGCCCCTTATGGGCTTTTTTACTTTATTTTTAATTTTCCCATTTACATTCAAAATCTTTTTTGTCCTGGCCAAGGGACCAGCAGCATAGAATTTTACATGAAAGAACATATAAACTAAAGGCACGGCAGCAAAAAGTTAAAAGTAAACGGCAAAAGAAATTCCACAACAGACTTTAAACAAACAGCCACATTACATTAAACAATTGAATTAGCAGCGTTCAATAACCAGACATTTACATCTGGGGGCAAATAGTCCTCTGTCCTGTTTTTAGAATCTTACACGCTCATAATGCAATGTTATGTAAGGTAACTTTGATGCTGACACCAAAATAAGGGAGCAAAAACTTGGGTTTGAGGAATGACGTACATAAGTTGTCCACATGACTGAAGGTTGCTACTGATAGTTTTTGGAGTCAGTAAAGAACATAAATTAGAAGGCAGTTCATGTAATATGGCTTAATTTGAAATATTAAAATAATAAACAGCTGATAAAAGTGCTACTTAAACCATTTGTTTTTTCTTGCACCAAAAGAGAAATAGAATTAATTTCTATAATAGAAACCCAACTTAATCCTGACGGGTTTTGACACTGTATGATATTTAAAAGACAGATCGTCTTGACCCCAAAGAATAACCCCACCTATTATTTCCTCTCAGGTCAACTGGAGGTGAAGAGTAGCAGTGTGACATCTGGACCCTCTGGCTATTACTACCAGGGTGCGTGGCGAGCGCTAGATGGAACAACAGTTCAACAGTTCAACACCTCTTCTGCTATCACTGAGTGTCTGAAAGGGAAGAAGGTCCACCTGTATGGAGACTCCACTGTCAGACAGTGGTTTGAATTCCTCAACAAAAACCTACCAGGTACCTGATCGGCAGGGATTTCTGGCAACAGTTTGATTTTGTTCACACTGCAGCTTAATCTGTTCCCTCTGTATACTTTCAGATCTTAAGGAGTTTCACCCACAGGGCCGGACGAAATTTGGACCTTTCATGGCCATAGACAATGCAAACAGCATCATGGTGACATTCAACTTCCACGGCCCTCCTTTAGTCAGTTTTATCAGGGTCCCACCTACCACATTTTATTACATTGCCAATGAAATAGACCGCTTAACCGGAGGCACCGACACCATTGTAGGAGTTGGCATCTGGGCTCACTTCCCCTCTTTCCCCATAGAGCTCTACATCCGACGGTTGCAGAGCATCCGCAGGGCAGTGGTGCGGCTGCTGACCAGGGCTCCAGGGACAGTGGTTATCATCCGGACAGGACACCCCAGAGCTTTGACATTTGATCTGTCGCTAATCTTCAGTGACTGGTACTCACTTCAGCGTTACAAGGTGCTCAGAGCCATGTTTAAAGGAATGAATGTTCATCTGATCGATGCCTGGTCTATGGTCCTGGCCCACCACCTGCCACACAACATCCACCCACTACCTCCCATTATTAAAAACATGATTAATATTCTGTTGTCCCATGTGTGTCCTCAAAACAGCACCTAGGTGTGTGTTGATAGGGGGAGGGAGTCTAGATTCAAGCATGCGAAGTTTACATGTTGTCTACATGTTGAGAAATTAAGAGAACAGGGGTGGTGAGTGTGAATGTTAAACACAGGAGAAAACAGATGCTCCTATTGAGTCACTGAGTGAGTCATGAGTCGTTATGTAAACTGTTAGACTGTATATTGATTTTGTGTTTTGTTATTTTTGTGATGTGCAGGTGAAACACTGTGCAGCTGATGCATAGGCCAAACAGCTGATAAAGTGTTTTCACACTTGGTCCTTTTCAGCCACCCAAATGTGCACAAATGTGAACACTCCAAGAGAACTCGGTGGTCTGAGTTCAGTTTGCTTCAAGTCTGTGGTGTGGTTCACTTAACCTGTGCATTTTGAACAAAAAAGGCTCTGGGTCCGCTTTGCCTTTTGCTATTGTATTGTAGCCCTCCAAACGTGCTGTAGACAGATCACACGCTATTTCAGTGAGATGCATAATCAGTGGACGAGGAGTACTTTGGTCTGATGATGAAACAACTGCACTCCCCCAGATATGGAACGAGGACAACATCAAACAGCAGCTTTCCACAACGCACAGAAACACTAAGGTTTTCCTCCCACATTAAATTCATAACCACACTGCAGTGCCACATCAAAGTGTGTGTGTGTGTGTGTGTGTGTGTGTGTGTGTGTGTGTGTGTGTGTGTGTGTAGGCGTGTGTGTGTAGGCGTGTGTGTGTAGGCTATAGTGTGAACAGAAAGAGGACTGAGGCCCCATCAAAGCTGAAGTGGACCAGAAAGAGAACTGAGACCCCTTTCTGTTGGTCCACTTTTTGGTCCACTTTAAGAGAACTGAGTTCGGTTCACCTAAAAAGGACCAAGTGAAAAAACACCCTAAAACTCCAAAGTTCTGGCTTGGCTTGTTGTGTCTGTATGAACTACACAATCAAGTCATTTGCATCTGATCCTGCTCCATCAAGTGTTTTCTACAGACTATTTTTATGACTCAAGTGATTTTGACAAAAGGGTTTTTGACCAAGAACTAACCTGAACTCCAGACCACTTTTCTGGCCAAGGTTGGGAACAAATTTGTTAGTGTAATGTACCTGTTTAGTCTTATGCTTTAGTATCAGTTGACCTTTAAAAATACATGTCCAGGCAGTATACTCTGCTTGATCATAACCAGTCACACCTTGGTTTATTGTTTCATGTATCCACATAATGTGCACACACACTCATTGGTGTATTGTATTGGATGCAGGATCTGACAGGATCTGATGTTCAAGGACTGAAGTGGGAAGTACCTAGGATCTGATAGGATGTGATGTGCATGTATGACACCATTATGTTTGGGCTTATGTGTAAATGTCCCATAAATGCCTTGTGAAAGAGTGTTACAAGTGTTAAAAACTCTTAACAACACTTACCTGCCGGATGAGTTAATCTGTGAGCATTCTCGGAACCCATCGGCTGTATTTGGCGTCTGACTTCCGGCAGACGGCGATACAGCTCTGGGGGCAGGCCCCCTGATTTTTTGGCATTCCAGTTTGGAGGAGGCGAATATCCGTTTCCGACTTCCGTTTCCTCCCCCCGATCATATAAGTAGATATGCTGAACCATTGCGGTGGATTCAGAGTTTTCAGTGACGCCAATTATGTTCCACCTCGTTAGTTCACCGCACGGACCGTTTAACCTGGCAACAACTGCAGCCAGCTCAAACGTGATTGGTCAATATCACACGGATTACAAACAGTCTACAACCGGAAACCAGGGCTCTTCCGCTCTTCTTCCAGAGGCAAGATCTCCGGGGTTTGCCTACAGACTCTACATTCAGTGAATGTAGAGTCTGTAGGCAAACCCCGGAGATCTTGCCTCTGGAAGAAGAGGCACTATCCCTTTAAAATACTCAACAAGTATTTTAAAGGGATAGTGCACCCAAAAATGAAAATTCAGCCATTATCTACTCACCCTCATGCTGAGGGAGGCTCTGGTGAAGTTTTAGAGTCCTCACATCCCTTGTAGAGATAGGCGGGGGGAGCGGCTAGCACACCTAATGGCAGACGGCGCCCCAGACTAACGTCGAAGAATACAAAATTGAAACCACAAAATATCTCCAACATGCTCCGTAGTGATCCAAGTGTCCTGAAGCCCCGACATATAAAGTTGTTTTGAAAAACGTCATTTGAACTCTGTTTTTAGCCTCACTGTAGCCTTCTCTGTGCTCCGCGCTCACGTGTGCGCACTTGCACGAGACCAGCGAAAGCATATTTACATCACGTATCTGCCTGACTCGCAGGAACCGGACTCAGGGTGCTGGCAGTGTGGAGCCGGTGCCGGTCTTAGAAGGACTCTTGAAATCCCGGCTCAGAGTGGAACATTTTACTGTCAATCTGTGGACAATTTACAGGACTTTAAAGAAAGATGGACTGTTGGGGGTGTCCTGTGCTCTGTGACAGGGAATGGAGAGCTGGTGTATAATTTCTGAGTAGTTGTTTAACGTTTACTGTGTCTGCGGACTGTTTATTCAGGAGCAGCTTTTGTCTGTTTTTGTTTGTTTGTTTTGTTTTTCATTTTTCTTGATGGTTTGAACTTAATGGTTTTCAGTCATTGCTGAAATGATTTAATAAAGGGACTTGAAAACTTCTTCTCTCCTCTCCTGGCTGCCTTTTCCACTCCTTTCCTTTCCTCTCCTCTCCTCAGTTTGTTCTCCTTCTCTCCTCTTTCTCTTGTCCCAGTGAACAGGCCTGTGATCAATTATTTCATATTGAGTTTTTGGCTTAAAAAGACATGTGGAAGCGGGAAGGTAATTCAGCATCTGTCTCCACTCGCACCAGGCAGCTGGTGAACCTGAATCAGCCAGAGAGTTGGAGGGAGACGGTGTAATTTTACACCAGACTAGCTTACTTGTTGTGAAATGTAATGTTGGGTTATTGCCTAAGTTAGTCTGGCTGTACTGAGATGTTTTAAAAGTGGTTTAATTTCACAACAGTGACAAACAGTGCTGAGGCTCAGGGCAAACACTATCATTACCTGGCTGCCTATGAAGGCAGGTAAGGGAAACATGACGCTGCTCTGCAGGGTGCTAAATTTACTTACAATTACTGTGGTGTCTGTGAAAGGGGAAGTTACAGAGAAAGAGGCAGAGGTTCGACTCAGATGCAGCAATCGGGCATACAACACACTTTTAATTGAGAATTGATGCCATGGACCAAATTTAAAAATTAAAATAAAGGATTAAAAAGAAAAGAGAAAAGAAAAAAAGAAATAGAAAAAGTTGTTTTACAAAAAGGGCACTTATCTAGACAGTGGGCAAAGGGGCAGGTGCTTGAGCACCATGTGCCTGTTTCCTACCGTGACAAATCCAAATATCAGTTGTGAAAAAAGCCTGTACACTTGACCAGTAATATTGAACTAAAGTCAGTATGTAACCACATTATTCTGTTCAGCTGTACTCTACTGCAAATGGATGCTTTAGGTCCTGTAGTTTAATATGATACCTGTGTCTTCACTGTAGCTTTAAATCTGCGCAGCAGGTTTTATTTTCTAAAAATGAGTCTGCTTCATTTCTCACCCTCAGCTCTGCCTGTCATACCTGCTGCTTCTTCACGTTTTTGCCGGACAATTGTCATCACCTCTCTGCTCCTTTCATTTTCTTGTTCTCTCTGTACTCTGAGTTTTTTTTAGGAGCCCCTAATTTTTGGTGAGGCATTCTGACTTAGCCAATCAGGCTGCAGTCTGCCTTATATGTTCACATTATTGGAGCATCTGAACCCCTATGTCACATGGACTGAACCATTTATCAGATGGTTGACATTCACATTGGTACGTAATGACACCACTATGTTTATTTATCATGTAAATACATATAACTTGTATTGTCAGTGAATAAAGACTGCAAGTAAATTGTTGTTCTTGATCCTATTTAAGGGTCAACTATAGACCATTTCTCACTGTATGTTCGATATGTTTTTTTGTGTTATAACAAAGACCATTGCAGGAGATTTTTATTCTCTGTGTTTTACATAAGGCGTTGCAGCAACAGATTCAGCCTCACACACCTCAACAGGCACAACCAGTTTTACCATCATTGTCTACCTGCTGCGTCTTTTTATGTACCACCCATTTACCAGTGAGAGCAAAGTCTTCACTGCTGCGCCTCTAAGACACCGTACAGTTGAAAGTGGACTCCATCTCAAAGAACACCCGAGCAGGTAGGCCACTGAACATTATATATTTAGTGAGGCTATTCACACAACACCTTAACACTGAGACATGTTCTTGAGAGCTTTGGAAAAGATGACATTATGTGTGTGATAAACAACTGACTTGCATGCTCTTCTCTTTTTTATTCCAAAATCTGTCTGAGCGCTGCTTAACTAAATAATGACACAACAGAACTGAGAAGTACATTTCAAGATTTATTTTTAGTAGGGGTATACAGTTCATAAAATTCACACTTCAACACAGTCATGTCATGTTAAGGGTTTTGATATAGCAAAAAAGTAGAAATGCTCGAAGAATTTTCTTGATTTTCACATTTAAGTACAATATATTCTAACTGTTTATACTACAGAATAGAAGTGAAGTGCCCTCTGTGTGTATGCACTGTAAGGCAAAGCATCTCTAAAGCACAGGCCCGTTTTTGTTGTGTTTTGTTTGCTTTTGCATGAAGCCACTTTGTTTCTACTTGGAGCATTTTGATAAAATTTAAGTATACTTGAAACTCATTATAAATTCAAATAAACGATACTTTAAAGTTTTTTTAACACTTTATTTTGATTCAAAGTATATTTATTGTATATTATAATAGTTATCTACAAAAATGATCAAAGTATACTTAAAACATTTAGTTGAACACATGATTGTACTAAAAGTGTGCTATTTTCTCATTTAAAATCTGTTTTAAGTAAAATGTATTGAATTTGTTATGCATTTCAAGTGTGCTTAAATTGTACTTAAGAAATTCTTCCAGTAGAAACAAAGTTGGATTAAAGTTTATTTTTAAAAAGTACGGAATTACTAGTAAAAGATGTGCTTAAGTATATTTAAGTGCAACAACAGAGCCTGTTTTACCTGTTGCTGTAATCACATCCATTGCTGGTGATGTTTTGTTGGCAAGCAACACACCATCAAAAACCCAGCCCTCTGACTAGCCTTAAATCTTTTCGAATCTAGCAGATAGACAACATTCTTGTTACATTATACATAATAATAAATGATATGACGTGTGTATATATAACAACTGTGCTTGTAAAAGGGACTCATGTTACTGAGGTGGCTCTTTTGGCACATAGGAGTGTTTAATGTTAAAACAAGTTGGGCTCTTTTGGCACATAGGAGTGTTTAATGTTAAAACAAGTTGAGATACTCTTGTCTATTACTGCTATGTGCGTGCTCCAGTGCTGTCTGAAGTCACCACCCTCACATTCATTACCAGGAAATCCAGCAAACAAAACAAACGTTTAGGCAAATGAGCAGGTGAGTGGGTGTGTGTCACATCAACCGCATTTGTTGTCTTGGCAGAAATACATTTGAACAGTTTGCAGAAGGCTATTCTGATCTGTGTCATGAGAGAGAAAACACATGTGTGCAACTTGTTGTGTTGTGGATCACAGGAGACTGCAGTGTCCAAATGGATTCAAATATTTACAGTACATGATGTTGTACATTATGGGGTTGCCTAACTACAAGAGAGAGGCTGCTGTCTTTGGTTGTGGCTTTCATGGATGGTTGATGAATTGCCTGTAAGACCGGATCTAGTCATGATAACAGAAGGCTGGACATGTCACACTACTTGTATAGAGAGAATTTCACAATTAGGTTCAAGTTTCAGCATTACAAGGTTTCAGTTACCCTTTCGTTTTTATGTTTCATTCCAGTACCAGAGGAAGTTGTTACAGTGCTGTGCTACGGCCATAGATTGGGACTGTCATGAAGACCAGAGCTTGTACAAGAAGGCAGTACGGCACCATCCTCCTCGTTCTGGCCGTGGCTGTCTTAATCTTAGTGCTACGCAACATGGACGTTCTGGAGGTGAGAACGTGTTTTTTAGTGGGATCACTTGAATGATGGACCCCATTTGAAATGTTTAATGTTGGTCAGGTTTCAGGGTACTTTTTAAATATGTGTTTCACTGTGATTCAAGATAACAGTAATGCTCTTCACTGTAAATAAATGCAGTTTGAGTTAAATGTTAACTCGCGATTTTATCAGCTTCCACTTTTGTAATACGTCAGAGCAAGTCGGATGAAGTCGGACACAAAACTAACCGGCATGCATTGTGCGCTGATCGCCAATGATCGAATCTGCGCAGGCCTGGCTCATCTCAAACAAACCGATTAACTGAGCAGAACAATTTTTCTGTTGCCATAGACTGAGATGAACCAGGGCCTGATGAGATGGGGTTACTGCGAGTGCTGGAGCTTATCCTGTTTATACTCAATCCACTAAATGAGTTGCTGTTACCGATTTTGGAGGTTTTTGGACTTTTTGCATTTTTACTTCCAGCTTTGTTCTTCAGAACCCAAGGAGGTCACGAGTAAAGGAGCAATAGGGCAAAGATAGAAAATAATTGACTCATTGTCTTTGATTAATTCTGTTTTGATTGCATTTATTACATCTGATTGATATTACAGTTTCATTGCTGTAAGCTTCTGCATACAGAATCCGTTTAAGGGTTAAAATAAGGTAACTCATCTGTTGTTAAAGTGAAAGTTTTCTTTCTACAACTGATTTAAGGGTTTCTTGAATAATCACATCGCCTTAGAGATGTAAAATTCCAGATTGTGTGCAGGCCCATAGACAAAGGCTCTTATCAGTTGAGTTGGACTCAAAAATGAACATTTCCCTAGAGAGCAAAAGTACAAGTGTTACATTTTAGAAGGGAGCTGTCGTCAAATAGTGCTCTCATCTAGTATTTTTATGTTCAAGCCACTAGGATGCTGTTGAGAGGGCAGTGGGGGAGGCTTTAGGAAGAAGACCATCAATAGCTGGATGAATCACCTTTGCACCAATCTATGTATTGATTAGAAATTTCTCTTAACCCCTGCCAGTTTCAGCAAGAAGTGAACTCCATCATCCTCCCGAGAGTTACCACTCACCCTGACATGAATCACAGCTTCTGCACCTTCCAGCCACTCTCCCCTGAGGACGCTCTGGAGGAACACCTCCTACTAGACTCCATTGCTTGGCCTGAAACTCCACCTTTGCCAGCTCCTCTTTACTCAGTGAATACCAGTGATCCAGCTCACAGCACCTTCACCATTCTCCCAAGGAGGGGAGGAGGACAGTGGCAAGTAGGGGATCAGCTGGAGGTTATGATAACAATGTCTGACTTTCAGGGCCATCCCAAGAAGTCTGGGGGGGACTTCTTACTCGCCCGGCTCCACAACCTGAAGTTTGGTGCAGGTGTAGCTGGGCAAGTGGTGGATCATCTCAATGGGAGCTACTCTGCTGTGTTCTCTTTACTCTGGGAAGGAGACGCGCAGGTTGAGGTAATGCTAAAAGCTAACATGGTAAATGTGGTTGTACTGTAGGTGTGTAAATCTATCTTCAGTGGTGGCCCTAAGGGTCAAAACACAGAAAAACACAACATCATTTTAGAAACAAAATTACAGCATTTCACAAAACAATATTTCCCAAAACACTACAACATTTCAATCAGGAGATACTCATTCTAAAAGAAAATAATATTTATTTACATATGCACATAAGTATGAGAAATGACAAGAGTCTTTGGCAATTAGACCCCATCGTGATGTCATCTATTCCAAGAGGGTGGGAAAGACATAGTGGATTAGGTATCTCCCCCCATGGAGTCTAGATGCTGCTGGTGGTGGTGATGAAATGAGATGAAAAGAGCTGAGGATCTGGATGTTAAGAGGAGTGGGCTTTTGATGAGCTTGTCCTGTCAGAGCATATGATGACAGCAAGCCAAACTGATTTTGTGACAGACAGAATTACAATCATATGAGTGCAGAGACAATGGGTATGAATAACGAGCAAAAAGGCAGCAATGACAGAATAATTGTCTTTATTAATATGACTTAACATGACTTGGATTTGGTGAAAACTCTGGTTCTCTGTCCAATCAGGTGATGCTGGTTCATCCCGGTGAGGCTATCTCAGTGTTGAAAAGGCTGAACAGAGAACATCCTGACAGGGTTTACTTCAGGAGCCTCTTCCGCACAGACTCACTCTCTGAAACTACTGTCTGTAACGTCTGCCTACGTCCAACCCAGCAGCCGCTGTGCAACTACACTGACCTCCGGACAGGCGAGCCTTGGTTCTGCTACAAGCCAAAGAACCTGAGCTGTGATGCCAGAATCAGCCACACCATGAAAGGAAAAGGTGGCTTCACCATGGCCTATGAGAGGAAGCTCTTTTGGAGGTGAGGGAAAAGAGAGACAGGACTCGCATCTTGTATAACTTAAAATAACATTCATCAAGTGCCAATGGATCTTGCCAATGTCTTGGCAAGAAACAACCACTTTTCGTGCTTAAAGAGCAGCTGGAAACATAGCAGTCGGTTGCTACTAATGATGTATAAAGAGACCTGGATACAGCATTGTCAGCAGGGCCCCAGTTATTCATATGAAAATTGCTCAGAAAGTGGTTCAGTTGTCAAATGATCACCCAAATGATAGCCAATGCTTACACATTGTGCGACCCATAGAGCAGGCACACTGGAGACTTCTGCCGGCTGAGCTGGCTACTTCTGGTTAAATGCACTGTTGGCGTGAATTCAGTAGTCCATCTCTTCTCGACTTTCTCATTGTTATTTGACTGAATGGATTTAATTCCTTTAGTATAATGAGTCATTTAGCAGGGGTTGTGACAAAAAAATGTCTCCACTAATTTACAGAGGTCTCTTTCTTGCTGTAATTCAATGAGAAAAAGTCTTTTTGGGCCACGGGGCATCATGTCTTTTTGGGCCACGGGGCATCATGTGACAAACCTGGAAGTTGTAATTCTACTGATTGGCCACCACGAAAACTGGCTGGAGTCCTGGGGCCTCATGTACAAAGGGTGCGTACGCACAAAAACGTGGGGTACGTCCTTTTCCACGGCAAAGTTCAGATGTATCAAGAGTGAAATGACCGTGGAAATGTGTGGTGCCTCACGGCAACTTCATGGCTGGCGTAGGCACGTTTCTACAGCTGTTGATCCTTTGGCGACACTTAGAGGTGATGCTGGGAAACTGTTATAATAAATAAATGTGAAAACAATTAGTCCTCAGAGTGATGCGCACATCAGAGACACATGAACAATCAACACTGATGAACAATTAACACACCCACGTGTTTGCAATTAGATGAGCGGATATAAAAGCATGCGCAAAGTGGTGCCAAAAATACCGTTAACAACAATGGCTGTTTTAGCAGTATTTGCCGCATTGGTTCCCGAGGGCAATCCTCCTGGACCTGTGCGCAGAGCTGTGCCGACCTTGGAGCGCGATACGGCGAGGAGCCATGCGCTGCCTGTATCCATACAGGTGCTGACCACACTGGGACTCCTAGCAACACGGGCATTCCAGAGGGAGCTGGCCAACCGATCGGGACTGTGCCAGTCGACCCTGAGCCGAGTCATGCCAGCTGTGTGGGACGGAATTATCCGCATGTCAGCCATGTATATCAAATTCCCATATGCAGCTGAACAGGCCAACATTAAAGCGCAATTTGCAGCGAGAGTCGGTTTTCCTAATGTTACCGGAGCTATCGACTGCACACACATTATAAAAACGCCATCGCAGGTTGAATTTGTTTTTGTTTCGATCAATGTACAGATCATATGTGATGCGCAAATGCAATTAACCAACATTGTGGCGAGGTGGCCTGGTTCAACGCACACCTGGTACAACGCCTACATTCTGAGTAACAGCATGGTTGGGAACAGAGTAGCTGGCACTGTGCGCGATGGGTGGCTTCTTGGTGAGTAAATAATTTATTCGTTTAATTGTCCTAATATTAATCCCCCTGATGCGCACTGAGCATGTGCGCCCCCAAATATCTGTCTTCACAGCATCAGTACTAGTCAGTGGTTAAAGTTAGTGACTTGCTGTTTTT
>NC_065528.1:6114473-6141859 GCF_006386435.1 Epinephelus moara
CCCAGTACCTAAAACTGTGGGTAAATGAGGACCCATCATGCCCATTGTGTTCAGGTACCGCAACCTTAAAGCATATTTTGTCAGGCTGTAAAGTTAGCTTGTCACAAGGCCGATATACATGGCGACATAACCAGGTGTTGAAATGTTTAGCTGCAGGCATCGAAGGGAAACGAAGACAGGTGAATTTAGAAGGTTTTTAGGATAGGAGTTTAGCAATTCAGTTTGTCCGTGAGGGAGAGAAATACAGAAGGGATAAGTTAGTGAGGAGGCAAGGGTGTGGCCGCCTAGAAGGTGCTTGTTATTGGGAAATGCAAGTAGATTTAGGGGGAAAGCTTGTTGTTCCCCAGGAAATAGTTTGTACCAGGCAGAGGCCTGACTTAGTGTTGTGGTCAGTGAGTCAACGGATAGTTTATTTCATTGAGCTGACAGTTCCTTGGGAAGACTCAGTGGAAGAAGCCTATGAAAGGAAAAAGCTTAGATATGCAGATTTAGGAGCAGAAGCTGAGCAGCAAGGATGGAAAACTAGGATTTGTCCAGTGGAAGTGGGGTGTAGGGGATTCATAGCAAGATCAGCTGTGTCACTCCTGGGGGAACTCGGAGTGCGGGTACAGAGGTTGAGGAAGACAGTGAAGGAAATGTCAGATGAAGCAGCAAGAACCAGCCAGTTTATCTATTACCGAAGAAATAATGTCAGTTGGGGGCCAGCAGGGGGAACTACTAAGCAGGGCACATAACTCCTTGAGATCAGGTGGAGAGATCCACTTCCTCTCAGGAGGAAATCCAGGAAGAGGAAGTATTTAAGTGTGGGAGTGGCCTATTTGAATCCATTTTGTTTGAGGCCATGTGGCAAGGTGAATGTGCTTGCTGATCCTGTAAGTTCATTTAGCTCCTTTAACTTTAGCTTATATTGTAGTTATGCTATGTAGCGTGTGAAATAGAGTATGGTGAATGTGCTAGGAAAGGTAGTATCAGCTCTGTTTCTACCTGTAGCTCGCATGTACGGAGCCTGGGTTTGGTTGAAGATGGCAGTGCTGTTTGGGCTGAGAAAGCCATGTGTAAGTAAGGTAAAGGAGGTTATTGGGTTGGTGCGGGGAGGGGAACAGTGAGACCTGGCATTAGGGGAGTGTCTCTGGGACGCCAGAGATCACTGTCTAGCCTCCTGGAGGTGTCGTGGCACCAACTAGACGAAACACTGGTGAAAGGAGGTTCCCACCCGATGACCCCAAAGACATGCTATTTATCACTGCTCACTGGTTTGTATAGTTAAGCCTTGCCATATTAGCTTATCATAGGGCTTAGATTATTCACTGAGTGTTGATCCTTTCTCTAGAGCACAAACTTCTTGTGTTTATTTGAACTGAAACATTGATATGATAGATATGAAACATGGAAATGTAACATGTATACAGTGCCAACATTTTTCTTCTGGCCACTGGGCTGTTGTAACTACAGGCAGTAAAGACTGAATCTAAAGATGCCTCAAGTTTTAAAGATGATACAAATAAAACTCAGTGTGCATTAAGAAATGTCGTTCAGTTATTGGACTGTTTGTCCACACAGTTTTTCACAAAGTTACCATCCTTGTTTGTGAACAACTAAACCTTTCAAAGATTCCCCTTTCAGACCTGTTAATCATAACATCATCTGTTACCAGTTAACCTGTTGACCTGTGAAATGTTCCAAACAGCTGTTCTTTTGTTGCCCCTGTCCCAACTTTTTTTGGGAAGATGTTGCTGACATCAAAATCAGAAGTGTATATTTTACAAAACTAAAATTTAGCATTTTAAACATTAAATATATTATCTTTGTACTGTATTCAGTTGAATGTAGGTCAGAAAGGATTTGCAAATCATTGCACTTTGTTTTTATTCACATTTTACACAGTGCCCCAACATTTTCTGATTTGGGGTTGCATGTTTAATTGTAAATTCATACATTTCAATTTTCTTGAATTTGTCTTCTCAGAAAGTTAAAGATGAATGCTTTTTGCCACTTTTGTGCAACAAGCTAGAAACATAACAGCGATATATTACATTTTGTTTTCACTGCATGTCATCGGTCCAGAAGTTGGCCATTACATTTTGTTTTCACTGCATGTCATCGGTCCAGAAGTTGGCCATTTTGAACATACTAAACATCAGCAAAACAACCAAACCAAACCAAACGTGTCACTGTACCCAATTTTTGTTGCTTAAAATAATAATAATAATAATGATGATGATGATGATGATGATGATAATAATGATAATAATAATAATAATAATAATAATAATAATAATTATTATTATTATTATTATTATGTTTTTGGCTTGATTAATCAGTTGGCTCGCAAAAAGCATCTGGAGTACCACAGATTGCCAAAAGTTTTTACAAATCATGGAGAAGAGTGCAAAAACTTGTCTGAGGAAAGGAGGCGGCTGTGATTGCCTAAACTGTACCACAACTTCCAGGGCAAGAGCCTTGATGACATTTGATTTAATTTGCATTACTTGTCAGGAAGGTAAACATAAATAACTACTAACTAATTTTATGGTGTCATAAAATGCAAGCATATTGATATTTAGCTGCTGTTTCATGCATTCTTGACTGAATATCTGATTCTGATCCAATTTCATAGCCTACTACTAGTACAAGAGACTTCTATAGTTTTTGTCAAATTTTACTAAAATGTAGATGTTCAAAAGTGTGCTATATTAATATGTATATTATATTAGAAATAAGATAGTTCAGTGTTGGGATACAAAATAGGCAGGCTGCATTAGGGTTGTCATCTCAAGATGGACTGAGCCAGCTTGTAGGGATCTTCAACACCTATTAACCATAGTTCTCAAAACATCACACTCTTTCCTTCTCTTTGAGTTTCAGCAGCTTCCACCTGTTTTTTCTGAACCTTATCTTGGTTTAGACATCCTAAAATTGGCTGAAATTACATCCATAATGTATCTCTATAATGGCTGTGCATCCGGGTTACTAACCAAACCACAATGTTGGTGCAGATACTCTCTCCCCTTATAACTAAATGTATGAGTGTTAGCAGTGACATAGTAGACATCTAGTAGACATGTGGCAACATTCACATTTGTTTGGAGTTGTGTTAATGGCAAATGTGAGTGTAATATTAATTCTCCCTTTAGTTCTAGTTTAGTCTCCACCAACTCCAGAGTGAAATATCTGACCTGCTGCAAAACCAAAACAATGAACTGAAAGATGCTATAGTATTTTGCAGAGCTCAGAGAAACTGCAAGTGAACCTTACAGATAGCCATTGGACCCATTGCTTTAGAATATTAATTAGAATATATATATATTTTTTAATGCAGGCAAATATTAAAAAACAAGAAACATCCACAGATCTTTTTTTGCTGCAATACTGTGAGTGCACACTAGGAAAACGAGGAAGCAGGGCTACGCTGTGTTCCTGGGGGCCTGGTTTAATGTCTGCTCAGCTAGCAAGAGTTAACAGCAGCAGCTAAGATCCGACACTGAGCCATTAAATGGTCCCAACAAACTCACATGAACACCAAAGCCGCTCAACTTTGGTTTTAAACCCTTGATAACCATTTAGTAATATTAGCAGTGGGATGCTAACAGTTAACATAGTGATTGTGTGTACGGGCAGACTCTGTCTGTGGTGTGGAGCTTATATTTCTGCAGCTGTAATCTCCTAGTGGAGGGGGAGGCAGAGGGACCAAAAGGCTCATTATCAACAAAGAGTGAGAGCAGTGCAAGTCATTAGACTAGCATTACCATAGGCTGGTCCCAGAAAAAGGTTTTAGCCTATTGACATAAAAAACATTTTGTTTCCTTGCCTAGAGTTAAAATCAGCAGCCTTTCTCCCTCCCAAATATGATGAGATATCAAACCAAAAATGGTGAAACTTGTTTTATATTACACGATTACCATAATGTCAGATAACGTTACATAATTCTTGAAACACCACCACACAACCTAAATCTGTAGCTTATGTGTAGCTACTGTACATTTTATAAAATGAATTCATTACTCAGCCATGAAAGATTCAGCCCTTGACATGACTGAGTCCGTCTGTTAACTCAACCATGAAATACGCAGGTTGTTCAACAAACTGGCAATCACTTGTGCTTTATGCAACAGTAATGTGGTGACATTAGCGGATGGAAGGGACATTTAGTAGCTAATGTAACAACAACACCTTTTATTAGTGCAATTTTAAATCACAAAATGGATTTTAAAGGCTACGTTTTTTCCTACTTGTACCTTCGTATAATGATTTCAGACTTGTGTCCACCTTTGTTGTAATTATGTTGTTCGTGTTGTAGTGTGCTCAAGAGATATTTTATCGTGTGCTTTTTTTCAGGGGTGTCAACTTAAAAGTCTACATTCAGGCCTCAGGACCTGGCAATGTCACTGTGTTGCCAAAAAAGAAAGGTTAAGTATAAATTTTACCACTGCCACCACTGTCCATAACTCAAACTTAAATTTGCTACAGACAAAGTAAAACAGCCAGCAAAAGGCTGTTTGTACACAACTTATGACTGTTGTCTTGCTAGCGTTCCCCTGTAGATGTATTCAGCCAATTTGAGAAGAGCCCTGGGAGCATGAAATACTACACCAAAATTTGATGAACGTGGCATCAGCTGTTAGCAGTGTATCTAGACTTTTTCACATTATACCAGCTGTTATCCCCCAGTATAAGGAGAGACTGCAATTGCTTGCTTGATTTCGGCTAGAAAGCTAACACTTTTTTCCCAGAACTGTGTGGAGGGAGTGTTAACTATTTGCATGTACTAAGAGTGTACCATTACAGTGCACAACAACTAAACAACTGCCACTTCTCCTCTTTTGGAAATTAGCTTAATTGTGGTTTTAGCCATGATTCTTGTCAGCTAGCAGGTAGCCCAAATGTTTAGCAGTTATAACACATGTTAATGTTATTGTTGCCATCATTGTTTCTTGGATTTTAGAAGACCAATTGTCCACATTTATTCATCTGTTGAGTCAGGAAGCTCTCAGGGATACGGCAAATTTGGACCTTGAGTACCTTGCCTGATATGGGGACACTAGAGAGGGTGTGGCTCAGCACATAAAAAGACGTAACATCATATTTGCTGAGCCAATCATCCCAGAAACTTAGAGGAAATGTCTACATATGTAGTAACAACACTTTCTGAAAGTTTCATTCAAATCAACCACTAGGGGGCGTCCCCAAAAAAAAAAAAAAAAAAAGGAGTGGCATAACACAAATCAAACTAGCAGATTTTTTCCCTCTAATCGTTACAAAACTTGCAGGGTGTGTTAAATTCTAATGTTGAACCACTGATGAAGAATTATTGTGAGATCTGTCACTAGGGGGAGCCATCGGTTCCAAACAGGTCAATTACATTTTGCAAATTTGGCCATGAATCAGTGAAAGTTTCTTCCAGCATCAGCAAACTTACTGACAAAGGTCTTGTACGAGGTCTTGATCCACCCCAGCTTTTAGGACTTAAAGGTCCATGCTGGGTTGAATCCAGGAGTTGCCACTTGTGGCTGTATTTATTATTATTTGTCTTGTCTGTTTCAAAAAACATTTTGAATGTCGATAGGAATATTCATGTAAATAAAGATTAAATGAAAAATAGGCAGTGGCAGAATTTACAGAATTTTACATAAAAGAATAAACTAAAGGCATGGCAGCAAAACGTTTAAAGTAAACGGCTAAAGAAATTCCCCAACAGACTTTAAACAAACAGCCACATTACATTAAACAATTGAATTAGCAGCATTCAGTAACAAGACATTTGCATCTGGGGGCAAATAGTCCTAACTTTGTAGCTGACACCAAAATAAGGGAACAAAAAAAGCACTTTCACCAAAGACAAAGTGGGTTTGAGGAATGACGTACATAAGTTGTCCACATGACTGAAGGTTGCTACTGATAGTTTTCGGAGTCAGTAAAGAACATAAATTAGAAGGCAGTTCATGTAATATGGCCTTTATAAAGACAAATGTACCAGTGTTACCTCCTACAGTTGTTTCAAGAAGACAAATCAACTTTCTCATATGAACTGCAATGATGTGTGCAGAAACCTGAATCAGAGACAAATCACAGCACAGCATGGTATACTGAATCCAACATTTTCAAGGAAGATTAATTTGAAATATTACAATAATAAACTGCTGATAAAAGTGTCACGTGAACCATTCCTTTTTTCTAGCACCAAATGAGAAACAGAATTCATTTCTATAATAGAAACCAAACTTAATCCTGAGGGTTTTTTTTGTGGGACACTCTGTATAATGTTTAAAAGACAGACTGTCTTGACCCCTAAGAATAACCCCACCTATTACTTCCTCTCAGGTCAACCGGAGGTGAAGAGTAGCAGTGTGACATCTGGACCCTCTGGCTATTACTACCAGGGTGCATGGCGAGCACTAGATGGAACAACAGTTCAACAGTTCAACAGTTCAACATCTATAACATCACTAAGTGTCTGAAAGGGAAGAAAGTCCACCTGTATGGAGACTCCACAATCAGACAGTGGAATGAATTCCTCATCCAAAACCTACCAGGTACCTGATCCACAGGATTTCTAGGAACAGTTTGATTTTGTTCACACTGCAGATTAATCTGTTTCTCTTGTCATACTTTTAGGTCTTAAGGAGTTTGACCTACATGGCCGGTCAAAATTTGAACCTTTCATAGGCATAGACAATGCAAACAATATCATGGTGACGTTCAAGTTCCACGGCCCTCCTTTAGTCAGTCATGTCACGGTACCACCTACCGCACTACCTTACACTGCCAATGAAATAGACCGTTTAACCGGAGGCACCAACACCATCGTAATTATTGGCATCTGGGCTCACATTACACCTCTCCCCATAGAGCTCTACATACGGCGNAGAAGAAGAAGAAGAAGAAGAAGAAGAAGAAGAAGAAGAAGAAGAAGAAGAAGGAGGAGGAGGAGGAGGAGGAGGAGGAGGAAGCAGCAGCAGCAGCAGCAGAAGAAGAAGGAGGAGGAGGAGAACAACCTGGGTCTTTCTGCCTGCACTGAGACACACTCCAAAGAGGAGAGCTGAGGCCTGCAATTGTTTGCTCAATTTGGTAGGCTTTTATTTGATAAAACATATTCTAAAACCACCATTGTTAAGAGGGAAATAGTTGTTAGTTCATGGAGACAAAGATCATTTTAAAACATCTTTTAAAAACTTTTAACTTTAAAAACAACGGATGAAAAGGTTTGACTAGGGTCTGTCTGTTTGAAATAAAACCTTGGAGTGGTTGCCAGAGCATGCCAGACAGGAAGTATGGTATGCCAAACAATACAATTTCTAATAAAACAAATTCTATTTATTTAATTCAAAAGTTAACTCAGTTCTTTGTAAATTTAGAGTCCACTCACCTGCAAGCATCTGACTGATAGGAACAACTTTCTCCTGTTTTACAAGGTATATCATTTGTTTGAACAATTTATTTATTAAAATGTTTGTCACGTTTTTTCCTGTTATACTTATTCGCTTTTTTTGTTTTAGTCAAAGCCAACACCTAAGTAGAGGAGCCAACCACTGTTCCCACAATTAGTCGATTTTGTTGCACTTTTAATATATTAATTTAGTGGACCATTTACTTTGTTCTGTTGTGTGAGGCCTTGCCACATCAAAGGGGGAGACTGGCTACAGGCTACAGTGAGGCTAAAAACAGAGTTTAAATGATGTTTTTCCAAACAACTTTTTATGTCGCGGCTTCAGGACACTTGGATCACTATGGACAAGCAGTATGGAGATATTTTGTGGTTTCAATTATGTGTTTTTTGGACGTTTTAATCTGGGGCACCCAGCCTACATTAGGTGGAGTTGTGCTGCTACCCCCTCTTCCCTTGGATCTCCGCAAGGGATGTGAGGACTCTGAAACTTCACCTGAGCCTCCCTCTGCATATGAGTGAGTAGGTAATGGCTGAATTTTCATTTTTGGGTGCTCTATCCCTTTAAGTACAATATATTATAACTTTTTATACTACAGAATAGAAGTGAAGTGCCCTCTGTGTGTATGCACTGTAAGGCAAAGCATCTCTAAAGCACAGGCCCGTTTTTGTTGTGTTTTGTTTGCTTTTGCATGAAGCCACTTTGTTTCTACCTGGAGCATTTTTGATAAAATTTAAGTATACTTTAAACTCATTATAAATTCAAATAAATGGTACTTTAAAGTTTTTTTTAACACTTTATTTTGATTCGAAGTATATTTATTGTATATTATAATAGTTATCTACAAAAATGATCAAAGTATACTTAAAATATTTAGTTGAGCACATGATTGTACTAAAAGTGTGCTATTTTCTTATTTAAAATCTGTTTTAAGTAAAATGTATTGAATTTGTTATGCATTTCAAGTGTGCTTAAATTGTAATTAAGAAATTCTTCCAGTAGAAACAAAGTTGGATGAAAGTTTATTTTTAAAAAGTATGGAATTACTAGTAAAAGATGTGCTTAAGTATATTTAAGCGCAACAACAGAGCCTGTTTTACCTGTTGCTGTAATCACATCCATCGCTAGTGATGTTTTGTTGGCAAGCAACACACCATCAAAAATCCAGCCCTGTGACTACGCCTTAAATCTTTTCGAATCTAGCAGATAGACAACATTCTTGTTATATTATACATAATAATAAATGATATGACGTGTGCACAGGCCCGTTTTTGTTGTGTTTTGTTTGCTTTTGCATGAAGCCACTTTGTTTCTACCTGGAGCATTTTTGATAAAAATTAAGTATACTTTAAACTCATTATAAATTCAAATAAATGGTACTTTAAAGTTTTTTTAACACTTTATTTTGATTCGAAGTATATTTATTGTATATTATAATAGTTATCTACAAAAATGATCAAAGTATACTTAAAACATTTAGTTGAGCACATGATTGTACTAAAAGTGTGCTATTTTCTTATTTAAAATCTGTTTTAAGTAAAATGTATTGAATTTGTTATGCATTTCAAGTGTGCTTAAATTGTAATTAAGAAATTCTTCTAGTAGAAACAAAGTTGGATGAAAGTTTATTTTTAAAAAGTACGGAATTACTAGTAAAAGATGTGCTTAAGTATATTCAAGTGCAACAACAGAGCCTGTTTTACCTGTTGCTGTAATCACATCCATCGCTAGTGATGTTTTGTTGGCAAGCAACACACCATCAAAAATCCAGCCCTGTGACTACGCCTTAAATCTTTTCGAATCTAGCAGATAGACAACATTCTTGTTATATTATACATAATAATAAATGATATGACGTGTGTGTATATATAACAACTGTGCTTGTAAAAGGGACTCATGTTACTGAGGTGGCTCTTTTGGCACATAGGAGTGTTTAATGTTAAAACAAGTTGAGATACTCTTGTCTATTACTGCTGTGAGCGTGCTCCAGTGCTGTCTGAAGTCACCACCCTCACATTCATTACCAGGAAATCCAGCAAACAAAACAAACATTTAGGCAAATGAGCAGGTGGGTGGGTGTGTGTCACATCAACTGCATTTGTTGTCTTGGCAGAAATACATTTGAACAATTTGCAGAAGGCTATTCTGATCTGTGTCATGAGAGAGAAAACACATGTGTGCAACTTGTTGTGTTGTGGATCACAGGAGACTGCAGTGTCCAAATGGATTCAGATATTTACAGTACATGATGCTGTACATTATGGGGTTGCCTAACTACAAGAGAGAGGCTGCTGTCTTTGGTTGTGGCTTTCATGGATGGTTGATCAAAGGAATTACCTGTAAGACCGGATCTAGTCATGATAACAGAAGGCTGGACATGTCACACTACTTGTATAGAGAGAATTTCACAATCAGGTTCAAGTTTCAGCATTACAAGGTTTCAGTTACCCTTTTGTTTTTATGTTTTATTCAGTATCAGAGGAAGTTGTTACAGTGCTGTGCTACGGCCATAGATCAGGACTGTCATGAAGGCCAGAGCTTGTACAAGAAGGGAGTGGAGCGCCATCTTCCTCGTTCTGGCCGTGGCTGTCTTAATCTTAGTGCTACGCAACATTGACGTTCTGGAGGTGAGAACCTGTTTTTAGTGGGATCACTTGAATGGTGGACCCCATTTGAAATGTTTAATGTTGGTCAACTAAACTTCACCATCAGTCACAGAGCAGAGTGGAGAGCAACTGCAGCGCCTGGCTCTAAAAACTGCAGCCGCCTCACTCTCACGATTTTATCAGCTTCCACTTTTGTAATATGTCAGAGCAAGTCGGGATGAAGTTGGGATGAAGTTGGACACAAAACTAACCGGCATGCATTGTGAGCCGATCACCGGTGATCGAATCTGCTCAGGCCTGGCTCATCTCAAACGAACCGATAAACTGAGCAGAGCAATTTTTCTGTTGCCATAGACTGAGATGAACCAGGGCCTGATGAGATGGGGTTACTGCGAGTGCTGGAGCTTATCCTGTTCACACTCAATCCACTAAATGAGTTGCCGTTACTGATTTTGGAGGTTTTTGGACTTTTTGCATTTTTACTTCCAGCTTTGTTCTTCAGAACCCAAGGAGGTCACGAGTAAAGGAGCAATAGGGCAAAGATAGAAAATAATTGACTCATTGTCTTTGATTGATTCCGTTTTGATTGCATTTATTACATCTGATTGATATTACAGTTTCATTGCTGTAAGCTTCTGCATACAGAATCCGTTTAAGGGTTAAAATAAGGTAACTCATCTGTTGTTAAAGTGAAAGTTTCCTTTCTACAACTGATTTAAGGGTTTCTTGAATAATCACGTCGTCTTAGAGATGTAAAATTCCAGATTGTGTGCAGCTACGTCAGGCCCATAGACAAAGGCTTATCAGTTGGACTGGACTCAAAAATGAACATTTCCCTAGAGAGCAAAAGTATAAGTGTTACATTTTAGAAGGGAGCTGTCGTCAAATAGTGCTCTCAACTAGTATTTTTATGTTCAAGCCACTAGGATGCTGTTGAGAGGGCAGTGGGGGAGGCTTTAGGAAGAAGACCATCAATAGCTGGATGAATCACCTTTGCACCAGTCTATGTATTGATTAGAAATCTCTCTTAACCCCTGCCAGTTTCAGCAAGAAGTGAACTCCATCATCCTCCCGAGAGTTACCACTCACCCTGACATGAATCACAGCTTCTGCACCTTCCAGCCACTCTCCCCTGAGGACGCTCTGGAGGAACGCCTCCTACTAGACTCCATTGCTTGGCCTGAAACTCCACCTTTGCCAGCTCCTTTTTACTCAGTGAATACCAGTGATCCAGCTCACAGCACCTTCACCATTCTCCCAAGGAGGGGAGAAGGACAGTGGCATGTAGGGGATCAGCTGGAGGTTATGATAACAATGTCTGACTTCCAGGGCCGTCCCAAGAAGTCTGGGGGGGACTTCTTACTCGCCCGACTCCACAACCTGAAGTTTGGTGCAGGTGTAGCTGGGCAAGTGGTGGATCATCTCAATGGGAGCTACTCTGCTGTGTTCTCTTTACTCTGGGAAGGAGAAGCGCAGGTTGAGGTGATGCTAAAAGCTAACATGGTAAATGTGGTTGTACTGTAGGTGTGTAAATCTATCTTCAGTGGTGGCCCTGAGGGTCAAAACACAGAAATCATTTTAGAAACAAAATTACAGCATTTCACAAAACAATATTTCCCAAAACACTACAACATTTCAATCAGGAGATACTCATTCTAAAAGAAAATACTATTTATTTACATATGCACATAAGTATGAGAAATGACAAGAGTCTTTGGCAATTAGACCCCATCGTGATGTCATCTATTCCAAGAGGGTGGGAAAGACATAGTGGATTAGGTATCTCCCCCCATGGAGTCTAGACGCTGGTGGTGGTGGTGATGAAATGAGATGAAAAGAGCTGAGGATCTGGATGTTAAGAGGAGTGGGCTTTTGATGAGCTTGTCCTGTCAGAGCATATGATGACAGCAAGCCAAACTGATTTTGTGACAGACAGAATTACAATCATATGAGTGCAGAGACAATGGGTATGAATAACGAGCAAAAAGGCAGCAATGACAGAATAATTGTCTTTATTAATATGACTTAACATGACTTGGATTTGGTGAAAACTCTGGTTCTCTGTCCAATCAGGTGATGCTGGTTCATCCCGGTGAGGCTATCTCAGTGTTGAAAAGGCTGAACAGAGAACATCCTGACAGGGTTTACTTCAGGAGCCTCTTCCGCACAGACTCACTCTCTGAAACTACTGTCTGTAACGTCTGCCTGCGTCCAACCCAGCAGCCGCTGTGCAACTACACTGACGTCCGGACAGGCGAGCCTTGGTTCTGCTACAAGCCAAAGAACCTGAGCTGTGATGCCAGAATCAGCCACACCATGAAAGGAAAAGGTGGCTTCACCATGGCCTATGAGAGGAAGCTCTTTCGGAGGTGAGGGAAAAGAGAGACAGGACTCGCATCTTGTATAACTTAAAATAACATTCATCAAGTGCCAATGGATCTTGCCAATGTCTTGGCAAGAAACAACCACTTTTCGTGCTTAAAGAGCAGCTGGAAACATAGCAGTCACTTGCTACTATTGATGTATAAAGAGACCTGGATACAGCATTGTCAGCAGGGCCCCAGTTATTCATATGAAAATTGCTCAGAAAGTGGTTCAGTTGTCAAATGATCACCCAAATGATAGCCAATGCTTACACATTGTGCGACCCATAGAGCAGGCACACTGTAGACTTCTGCCGGCTGAGCTGGCTACTTCTGGTTAAATGCACTGTTGGCGTGAATTCAGTAGTCCAGCTCTTCTCGACTTTCTCATTGTTATTTGACTGAATGGATTTAATTCCTGTAGTGAAATGAGTCATTTAGCAGGGGTTGTGACAAAAAAATGTATCCACTAGTTTACAGAGGTCTCTTTCTTGCTGTAATTCAATGAGAATTACAGAGGTCTCTTTCTTGCTGTAATTCAATGAGAAAAAGTCTTTTTGGGCCACGGGGCATCATGTGACAAACCTGGAAGTTGTAATTCTACTGATTGGCCACCATGAAAACTGGCTGGAGTCCTGGTCACTACAGAACACCCACTTTTGGTGCCTACAAAGCCGCTACAAAAACAGACATGACTTCCTGTATCACAACTGGTGTCACTGTTTGTTGATCTTGAACAGATATCACACCATTCACCATCTCCTCCACCTCCAGATACAAAGTCATCTCATATACAAAGTTACTTTTGAAACATTGATATGATAGATATGAAACATGGAAATGTAACATGTATACAGTGCCAACATTTTTCTTCTGGCCACTGGGCTGTTGTAACTACAGGCAGTAAAGACTGAATCTAAAGATGCCTCAAGTTTTATGACGCAATGATGACACAAATAAAACTCAGTGTGCATTAAGAAATGTCATTCAGTTATTGGACTGTTTGCCCACACAGTTTTTCACAAAGTTACCATCCTTGTTTGTGAACAACTAAACCTCTCAAAGATTCCCCTTTCAGACCTGTTAATTATAACATCATCTGTTACCAGTTAACCTGTTGACCTGTGAAATGTTCCAAACAGCTGTTCTTTAGTTGCCCCTGTCCCAACGTTTTTTGGGAAGGTGTTGCTGACATCAAAATCAGAAGTGTATATTTTACAAAACTATATAATTTAGCAGTTTAAACGTTAAATATCTTATCTTTGTACTGTATTCAGTTGAATGTAGGTCAGAAAGGATTTGCAAATCAGTGCACCCTGTTTTTATTCACATTTTACACAGTGCCCCAACATTTTCTGATTTGGGGTTGCATGTTTAATTGTAAATTCATACATTTAAATTTTCTTGAATTTGTCTTCTCAGAAAGTTAAAGATGAATGTTTTTTGCCACTTTTGTGCAACAAGCTAGAAACATAACAGCGATATATTACATTTTGTTTTCACTGCATGTCATCGGTCCAGAAGTTGGCCATTTTGAACATACTAAACATCAACAAAACAACCAAACCAAACATGTGACTGTACCCAATTTTTGTTGCTTAAAATTATTATTATTATTATTATTATTATTATTATTATTATTATTATATTGTTGTTTTTGGCTTGATTAATCACTTGGCTCGCAAAAAGCATCTGGAGTACCACAGATTGCCAAAAGTTTTTACAAATCATGGAGAAGAGTGCAAAAGCTTGTCTGAGGAAAGGAGGCGGTTGTGATTGCCTAAACTGTACCACAACTTCCAGGGCAAGAGCCTTAATGACATTTGACTTAATTTGCATTACTTGTCCTTGTCAGGAAGGTAAATATAAATAACTACTAACTAATTTTATGGTGTCATAAAATGCAAGCATATTGATATTTAGCTGCTGTTTCATGCATTCTTGACTGAATATCTGATTCTGATCCAATTTCATAGCCTACTCCCACTACTAGTACAAGAGACTTCTATAGTTTTTGTCAAATTTTACTAAAATGTAGATGTTCAAAAGTGTGCTATATTAATATGTATATTATATTAGAAATAAGAGTTCACAGTGTTGGGATACAAAATAGGCAGGCTGCATTAGGGTCGTCATCTCAAGATGGACTGAGCCAGCTTGTAGGATCTTCAACACCTATTAACCATAGTTCTCAAAACATCACACTCTTTCCTTCTCTTTGAGTTTCAGCAGCTTCCACCTGTTTTTTCTGAACCTTATCTTGGTTTAGACATCCTAAAATTGGCTGAAATTACATCCACAATGTATCTCTATAATGGCTGTGCATCCGGGTTACTAACCAAACCACAATGTTGGTGCAAATACTCTCTCCCCTTACAACTTAATGTATGAGTGTTAGCAGTGACATAGTAGACATCTAGTAGACAAGTGGCAACATTCACATTTGTTTGGAGTTGTGTTAATGGCAAATGTGAGTGTAATATTGATTCTCCCTTTAGTTCTAGTTTAGTCTCCACCAACTCCAGAGTGAAATATCTGACCTGCTGCAAAACCAAAACAATGAACTGAAAGATGCTAAAGTATTGTGCAGAGCTCAGAGAAACTCAGGTGATAATTATTAATGTGTTGGTTCAACACTGCAAGCGAACCTTACAGATAGCCATTGGACCCATTGCTTTAGAATATTAATTAAAATATATATATATATTTTTTAATGCAGGCAAATATTAAAAAACAAAAAACATCCACAGATCTTTTTTTTGCTGCAATACTGTGAGTGCACACTGGGAAAACGAGGAAGCAGGGCTACGCTGTGTTCCTGGGGGCCTGGTTTAATGTCTGCTCAGCTAGCAAGAGTTAACAGCAGCAGCTAAGATCCGACACTGAGCCATTAAATGGTCCCAACAAACTCACATGAACACCAAAGCCGCTCAACTTTGGTTTTAAACCCTTGATAACCATTTAGTAATATTAGCAGTGGGATGCTAACAGTTAACATAGTGATTGTGTGTACGGGCAGACTCTGTCTGTGGTGTGAAGCTTATATTTCTGCAGCTGTAGTCTCCTAGAGGAGGGGGAGGCAGAGGGACCAAAAGGCTCATTATCAACAAAGAGTGAGAGCAGTGCAAGTCATGAGACTAACATTACTATAGGCCAGTCCCAGAAAAAAGGTTTTAGCCTACTGACATATTCTTTCCTTGCCTAGAGTTAAAATCAGTAGCCTTTCTCCCTCCCAAATATGATGAGACGTCAAACCAAAAAGGGTGAAACTTCTTTTATATTACACGATTACCATAATGTCAGATAACTTTACATAATTCTTGTAACACCACCACACAACCTAAATCTGTAGCTTATGTGTAGCTACTGTACATTTTATAAAATGAATTCATTACTCAGCCATGAAAGATTCAGCCCTTGACATGACTGAGTCCGTCTCTTAACTCAACCATGAAATACGCAGGTTGTTCAACAAACTGGCAATCACTTGTGCTTTATGCAACAGTAATGTGGTGACATTAGCGGATGGAAGGGGGAGTGCAACATTTAGTAGCTAATGTAACAACAGCACCTTTTATTAGTGCAATTTTAAATCACAAAATGGATTTTAAAGGCTACGTTTTTTCCTACCTTTGTGTAATGATTTCAGACTTGTGTCCACCTTTGTTGTAATTATGTTGTTCATGTTGTAGTGTGCTCAAGAGATATTTTATCGTGTGCTTTTTTTCAGGGGTGTCAACTTAAAAGTCTACATTCAGGCCTCAGGACCTGGCAATGTCACTGTGTTGCCAAAAAAGAAAGGTTAAGTATAAATTTTACCACTGTCACCACTGTCCATAACTCAAACTTAAGTAAAGTAAAACAGCCAGCAAAAGCCTGTTTGTACACAACTTATGACTGTTGTCTTGCTAGCTTTCCCCTGTCGATGTATTCAGCCAATTTGAGAAGAGCCCTGGGAGCATGAAATACTACACCAAAATTTGATGAACGTGGCATCAGCTGTTAGCAGTGCATCTAGACTTTTTCACATTATACCAGCTGTTATCCCCCAGTATAAGGAGAGACTGCAATTGCTTGCTTGATTTCGGCTAGAAAGCTAACACTTTTTTCCCAGAACTGTGTGGAGGGAGTGTTAACTATTTGCATGTACTAAGAGTGTACCATTACAGTGCATAACAACTAAACAACTGCCACTTCTCCTCTTTTGGAAATTAGCTTAATTGTGGTTTTAGCCATGATTCTTGTCAGCTACCAGGTAGCCCAAATGTTTAGCAGTTATAACACATGTTAATGTTATTGTTGCCGTCATTGTTTCTTGGATTTTAGAAGACCAATTGTCCACATTTATTCATCTGTTGAGTCAGGAAGCTCTCAGGGATACGGCAAATTTGGACCTTGAGTACCTCGCCCGATGTGAGGACACTAGAGAGGGTGTGGCTCAGCACATACAAAGACATAACATCATATTTGCTGAGCCAATCAACCCAAAAACTTGGGAGGAAATGTCTACATATGTAGTAGCAACACTTTCTGAAAGTTTCATTCAAGTCAACCACTAGGGGGCGTCCCACATAAAAAAAAAAGAAAAAAAAAGGGAGTGGCATAACACAAATCAAACTAGCAGATTTTTTCCCTCTAATCATTACAAAACTTGCAGGGTGTGTTAAATTCTAATGTTGAACCACTTATGAAGAATTATTGTGAGATCTGTCACTAGGGGGAGCCATCGGTTCCAAACAGGTCAATTACATTTTTGCAAATTTGGCCATGAATCAGTGAAAGTTTGTTCCAGCATCAGCAAACTTACTGAACTTTTCTAACTAAGCCATTGAAGCATATCCTCAAAATGTTTCTGTAGTCCACAAATAGGATGCAACAATGTTTCCTTTACATGTTTCATGTAGCATGGCCCGGTAGAGACAAAGGTCTTGTACGAGGTCTTGATCCACCCCAGCTTTTAGGACTTAAAGGTCCATGCTGGGTTGAATGTCGATGGGAATATTCATGTAAATAAAGATTAAATGAAAAATAGACAGTGGCAGAATTTACAGAATTTTACATAAAAGAACAAACAAACTAAAGGCATGGCAGCAAAATGTTTAAAGTAAACGGCTAAAGAAATTCCCCAACAGACTTTAAACAAACAGCCACATTACATTAAACAATTGAATTAGCAGCATTCAGTAACCAGACATTTGCATCTGGGGGCAAATAGTCCTAACTTTGTAGCTGACACCAAAATAAGGGAACAAAAAAAGCACTTTCACCAAAGACAAAGTGGGTTTGAGGAATGACGTACATAAGTTGTCCACATGACTGAAGGTTGCTACTGATAGTTTTCGGAGTCAGTAAAGAACATAAATTAGAAGGCAGTTCATGTAATATGGCCTTTATAAAGACAAATGTACCAGTGTTACCTCCTACAGTTGTTTCAAGAAGACAAATCAACTTTCTCATATGAACTGCAATGATGTGTGCAGAAACCTGAATCAGAGACAAATCACAGCACAGCATGGTATACTGAATCCAACATTTTCAAGGAAGATTAATTTGAAATATTACAATAATAAACAGCTGATAAAAGCGTCACGTGAACCATTCGTTTTTTCTAGCACCAAATGAGAAACAGAATTCATTTCTATAATAGAAACCAAACTTAATCCTGAGGGGTTTTTTTGTGGGACACTCTGTATAATGTTTAAAAGACAGACTGTCTTGACCCCTAAGAATAACCCCACCTATTACTTCCTCTCAGGTCAACCGGAGGTGAAGAGTAGCAGTGTGACATCTGGACCCTCTGGCTATTACTACCAGGGTGTATGGCAAGCACTAGATGGAACAACAGTTCAACAGTTCAACATCTATAACATCACTAAGTGTCTGAAAGGGAAGAAAGTCCACCTGTATGGAGACTCCACCATCAGGCAGTGGAATGAATTCCTCATCCAAAACCTACCAGGTACCTGATCCACAGAATTTCTAGCAACAGTTTGATTTTGTTCACACTGCAGCTTAATCTGTTTCCCTTGTCATACTTTTAGGTCTTAAGGAGTTTGACCTACATGGCCGGTCAAAATTTGAACCTTTCATAGGCATAGACAATGCAAACAATATCATGGTGACGTTCAAGTTCCACGGCCCTCCTTTAGTCAGTCATGCCACGGTACCACCTACCGCACTACCTTACACTGCCAATGAAATAGACCGCTTAACCGGAGGCACCAATACCATCGTAATTATTGGCATCTGGGCTCACATTACACCTCTCCCCATAGAGCTTTACATACGGCGGCTGCAGGGCATCCGAAGGGCAGTGGTGCGGCTGCTGACCAGGGCTCCAGGGACAGTGGTCATCATCCGGACAGGAAACCCCAGAGCTTTGACATTTGATCTTTCGCTAATCTTCAGTGACTGGTACTCACTTCAGCGTTATAAGGTGCTCAGAGCCATGTTCAAAGGAATGGATGTTCATCTAATCGATGCCTGGTCGATGGTCCTGGCCCACCACCTGCCACATAATGTCCACCCACGACCTCCCATTATTAAAAACATGGTTGATGTTCTTTTGTCCCATGTGTGCCCTCAAAAAGGCAGCTAGGTGTGTGTTGATGGGGGGAGGGAGTCTAGATTCAAGCATACACCAAGTTTACATGTTGTCTACAGGTTGAGAAGTGAAGAGAATGGTGGCGGTGAGTGTGAACCACACAATGACATGGTGATGTGCAGGGCGGTGAGTGTGAACCACACAATGACATGGTGATGTGCAGGTGAAACACTGTGCAGCTGATGCAGAGGTCAAACAGCCAATTCAAAGTCTACTATGTGAAAGAGCTGTATAGGAACCTGGTGCCAGGCCAGACCTCATGGGTCCTCACTAAGCAGCAATTTATGAGGTCTCAAAAAAAGCCACAGTAACATTCACAGGATTTGGCTGGACTGAAAAGAAAAATGTTTGGGGCAAGCAGGAGGGTTTTTTCATGGTATTTAAGACACAGTCAGATTGTCAAACGTTAGTCTAAACTGAATAGTTTTGGCTTAGCTTGTTGTGTCAGTATCAACTGCTCCAAGCCATTTGCATCTGATCCTGCTCCATCAAGTGTCCATCGAGTATTTTTTGTGACTCCAGTGCTTTTGACAAAAGGGTTACTGACAAAGAAATGACTGGAGGTCCAGACCACTTTTCTGGCCAAGGTTGGGAACAAATTTGCCACAACAGATGTCTCCACTGAGTTTAATCAGGATTGCTCTTATACAACTTGAGTTATGGCCTTTTTTTTTTTTTGCTAAGCCACACCCTCTGCAAAGGCTTTTTGATTCATGGCAACAATGTTGTTTGTCCAATCTTGCTTATCTATGAAACTGAATTGAAACTATGCACGTTCGCTAAAAATCAAAGATTTTCAAATATACTTTTTTCAAAATGGTGTATTTAAATATTTGTGCATACAGGGGTCCCTAAACAGTCTTGGAATTACATAAATTTGGTATGACTGGAAAGAGTTGACAGCCATAAAGTCTTTACTTCTTTGTATGAGAAGAGCTATATAAATAAAGTCTGATTGATTTACACTGTTTCAGTTCTGCACACAAGTTAACTTATATTTGATTAAAGCTGCCTTCAAGAATGAATGAATAAATGAAGAAAAAATGATTTGTTCACTCATCACTTGATTGTATGATTTAATACCTTGCACCAATTTCTTCAGTCAGTGTTTACTTTTCTTTAATCATCCATTGGAGGCCACTTCTTTGGGCCAGGACACACGTGGCAGACATGTGACATCTGCTTTGCAAAATGAGGTCCTAACATAATCTTGATACGAAACATATGTAGAAATATGATTAATCGGATTATATTGACAGGAAGTATGAAACAAATAAAAACATCAAGACATTACACTAAATTGTGAGGGAAATATGTGTATGTAAAATGTTCCATAAATGTCTTGTGAAAGAGGTTATAAAGTGTTACATGTTTTTAAATATGCTTAACAATATAGAAACATTTACCTGCCGGATGAGTGAATTAGTCTTGCTTTCATAATTGCTTGTTTAAAGTGGAAGTAGAAATTTTTTTTTTACACTATAGCTCACTAGCTAATGCTCTCTGCTTATCAACTCCTTAATCATGGATCATTACAGAAGCAAGCAAGCAGAAGCACCACTTCATTTTAGGAGGATCACCACAAGGAAACATGTTCTTTAGATTATCAAATGGACAGTGGATCAAAGACATTTGTTTGTGGCTGCAAGTGTTAGGTGGCCGAAAAGTTGTCTTTTTCCAGTTGTCTATTTGTTGATTAAAACGTTGCTGTCTGTTGATACTTTGACTTGAATTAGTGCTAAAATGGATGGTCCACAAGAACAAGTCTGCCTGACTGGAGGACAGGGGCACGAAACCCCCGAGTAAAAATGTGACAGGCGGCCTGGCACTAAACCCCTAAGGATCTTCAAGCCAACCCCGCTAACTCGGGCTGATTTTTGCCTCTCTGCTACAAGAACCAGAGGAAGGGCAGGATGTCCACACAGTGTCCATGTGAACTTTGTCATCTGTTTTCCCTGGGGTTTTGTGCCCCTACCCTCCAGACTATCGATTCTAACATTACCCCCTCGACAAAGTATCAACAGATGGGAACGTTTATTTTGAGGTGAAAAGCTAACTTAGCTAACCGGGGTCCATGTCATTGGTCCGACAGCCCATTGGTCCGACGTCCCGTTGTTTCGATATGTGATTATACTAGGCTATACTGTATTTGTATACCATAGAGGATCAGCAAACGCAACAAAAGTAGGCTACTGGTCGAGATACAAGTGTCATGGAGAGGAGAGAATGAAACACCATAACCTCCTGTTATTAACTCTGGGGTCCGGGTTGTGTGGGGAGCTTTCCACAGTGCTGAACGGCTCCCGGCGGGCATATTTTTGCCTTGATGGTCCACTGCGACCGGTTCTGGGTCAGCTGGGAAAGGCTTGAGGCGAAGCAGGCTCACGGCTTATGTGTTTGCCACTTTCTTTTTCATTTTAACCCATTCCATGATCTTTTCCTAACCCTAACCAAGTGGTTTTTGTGCCTAAACCTAACCAGACCTTAACCACAGGGCATCATGATGATTTCGGAACAACGGGACTTCGGAACAATGAGTTTAATATGGTCGGAACAATGGGATGTCGGACCAATGGTTGTCGGAATAATGGGCTGTCAGACCAATGGGCAGACCCCGCTAACTATGCTAGAAACCAGGAACAAACGACTATGATGCATTGTCCGTTAATCGTCCGATAATTTAAACAAAGAACACATTTTCTTGTGATGGTCCTTCTAAAATGAGCAGTGGTTGAAGTTATTGTCTTACAACTAGGGAGTTGATACGCAGATGCTAGCTAGCACTAAAATAGCTAGCTATAAACGTTAACTACGCCCACTACTGAGAAGTGATTAGGTATAAAATTAGTACTATTTATGCTCTTGAACTCTAATATATTTGCTAATGTTTAGTGTTTTGCAAGTGTTATTTTAATTGTTAGATTTGCTCATTTGTATTCAGTAAGCAGTTAGCCAAACTGTTTTTCCTCAGTGGTCGATACTTATTATTCTTTTGAGCATAACAAAAAATGATGAGAGTGGATGAAATACTGGACACTGAGTATGAATAAAAGACAAAGAGGCCATACTTCATTCTTAAATCTGTCAATTTAATGCAGTATAGTACAAAATCCCCTGTACGCAGAGGTGGAAGAAGTATTCAAATCATTAAGCTAAATAAAAGTGGCAATAAAGAGCGCCAGGAATGAGTCCTAACACCTGGAAATGAGTTAGCACTCCCGGTTCCCTTGTCTCAAAAGTCAGTGGGTTTTTAGAAAAGGTTTTGGTTAGGTTAGATGCCTGAAATAAGATCTGTGAGAGACTTTCACATTTTGTTCCATGGCATAAGGTTTATTTGTTGTATATTAACATTGGACTGTTTTAATTATTGAAGTATTAAGCAACACAGAGACTTGTGGTCAGTGAGATGTGAGGATTCTTAAAATAACATCTGTACAGATGTGAAGCCCTGACTATATCTGAGTGATCTTTAATGAAAGCTGATGTATTTTATGTCTTTCCTCTGTGTTTGACTGTAAGAGGCCGTTTACACGTACACGGTGATTTTGATAAACGGAGACATCTTCCTTCGTTTGTGCCCGTTGTTTACACGCAAACGGAGATTTCTCCTCTGAAAACAAGTCTTTCTAAAAACTCCGGCCAGAGTGGAGATTTTGGAAAACTCCGGTTGCGCGTTTGCATGTAAACTGAGATAAACGGAGATAAACGGAGTTATAGGCAGCCGACGTCACAGTATGCGCCGGAACTTGCGCCTGTGTCAAAAGTGCGACCTATGTTGCTATGGTGACAATGGATACATGGAAGGCTTGAGCTTCTCGTTACACTGCCACCTACAGATTTGGCATGCTCTTGTGTATATATACACGGGTAAGTGTAAACGAAGATCTTTTTGAAAACGGCAACGTGTAAACGGCCTCTAAGGCTGATGTTTTTAATTTATTTATGTAGTTTGAGGGGGACAGGTCTGATATGATGCTATTTATGTAGTTTGAGGGGGACAGGTCTGATATGATGCAGATGTACAAGAGAATTAATATAAAATAGAGGTTGAACCGTAAACACAAACTACAGATCGCCTGTAAAGCATTTTAATAGGTTACTCTGTCATAATTAAAATATCTGGAGATTGTAAACAAACTGAATTATGGGTCTGATAACATTTTAACAATTGGACAACAGGATGTGACTGTTTCTATGATTTCCTGTACACACTGAACGCTGCTTGTCACCGCCTCCTGCTGCAGCCTCCTGATCTTATCCACTTTACAGGGGAGGCGCAGTTCATCTCAAATGAGCCCACAGCTTTACAGTCTTGTTATGGTGGTGATGTTAGGTCATGTGACCATAGTGCAATTAGCATGTTAGCTTTTTACATCTTTCGATTGCATTTAGACTTCCATAATCATGAAACTGGCCCTCATTTGTAAAAAAAAAATTATCTTGCTGAAGAAAATGCATCAATATCTGTTTGCCACAGAGCTTATTTTCAGCAATAATCCAAAATCCAATTGAAAAATCCCACAGGCTTTTTGATGACAGAACCAGTGCAATGCTAACATCTGCATCAGCTAACAGAATAACGTCATCCCTGGAACACTCTATACCAGAGTGTGAAAATACTGTAAAAGTCTGGATTCAAAATTTTGCAGATGTTTGCAGATGAAAATTTTAATAACCAACATGTCAGGTGGGAAATATGCCAAATAAATGAAGAAATAAATGCATTAATAGTATATACTGTGTAACCTTTAACACATGATGCCCAAAGAGCCTAAATATTACTGATGTCATTGGTTGTGGTTACATGATGGCTTCTCATTCGGAATGAAATAAATCTGAATGAAATCATTCGGAATTAAAGTTTTTCCAGGTAGTTTACATGAGAAATATTCATTCTGAATGAGGGTTTACACGGGAGATCAGTTCAATTGCCTTTTAATCACCTATTCGGGTCCACGCAAGGTTGGGGGCAGGGAAGGTTTCTGATTGGATAGGGGGTGGGGCGGATGTTATGTGTTGTTTACGTTTACTTGAAGAAAACACTGTAGTCCTCGTTCTGGATAACAAGATGCTTGACGACGCTGTTCTTAGTGCCTTTTTCAGCTTTGTTTTGCTTATATTCATGAAGCAGCAGTACGACAACAACCTTGTTCTGCTAATGCTTCGTCTGTTGAGGAGGAGAAGAGAGGTAGAAGACCGTGCTTTGGCGAATGGAAACCGGTTAGTGCAACGAGTTGTGCGCGCTATATACGTCATCGCGCCAGAAGGGTAAGGAAACGAGCATGCGGAGAAAGACCGGAATGAACTTAAAGGAAGGAATGAGTGTATACAAGTGGAAAGACCGGAATGAACTTAAAGGAAGGAATGAGTGTATACAAGTGCAAAAATTCTTTCATTCGGAATTGGAAACGGAATATTCCAGCCCCTTACATTGGAATGAATTTTCAGTCGCATTGGCCATTTTCATTCCGAATTAGATGTTTACAAGATCACTTTTAATAGGAATGAACTTTCATTCCGAATGAAAAGGGAATTAAACTGTCCATGTAAATGCACTCATTGATTTATATTATGCAGACCAGAATTTCAGATATTAATTGCCAACAGATCTATTTATCCACCAAAGACTGCGTCCTTGCAGAGCAGAGAGCAGAATCACTCGCTGACCAGCGTGGAGAAATGCGTTTCTGGTGTGAATGGCCAGGTGACTGCTGATGGGCGGCTGTACAACAATTAACAATTTGGAGTGCTTCCGCATCCAGTATGAACATGGCCATGACGCTTAGTGCACCCAGTCCTTTTCCTCCTTTGCCTCTGCTACTGAACCTGTGATAAGTTACTCTGTTCAAGTGGCCGCTTCTTCATTTAACATATTTCATTTCATGTTTAAATTTAAGCTGTTATGTGGCTATTTAAAATATATGGCAGGCAGTTGTTCTATACGGACAGAATTCTGGAATATTAATGGCCATATTGGCCGATTAAAAAAAAAAAAAAAAGTTGGGTAAACCCTGACTCAGGCTTATCGTATTGTATTCATCATAACAACTTTTTTTTGTGTGCGTCTTTGTAGAATTTCAACCAACTTAATGTTCTTACTCAAAGTAACTCAATTACTTGTAACACAGTTGATGTAATTTTATTTGTGTATCTGAAAGTGGAATAAATGCATTGTATTCGTACACAATATATCTTAGGACCCAATTCAAGTTTTCTTCTTAAAATTTGACTGGGAAAATTGATTTTAATACTGTTTTGTATGGGTTTACCAGACACTGGTTTAATCAGAAAAAAACTTTATACAAACTGTCTTGTATTTGATTAGGTGGTTTAGGAGGATATAACGTAGCTGAAACAGAGCGTGAGGACTATAAAAACATCAGTGTTTATCATCAGGGAGGAGGAGGATCTTTTCCACTTAAACCTATCAAACCAAAAGGAAGTTGTAAAAATGCCATTTCGTTATTTGTTTTTGGAATTGTTAACTTGATGCAAATCTCAAACACTTGATATAATTGAAAAACAGAATTAAAACTAGTTGTTTAATTCTGATGTAAAAGGTTTTCAGAATAAATGTTATGAATTTTACTTTGTGTGTGTGTCATATGTTTTTCTGACAGTGAAAATGCATTGTATGTGTACACAATATAACTTTCTAGTTGTGTAAGACGATAGATAGATAGATAGATAGATAGATAGATAGATAGATAGATAGATAGATAAAAAGATAGATACCAGTAGGCCCCCAACAAAACGGGCCCAAACAATTATAGATCTATTGAGATGTTTTGATACAAAAAATACTGAATAATAATAAAATTCTCAATTTATAATTGCGCTGCTATAAATACTGTAGGGGAAATAGCTCTTTGAGAATATTTGCACTCGTAAGGCGACTAATCAAATTAATAACTTCGTAAATCACTTATTAATTCGTCAGCACGCTTATCAATAATGAATCAATCTCAATATCTGGGTTATGAATTCTCGATACAGTGATCTCAGCTCCTGTCAAAAAGTTATATACACAGACAACGACTTGGCGATAAATGAAGATTTATTTAAGCTAAATAGGTAACAACTGAATAAATGAATAGCAAATGATGATTATATGACACAACACAAAATTAACAATATATAAATGAAATGAAATGAGAAGTAATACTCGTGAGTTATTTAGTTTGGCGATAGTGGGACAGAGTATGTTAATCTTTATTATAAATGGGGAATGCAGGAATGTGCAAAACCATTCACATAGGCCTAATGAAACCTAAATTAAAATCAGGATAATTAACTAAGCCTCCTGCTCGACCTCACTCTTCACCGCACAGCGGCTCACTCAAGTTATGGAAGTTCTTTCCTACTTTTAGCAGCGGGGATCAAAGGCGAAGCTCCTCTTGGGACCCCGGACTTCGCAGCTCCTGGTCTTTGCAGCAGAATGGAACAGGCTTTCTCACGGCAGGGTGGGAGCGGTTGAATTTGCGATGTCCTGCGGGTGCCCCAATGGGTTTGTTCACGCTGCAGAAGGCCTTTGGGCTTGGCACGAGGACCACTGTGGTGAGTGGCTGGCAGCCGCTGGTTCCGATGAATCTGGAGCGAAGAGGTTGGTCTGCAGGTGCTGGTCTACTTCGTTCTGGTTACTTGCTTATAATAATGGTGAAAACAATATCGTTGGCCGTTCGATATTGTTGTCAAAGTTATGATTACACACAAAAATGTTAAAAACATTGGAGATAAAAGAGAACTGGATCGACAAAATGTAAAAGTTCAAAATAACTTTGATCGTGAGCACAAAAGAGTTAAGAGAGTAATAAAAAAATTACGCACGACAAGATGGTAAAAAACAAATAAGCACGGCAGAACTAACAGCAAGAATAACAGGGAATAACTAACAAAAGACTCTAAGGAGAACTAAGAACTGACGAAGACCGGAAAAAGACTAAGAACAGAAGAACTACCTCGAGCCGCGCTGAGCGCACCGGTATTTGACTGGCCAAAAATGGGCGGATTTGATCAGGGAGGCTCCTCTTGTGATGAAAAATAGTCTCACCATGTGATATATCAAAGATTTCCTTATACCAGGTCGTATACTTTGATATGTTACGCGTGAGGGACGCATACTCTTCCCACTATGGTCAACATTGATTCTTAACATACAATTAGACATACAGATTAACAATAAATCAAAATACAATTATAGCTGCTGCGCAGCAATGGTCGGGGCCGGGCAATTTTAAGCAAAATTAGGCAATTCTGAGCAACACACACACTAAAACAAAGCATATCACAACATAGAAGTTACATCATATAATTATGGCATGCCCTTCAAATCGTGGATGAGTGGCTGAAGTGATCAGACTCATAATATACAAAGGAAAGAAAAAACTCAAGAACAAGAAAGTAAGAATAACATTAACTGCTAGCAATTATG
>NC_065528.1:6142131-6149445 GCF_006386435.1 Epinephelus moara
TATGGAGATATTTGCATCTTGAAAGCCGGACTACAAATGTGGATAGACAGGGAGAAACACACGCAAGCCTAAGACGTGGTAAGATACGATATTCCTCACTATATGAAGTGACTGATAACAAGATCTGTATAATGGATTGTAAAGAAATTCGTCAGGATTTTATTTGGTAGACAATTGATATGGATTTATAGCGTGATGGGATGACAGCACAATGGTGTGTGTGGTATCACTGGAAAGCTCTAGTCCTGCGCTTTCATGTGATATGCGTGGCATTTCTGTGCAACCCTGCATTCGTGAGTAATCCATCCAAGAGTAATGTGTGTGCAAAGCTGTATGAAAGCTCTGTTATACATAATTTTAGTGTAACTTTATCATTTTTTTTCGCTGTGAAAACATTCGAAAAGCTACGATTCCGCTGTTTCACGTGATGTGCGTGGCTTCTCGCAATGACGCACGGTCGCGGAGAAAAACCATAGAGAAGAACAGGTGTGAATTTGGACGCACTATGTGTCGTTCGGACACATAGGGTTAAATATGAATGGAAAAAATACAAATTAAAACATGATTGGATGTGCAAATATACTAAGTGAACTGTTAGGACTTCCCACAGCTCCTCTTACCTCTTATTTGTCTCTCTGACACAGATGTTCTTGAGCCTGTTGCACTGACTCTGGATGGACTCATTGGCCTGCTGCTGCTGCATTTTCCCCAAAAAACGGGACAAATTGTGTCCCGGGAGAGATTTTTTCCCCCGGGACAGCTGATGAAAAAAGAGAACAATTCTGGAAAAAACAGGATGGGTGGCAACTCCAACTGGACCTTTATGAAAAGTTTGGGTAGATTTCTCATATGGAAATATTGCACAAGCTGAGGTTTGAACTCACAATCTTCAACACCAAGAATCATCCTCTATTTCACTGAGCTAATTGGCAAACGGAAATGTCACATGTAGCTTCACAAATTGACTAAGCCAGTCATCTGTGTGCAAGACAGCAGCTGTTAGTGTGTAAAGGCAGATTTCAAACGGCTGTCAAAAATTCACTTATTAAGACAAAAACCCGAAAATACACAAATTGCATCTAGACAGCATGGAGATGTTGGTAATTTGTTTTTAACGGTGATTTATTGGCTCCATAAGTGAAAAACTGATGTTTAAAAATGCCATTTTTGCATTGACTCCAATTGTTCGCATGAGAGCGAAATTCAAAATGCTGTAAAAATTCAGTTTTGGAGATAAAATTCTGATATTTTCCAAACATTATCTACCATGACTCCAAATTTTGTCTTGTTTTTTAAATGAACATTGAAAATGTATTTAGCAAGAATTTGCAAGTATATGTTTACAATACCATTTACAGTCAAACATTTTGATGCACTGTAGGCTCAATTTTTGATAAATCAAAAATCTGTGTGGATCGTTTGTGTAGGACAGTCTGAAGATGCTCTGTAGCAAGTTTGGTGTCAATTGAGCAAAAATTGTGGGAGGAGATAGGTTTAATAAGTTTTACAGTTTTTGAAAAAAACAGAGTGATGGACTTCATAATTTTTAATAGGTTTAAATGTACAAAAGTTTTTTCAGTATTTAGGCTACATTTTGGTGAAAATCTGTAGCACATATGTGGCCCGCAACGAGAAACCCAGCAACAAGTCAGCCGGGCACAAGTAAAAAAAAAATCGATTTTTTAAAAAAAATTAGTGATTTTCGTTTTTTTGCAGAATGTGTAAGTTGAAATCATGAAGAAGCCACTCCATGTTTCAAATAACAGTATTGGTGGCCTTAAAACCATAAACTTTGTATTTGAATTTGGGTTGTTTTAGAGGAAATGCTTTGATCCTAGTTGGGGGTGCGGCGATAACAACAGTAAATTTGCATACTGGCTTTCTTTGGCTATTCACGTGCTTTTGTTCTTTTTTCGGCCAATCAGCTGAACCACATGGCTCCTTATGCAGCCAGCCGCTCCTCCATTAAGGAACTGCTACTTCTGGAAGCTGCATGTGTTTTCATCATTGAATGAAGATGGACCAGGAAAAACGCATTGCAGAAGAGCTAAATCGTGGCTGTTACAGCGCAAATCTTTGGCAGAACTTCTTCGACAAGATAGATGCTTCTGGTTATGCCGACGCCGATCTCACTTCTGATTCTGAACCCGAACTAGAAGATGAAACTAACGAAATCGACGAGAGCGACTGCATTACACTGGAGAACATCCCTAATCTACAGCTGACCTTAGCCGAAGATGAAGACGACGAAGAATCCCTCGGCCTCGCAGCGGAGGAGCTGGAGCGTAAGATATCAGAAGCTATATCTACGGTAACATTTGAAGGGGATAAAGACAGCGAAATGGAGAAGATCCGTAACTTTGACTGCAAACGCTACGGAAGAAGAAAGGAGAATTCTCTCCTTGGGACACAGTCGTGTAGCCACAAACCTTCTCTAGAGCTTATGTACAACATACGGATGGATTCTTTAGCTGCCGAAAGAGAGTGGCAGGACATGAGAATAATTGGACACCTCGAGGCGAACAGACGTACAGTAGTTACTTCTGAGATGACTACATCCACCAAGAAGCCCCCGACGAAAAGATAGCACCCCCGAACCACTTATTTCAACCTGATCTCACAGAAATACGTGAAATGACCACGACCTCTTAACACCACATTCCGTGGTGGCAGCACGTAATTTCAACCCATTACGTGCTGCCACCACGGAATGCGGTGTTAAGAGGTCGTGGTCATTTCACGTATTTCTGTGAGATCAGGTTGACTTATTTCATCGGAGGCAATGAAGTCTGCAGGATATACTTTTCAGTTTCTTATGGGGTGAGTTTTCATTAACGTCCAAGTTATCTACGTTACGTTAGTGTTCATTCGAAGTCACATACAGGAATTACAAACTGTTTTTTCATGGCTATACCTTACATTGTTATTAGCTAGCTCAGTACTGTCGTTTTAAAATGAAAATGATATGCACATCGAAACTAAGCTGTAATGGGAGGTTTATATAGGGTAATGTGAGCATCTGCTATTAATTTGAATAACACACCAACCTGATGATGTGCTTGAATAATGTGTGAATCACACACCCATGGGTGAATAACACACCTTTGGGTGCATGAATAAAGTATTGACTGTGATGCTAATGATTTAGCAACTAGCCTACCTGAGGGCAGTTTGGATGAATACATCTAGAGTCAGGTGACAAGGTGCCTGTTAGCATGACCCATGATCTGAAACTTCTCTGTTTTCCTTTTTCAGAATTGGCAAAGACACTCTGACTGACATAATCAAACACTTTGATGAGAATGGGGCAAGACCACGGTTAAGGAAGAAGAGCTCACAGCCACGGCCAGCCAGGTTCATCAGCCGTGAACAAATCAACAGAGCTGTGGAATTTATAAAAAACTATGCAGAAGACAATGCCATCTTGCTGCCTGGCCGACATCCTGGGCATAGGGATTGGCATGTGAAGTTGCTGCCAACCCATGTGTCTAAGGCCTCAGTGTGGCGTCTCTACGTGAAGTCTGCTAAGGAGCTTGGTATGTGTAAAAATTGATTTCGAATCGAATGCTTCTAATGTGAAGTAATGTGAAGCACTATTAGCAATTAAAGTATAATTAACCATAAGTAATATCTGTTTTTTCAGGTGAGCGTGCAGTTTGTAAATCAAGCTTCAAAGCACTGTGGAACCAGCTCCTCCCGCACATCAGAAGCTGCAGGCCACGTACAGATCTCTGCTGGCAGTGCCAAAACAATAACGAGCAGCTGGTACGAAGTGCAAACCTCCCAGATGATAGAAAGTCTGAAGCGGTCAAGAAGCAACAAGATCATCTTGCCCTTGTGCAAAAAGAGAGGGCTGTGTACAACGAGATGACTGCTGCCTGCAGAAAGACATGTGCTGACTCTCAGTTGTCTTTTGGACCCTCCCCATCAGCAAGCAAGAAGATCAGGATGCATTACAGTTTTGATTTTGCACAGCAGGTACTATTTATCACACGTTATTTACTTCACTTCACTTTATTAAATGTCCCTTGAAGGGCGATTTGGTTTGCAGCAGACACACACGCCAAGTGTTACTGTACAATATTAAAGTGCATAGAAAATAAGTAGCCTAATAATAAATAGTTACAAGTGCAAATGCAAAGTAGCAATAATAAATAATAATAAATAGTTGCAAGTGCAAATGCAGAATAGCAGCAATATAGCAATCACGGTTATTTTGTTGAATGAAAGTTTTTTTATTTCTATAATTTTTTATAGTATTTGATTTATTAGACTGTTATGAATAGACACAAACGTCTTTCATTTGATCTAATCCCCTTTCCCTCTCTGTCTTCTTCAGATGCACTTTCCCTCAAACCCTCCTCAGCCTGGGCCAATGTACTTCCTGACTCCACGGAAATGTGGCCTTTTTGGTGTCTCCTGTGAAGGGCTGCAAAAACAGGTGAATTTCCTGATTGATGAAGGCATGTCATCAAGTAAGGGGAGCAATGAAGTCATCAGCTACATGCATCATTTCTTCAGCAACTTCGGAGTTGGAGAAACAGACGTGGATCTTCATTGTGACAACTGCAGTGGGCAAAACAAAAACAACTTCATGCTCTGGTACGGTGCCTGGCGGGTTGGACACAAGCTTCACTCCACACTTAGCATCCACTTCCTTATTGCTGGCCACACCAAATTTGCCCCTGACTGTGGCTTTGGACTAATCAAGCAAGCATTCATGAGGACCAGAGTCAACACTTTGGCAGACATCGCCAAGGTTAGTTTATTTTATTTGACTACTGTAAATGTGTAAAACATGCATTTTTAAAAAAAATCATGAAAAGTAATAGAATATTTCCATTGCGGTCCTTGCTGTCAACAGGTAGTGGAAAACAGCTCTCCTGAGAGTCACCTCAATATCCCACAGCTTGTTGGAATGGCAGATGGCAGAGTGATAGTCAAGACCTTCGACTGGCAGACGCATCTGAGTCCCTACTTCTGAAGGCTCCCACAGATCAAGAGTTATCAGCACTTCAGGTATTTATATTGAAACTTCCACATTGTATATAAAAAATAATTTCATGGACATGATAGTGTTTTATGAGAAAACAGTGAGCCATGTTTTAAATATCCTGTTATGTGCTTATATTCTGTCACAGCTTTGATGCCAAGAGACCAGGTGTGGTGCTTGCTAGAACTCACAGTGATGCAGAACCTGTCAAATTTCAGCTACTGCGCAATCCAGGAGTTCTGCCCCCTGTTGACAGTCTTCCTGTCCTGGCCCCACCTGGACTGAACATTGACAGGCAGACCTATCTTTTTGAAAAAATCAGGCCTTTCTGTGCTGACGAGGCAAGAGACATCACATGCCCAGCGCCAAGGGTCACAGCACAGAAGAGTACGCAGAAGAGGATGCGGGTGTGATATCACCAAATATTGGACTCTCCTTCACACCCTCTCCACAATGTGCTGATCAGCCACAGGAGCTCATTCAGCAACAGACTGATCCATCCACACTGCACCACAGAGTGACTTAAATGTATTTTATTTTATTAAATATTAGAAATAAGTATTTGCTCCTTCTAACTCTTAAGTATATTACCTTTCTTGTTTTTCATTTTTATTCAGGGGCTTTTTGTAACAAAAGCATTTCCATTTCAATAAAGTACATTCTGATTCTGATCAGTCCACTAAAGTGCTTAAGGAAAATAACACTACATCAACATTAACTACATTGTTCAAACTACTACAATAGTTTCTGCCCTGCAGGCTAACAGATACCAGATGTCACTGAGAGCTAGACCAGTAGGGGGTAGGGCTTATCTACATGAGATGCAAATGAGCAGCATTGTGTTACCTGGCACCTGAGAATTCAGAATCGTTCAGGCTGGATTTCTCAGTAAAGTAGTTTGAGGAGTGCCTGCATTCAAATGGCCACAACTTCTTCAAATATTTTCAGATTTCCATGTGTTAGACATCGTTGGAAAGCTTAGAAACTACACTTTCAGAATCTGTAAATAACCGAAAATGCCTCTCGGGAGACTTGTTCCTGGTTTTTCCATGGCTGGTCACATATGGTTGATTTGTTGTGAATTTTCAAAATTTTGAACTTTAGAGGCGTGCTATAGCGCCACCATCAGGACTATTGGCCTGTTTTTGCAGCTGAGGCAATCTGGCATGGGACTGGACCTTTGTGCAAAGTTTGGTGATTTTTCACGCATGGGAAGTATGATTTCCTTGGAAGAAGAAGAGGAAGAAGAAGAAGAAGAAGAAGAAGAACATGCAGGATAACAATAGGGTCCTGGCAGCTTAGGCTGCCCGGCCCCTAATTATTATGCCGTGGTATCAGCTAGCCTACATCAAATACACACACTCTAGATTAACTCAATGACAATATATAATGAAAACAAAATGAAGAAGCACGTATTCATGCAAACAAGTTGATTAATAATCCCCAATTATATCTTTATTCAAAATATATAAAGTTGACTTCCTTGCGATAACTCTTCTTAACTCCGCCACAAGATGGCAGTATGGCTACATGTTAGAGAGGGGTTAACAGTTGAAACTAAATTAAATTCTGCAACTTATCAATCTTCTGTTTTAACAGGGTTAAAGCAAAGTATCAGATAAAAAAGTATTCAGATAAAAACATGATTATGCATGTGTACAAGTCAGGACATGGTAAACAACCAACAAAGAGGAACAAAAACAATAATCTCACTTCCAACATACATTTCAATTTTATCACACAGAAGCATTTGGTCAGAGAGGGGATGGAAGTCTGCATCTCTCCTGACCGGAGTAAGTTCGGGGGCGGGGTAATAAACATTTGACCCTGCTGAGGGTGGACTTCTCAATATGCCCCTACAATACATACCTCTCACAGCCAACTTTACTGCAGACTGACAAGAGGCTGGAAGTAGCACAATATATCTTACAGTCAGGAGAAGGCCCAGTCACGCAAACAAATACAGTACTCATACTACCAAGAAGGCTAACTTTGAAACAACAGAACAAAGGAAGGATTTTGGTAAAGTCACTAGATAATATAATGGAACACATACCACATTTCTGCTCATTTTTAATTTTTTTTTTTAAATCTGCTACATTCAAGGGAAATTTTGGCCGCGATATTTCGGCCGCGCTTTGGAAAGCAGAGCTAGAGGGATAAACAAACATGGCAGCACACTGGTAAGGTAAGACAACACGTTTACATGTCATTTTCTATATGTTCTCTGACATTTATCCTAACGATATGAGGCAGTCTTTGTGGAAAAAAAGCTTGTTTAGTGGACTAACTTTGCACTTGAAGGGATGCCCGTTCACTTA
>NC_065528.1:6150098-6151554 GCF_006386435.1 Epinephelus moara
AAGTTTGTCCAGGGCCCCAGGCCCCAAAACCACTAAATCCGCCCCTGATAATAATAATGAAAACACAGCTAAGAGTGAGAGTCTGACTAAAACTAAAACTAAAACGAAGCACTCTGTACAAGTCTAAAGAAGTCACTTTCCACTGCTGAACATATGACACTTTTTTAAAATTCAGACATGTTGGTGCTTTGCCTACCTCTCTCACTGCACATCGTGATCATATCAGCGGTTACACATTCATTTTTCTTTGTGTGGAAAAATGGACGTGTGGTGTGCAACATGTGAGAAGTGTCAATTAACGGTCACGCATTGACCGGGAGACCGAGGTGAAGTTAGTTTGACGTTGGATATTCGACGGATATTCGGATATTCATTTTGGGTTCAACAGTGATTTCCACCTCCCTCTCATAGGCAGAAAACAGGGCTAATACCCCCACCCGCCCACACACACAAACACTCACAAAAACACACTTTTCAGATAGCACACATACATCTGGCCGACGTCAGCCTGAGGACGACACATCGGCCCCGAATTTACAACATCTGACAAGCGTCGGCCGCATGGGCGGATATCTTTTTAATACTCTTTTGTCCCAGCTCATCAAACGTCTCTGTTATGTCGGCTTTGGGTCGGCCCAGTGCCATAGAATATACCTGCCCGCATATGAAAATCGCCACAGAAGGCGGAATTTCATCTCCGCGGTCTTTGTTTGGAACTGAGCTCGCAGGACACAGCATCTCATCGCAGTTGGTTTCAAGTAAGCTAATTGGAATAAATTGGCAGAAAATAGCTCTGTTGTTTATTCTGTGACCGTTAAAAGAAGTTCCTGGTGAGTGGTGAGGCACGACTGGGTGTATATAGCTTAGCACAGGTCCCCACCAGCTTACGTTATCTTTCGTTAGCTGTTAGCTAGTTTAGCTCATGTTAGCTAACAGACTACAACTGTGGTGTTTTCATTTTATTTTCCCTAGTTGACGTTATTTGCTTATCTGGTTATCATGAGCACTCGTTTTGGGTTAAAGTGGAAGTGCCTGGAGCTCCCACCCGTGGTCCTGGGCAGGGCTTGAGACTTGGGATCCACTCACCTATGGTCCAGCCGGGCTGGACCTCCGCGGCCCTGGACGGATGCTCAAATGCGGGTGAGAGGAGCGAAGAGGAGCGTGGAGGTCAGGCCGGGTGGGCTGACACTGTGTATCCCAGAACGGGTGCTCAAGTGTGGGTGAGAAGAGCGGAGAGGAACGCAGAGGTCAGGCCGGGTGGGCTGACACTGTGTATCCCAGAATGGATGCTCAAGTGTGGGTGAGAGGAGCGGAGAGGAGCGCGGAGGTCAAATAGTGAAGTTTAAGGATGCCTGCGGTATGTTGTTAATGTGATTTTATGGGCAATTTATCAGTCGAGGTCTCCTCCTCTGCAAAGCAAACTGACCCGGTGGCTACAGGTAATAGCGCAGTTTTG
>NC_065528.1:6154730-6168636 GCF_006386435.1 Epinephelus moara
TGCAGGAGTTAATGGACTTTCATACCACATAGCCTACAGCCTAGTGTTTGTCATATTTGTACGCTTTTAATCGCCTTAATGCTACAACATAAAGAGATAATTTATCTTAGAGATAAATCTATTATACAGCTGCTGCTTTATTGCTTAATTTAAAATAAAGTATTTCCACGTGAGTATATGAATATTGGCTTTATCAACCTGTAGCACAACAATAAATGTTAGGTTTATGAATTAAGTGGGTTTAAACCGCTGGTTTTTGTATTGGAAAGCAGTGAGATTGTAAAATGTTCCTCAGTGCATGGACAGTGTGGTCACAAGTTGATCTGGCTACTTCCCAATTTGAAGACATAGCTGGCTGTATGTTGTCGGATTTGTAAAGGATCTGTCAGTGATGTGGTGTTGTCATAGTGGCGCACCATGTTAGTTGTGAGTTCTTAATTCATTTTCCCATAATGAAGCGGGTTCGAATCCCGTGAAAATATTCTTTTTTACGTTTCACAGGGCTGAACGGTTCTTTAAGATGGCACATGTTTATTTAGGCAGGCACCAGAGACGAAACTGTGTAGGCCTATTTAGAAAATGTATTCGAGATAGGAGTTAGATTTACAGGAAACGCAACTTGGCCTCTTCCTGTTTTCAACATTCCGTCATAACAAGTGTGATTCAAACCGCGACTGAGTGTCAGTCCGTGACTGGGTTCCTCCAACAAGAGTCCAAAGACGGATCAGGTCAGCTATGTTTTGATATTGTTATGAAAAACTGAATAAAGAGGCCTTCGAGAGGACAGCTACGTGTTCTCTTCCTGGTTGGAAACAGCTGTTGTCACTATGACAACCACAGATGCATTCGGCTGAAGGTCGCCAGTTAACAGGGTCGCGAGTAAATCCGAAACACCGGTTCAGGTTAGGTTGTTTACATTTTGGGAAGATGTTGACGTTTAATTTAACTTTTAAGACATCTTTTGCTAGGCAGAAAGAGCATTAATGACTGTTTTTCAAAGACATCGGACTCTATTTGTAAAAACACATTTCTTCAAACTCGATACACTGAAAATGTCCGTAAGCAAGCCCATTTTGTGTCGTCTTTTACGTTATGAAAATCAGATTAATGACTGAGCAAGGGATGATAACAGAAGCAGTGGGGGGACACGGCACGCAGACGCAGAATATTGTCATTTAACTCAACATATCAAACTAAATATTTTAGCAAAAATATATTCAAATAATAGTTTCGGTGATATGTGTGTTGGTGAAGTTTGATTGATGTATGGTTTACAGTTACAAAATACGTTTCTTGAAGTGCAGTCTGGTTGCTTTGGAAAGAACAGTAAGGCTGTTTCTAGTTGCAGCTGCCTCTTCCTAGTAGACCAATTCAAAGTTGTTTTCTTGATTTGTTATTTAGACACACACAAAAACATTAGAAAATAGGGTCCTGTGTTTGAACTTGACAAGGGAACAATGCAAAAAGCATAAATTGACCATAATCTGATTTTGTAAAATTTTAAAAGTTATGCTGTAGACATGTATGCATGCAGATTTGAAATGAAATAGGTTTCTATTCCTGCTATTGTGCTTCAGTAACTTTTATATGAATTTAATGGCCAGTGGAGCCATGTATTCAGGTGTTTGCATTAGATAAGTAGGACAGGGCCTTTGTTTTAAAATGAGGTTTGGGTTGAGTCTAGGAAATGACACCTATCTTGTGAGCCACTCAGTTTTAGCCTTGAGCTCTTACATCGGGTTGGAAACCTGCAGTATTGAATCAATAACAAACAATATATTTTTGCTTTAATCCTTTATTCCTGTAAAAAATGTATAAAGTAAGGAAGTATGAGTTTTAATTGTATTTTATTCTCCTATAGACCAACATCACAACATTTCGTGAGGGCACATGCTCATTGAATTGGGAGTGGACACTTTTCAGTGCCCATTGTGCCAGACGGTAGGGCCATACCATGCCCTAATTCCCCATTTACAAGGCCACCAGTGGTCAGTTGTTAAATATAGAGGTAAGTCCAACCACGGGTATTGATAAGATTTTGTTAATACCAATGCCATTATCGATTCCCCTTATTGATCTGATTCTTTGTCAATTATGTTATCGATTTATGGTCAGTATTCTGTGCGTGGAAACTTAACTGTTCTATTGTCACTGTTAATCTTTTGACTTGCTTTATACAGTCTGGAGGCTGCACTGCCCTGCACTTGAGTTCTTCCTTTGTTGATCAGCATCAGATGATATTGGTTCCAAATTCAATTTGTTGTTGATTTTCAGCTGGAAGTGGTTCTCAGTTTCCCATCCCTAATTCTTATGCTGCATGATAATTAGAGATTAACATGTAGCATGATAATACTTTTAATTGGTATCATATGTCCCCAAGCTCATCAATTACTCTCATCACTGTCCAGGCATCTGATCATGAACAAAAAAGGAAGAACTCAACTGTGGGGCAGTGCAGCCTCCAGACTGTCTATAGCAAGCTAAATGATCAACAGTGACAATAAAAGAACAGTTAAGTTCTTGGACAATGTGTAGACCCATTTTTTTTTATATACATTTTATAGAAATTTTTTTTTATATATTACGTATTAACAAACTATTTTCTTAAAATACACCTTTAATATCTTCCATATTTTTTTCTGTCATTCTTTCAGGATATAATGTCCACAAATGCCATTCATTCATTGTGTGCCCAGCAGCCATTACCATTGCAGCTTCTGTCCGAGAGTTATCGTGAGAAAGGAGCTGTTCTTCAAGCACCTCAAAACTTGCCTAACGGCAGGTACAACAGTGGCAGTGACCGCAGCTCCACCACTAACGCCGGCGGGTCCATCGCTGGCACCAGCGGGTCTATCACTGACGCCTGCAGGTCCATCACTGACGTCTGCGGGTCCATCACTGATGCCCGCGGGTCCATCACTGACGCCTGCGGGTCCATCACTGACGCCCGCGGGTCCATCACTGACGCCCGCGGGTCCATCACTGACGCCTGCGGGTCCATCACTGACACCTGCGGGTCCATCACTGATGCCGGCGGGTTCACCACTGATGCCAGCAGCGCCAGCAGGTCCACCCCTGACACTGGCGGCGACAGCAGGTCCACCACTGGCGACAAAGGCATCTAAAACTTGCTCAAAGAAGATAGCTCCAGCAGCAGCAGTGACAGCCCCCAAAATATTGCTGTCAAAGCGCAGAAACACCACATGTTGTTTTTGCAACTTGCTATTACAAAAGAAGAACCTCAAAGCTCACATTGAGAGACAACACTCATCAAAAACACAAGATATCACAGCAAATCGCTATCTACAGTCTGTGTGTACTGATAAAAAAGGGGCATTTTTGCAGCTTTAATGACATTCAAGGGTCCTGCCCATTACATTCATGTCCAAAAGTGTACCTGGGGTGAGAAGCCACAGATTACCTGTCAATTGGACACATGCAACAGGCTATATGAGTATGCATGCAGAAGTGGGCAAGTAGGTTTTGACTGCCAACATATTCAGTCATTGGTGTACAGTCCTGTAGCCGCTAATTTACCTGTTGCCCTTGATGAAGAGATTCTAACATATATGGTAATCAACAAATGGTTCAGCAAGGACACAGAGAGAGATTGTTTAAGAAGGAAGCTGGCTGCTGGTGCAGATGGTGCACCACTGAGCTTTGAAGTAAATCTCGGGCAAGAACAAAGACAGTACTTTTTTTCTGTGTTTGAGCCACACATCTCCTCATACTGTAGATTTGGAAGGCTCATGGTCCACTACAATGGTGTCAAAAATACCTGGCATTGCCCTTGCACAAAGGCTCGAAAATCCTGCCCACACAAAGCCATAGTTAAGTGGCACCTGCACCAGCTAAAACCTGAGATTTTCACAAATCCGGAAAGCTGTCATGAAGACCCCCCTGGGACATTTTCAGTTGAGACAGATCCTGCAGTCGACACACAAGCAGGGAACTGCTCCCTGTATCCCCCAGAGGGGGAAGCACTGGTGGAAATGGTGGAGTACCTTATTTCACACAAGGCCCTGCCAACAAATCTCCCAAGAGACTTGACATTGTTAAGATCGTCATCAGATATGACTAGGAAGTTGGTACCACGCGAGAACTATTGCCACAAGTGTCCAGGCAAAGTTCCTCTTTCAGAACCGATCGTCATATCGAACAAAGCCAAGAATGTCACAATCGCTTAAGTTGTGGAGGGTAGGTTGCAGTCCATGATAGCAATTGTAATTATTGATTTTAGGTTTCATGTATGATAAATATAGTCAGTCATTCTGTAATTCTTGAAATATTGACAAGACTTTGAACATCCCTTTTCTTTGCTTTTTTAAGATGTAACAACATATTGTAAAAAAAAATGTGCTGCATGTGGCACATTTTACCGTTACCAGGAGTGGGCAGAGGGGCTATATAACTTCAATGATTGTGTCATTTTGACACATCATTTCTGTCTGTTTCTGAGGAACTCCATACAGGTAAAAAAAAAAAAGAAAAATTATATATATATATATATATATATATATGTATATGTGTGTGTGTGTGTGTGTGTGTGTGTGTGTGTGTGTATGCATATATATATATATATATTTTTTTTTTTTTTTTATTTTTATTTATTTTTTGTTTTGTTTTGTTTTGTGTTAACCTTTGTTCCTTTCCAGTAGATACAATCAAGGTGTACAGTCATCTCAAAGATGATAAAGAAAAATTGTCATAGCAAAGGGTCTGATTACTCTATACAATGTGATGTTTCTGTTTTTCCTTTTTTAATTAATTTGCATTTAGGGGTATGGAGTGTAGATTGATTAGGTTAAAATTGAATTTAAACAATTTTAGCAAAAGGCTGCAACATAACACAATGTGAAAAAAACTGAATGGGTCTGAATATTTTCTGAACCCACTTTATCTGACAGCTTTATATTCACATCCATTTCTAGAACCATACAGCTGTGGCAAGAGTGGTGGAGGCTTTGCAGAATACAAACAATCAAAAGTATCCAGAGCCTGATTTGATTCTTCATGGATACCTTCATTTTGAAGCCCTGTCATCCCACAAATATGACTTCTCGTGTGTAAACTGTGGAGATCACCCCCCTGTTGTGATTATGGACCTGCACAAGAAAGGAGTATTCAGTATGCCAAGTGTGTACTTTTTTCTTTTCATGTTTTTTCAGAAATGCTACAGCCTCTTACAATCGCCACTGATTGTTCGTGTTTTCATTTTCAGTGTGTGACCTCCAAGAACCACCACCTGAATTTGATGGCCAGGTGGACGTTGATGACTTCTGGCATTCTGTTGGCCAAGAAATTCTTTGTCGAGGCTTTGTGAAGAGTTGGTGAAGATTTTCAACTTTGAATAATTGAAAGGGAATGGTTGAGGTCAGGTTTCAGTAGGAGAAAGGATTCCACAAGTGATCCAAACAGTTTCAGGGGAGGAAAAAAATAGCATAGGTGTAAGTAGCGGGACTCCAGAAAAATAAACTGTAAGAATTAAAGCTCAGTTACATTTTTAAAAAATTTTTTACTGATGTGTTTCGGCATAGTGCCTTCATCAGAGAGTCATGCTCTAATGATGCTCTGTGGCTTGACGTTATACATACTCAAAGGAGATTACATAGAGTACCCTATAAGCTCCTTTTGCTGAGTTGGAATCTAATAAATTCCTTTGGCTATATCTTAATTGCATTTGGCTAAGTCAAAATTTATGGCAAACAGCAATGTTGGACTGTCTTGGGCTTGGCTCATTTTTTAAGTGGGATCAAATAATATGTCAGTGCTATTGGCCTCCAGGAATTTAATGAAACAAAGGGAGGTAAGGGGTGTTCTTTTAGCAACTGTCTAATGAGAGGCCAACAGTCTCATATATTGAAAAGTCATCATTTAAAGGGTGCTCTGTGCCAGATGTATCCAACTGCATACATTGATATTTCTTAAATTAGCAAAGCTAAGGAGTCCATGTATTTTTTGTCTGGTTGTTCCTTCTCTAGGTAATGCTGCTAATCCATGCATGATATCGCCATCCTACCACAAATGGGCACCTTGGATTGGACCACACACAAGGGCAAGCAACTTGTTATTAAACACAGAATACCAGAAGGGTCAAGGCAGCAAGCGGGCAAACCCTGCAGACGAAGCCGAGATGGATATATCCGAGGACAGATTGATCAACGAAATAATGAACTTGAAGGTGAGATTAGCAGTGATGCTTTGGATTACAGCCCGCAACGTACAGCGTAATTACTCCGGAGTCAGGGTGTAATGTTTTGTACTAATGGTGTACCTGTACAGTACATACCAATACGTATATGTAGGTACAGGGGAACAAGATGTAAAGTTATGGAATAAAGGGATAACAATTCAGGAACTTACAAGGTACTTGTACTGTAGTCATTTTTTAACTACCGGGTACCTATTTTATCATCACAGTGTATGTACGACCTACTGAGCAATAATCTGGCACTTTGGGAGGTATTAGGAATAATTTATGCTGTAGTAACTACCAGGTTCGTATTCTATAACTGCAGGCTGTAATCCAAAGCGTTACCAGATTAGTTTCTAGATTTTACCCTGAAATGGTCACATTTATTACGTGCATATTTGTGCATAACAAAAAACGCCTGAGTATAAGCAATACTTTGAATGTAATTTATGCTAGCATCTTTGCATTAAAGCTTATGTGGCTGTTCAAATATTTGCCCATGTTTTTACAGGTTGACGCGGTGCCTTATGTGGCTGTTCAAATATTTGCCCATGTTTTTACAGGTTGACGCGGTGCGAAACCTGGTCAAACAGTGTGGCCTTGAGTCAGCGGGTTCCAGAATGGATCTTGTCATCAGGTTGAAAGACCAGATGAAAAGCCGCAGTGCTTTTGACAAGGTCTTTCAAAAAGTATGGAGTGCATCTGGTAAGTTTATTAAAACACAAAAATACAAATCTGAGATTTTTGCTGACAATTACATTTATTTAATATAACGCATCTTTAACACTATCAAAGTGAAACATGATTTAAACCAAACACTTCTAAATATTTTTCTATCTTTCTTTGTTTCTTGTTAAGGTGGCTGGGCAGTGATAATGTGCCCCTGTGGAATCATTAATTCTATCAAGTTCAATCTGAGGGCTGAAAGTCCACGGGACTACTGTGATATGTTGCTATCATTTAAGCACTTTCCTAATGTAGTCATATATGATTTTGCAAGAGGTTTGGCCACGCACACAAACCTGCGTGAACCAGTAAAAATCCCCTTTAGGCCAAATGAAGGCAGACTCGCTGATGCCATGCCAGAAAACCTTCAGTCTGCACAGAAAGGTGATCTGAAAGTAAACTTGCCATGGCTGAAGGTTAAAAAGGAGCATGCAGACAGCAACGCACACCCCTCTACAGGTTCAGCTGAACACTATGCTCTCTATGACATTTTCCACGAGGCCAACACCAGTGATGCAAAAGACTGCTTGAGGAAAATTGCTCTGGTACCCGAACTGCATGGCTGGGTGAATTCTCAGGTAGCAGAGCAGTTGTTCTCCAAAATGAGAAGGAATAACTACTTTCTAAATATGATGTCTCCGGGGAGCCATATTTTTCTCATGCGCTCTATCATTCATCATCACAACACCATGTTGAATGAGAAGACCCTGGCTGACATTCATAAAATCTCATCAGCAGACATCACACTGGATTCATCTGGAAAGGCCATAATGGGTGTGTAATATTTTTTTTTTTTTTTAAAAAAGGTAATAATGTATGCACTGCTATATTTATGTTTAAATTATTACATTTTCTAGCAAATACGCTTTTTCTGAGCGGAACTTCACTTCCAGCACATCCCAAAGGTAATTTTTGGAATGCCATCTATATAATTGGTTTTGTTAGACAAACATGTCTCGTGAACAAGGCATGATGATGTTATACCTTTTACTACAGTGCAATTGGACCCAGCGAACATTAACCAGTGTTCAGGGAAATGTGAGGCCATGACAATCATTTCATCGTTAAAGCCCTGCAGAGCCTCATGGAGTGTAAAGGGTCGTCATCCGCTTCAGGAGCAGCTGGTAAACAGATACTTCTGCATACTGTCATTATTGTTCACAATTTTTTTTGATAAATTGTTAATGTCCATGCTTTTTTTTCATTTTCCTGTTTATTTATACCTGTTACCCTAGATCAATTATGTCCTGGATGTTACGAGACCTGGAAATGAGCTCATCATCAAAGACGGACCAACTTGCCTTTCCAGAAGTGACATCTTGACCCTGGGACTTCAGAGAGAAATGGAGGCAATGGTACTTAACAACTGTACATTTTACTGATGAAAGCATGTTTTCATGTTTTCAAAATCATTAAGAATTCATTGTATGATGCTGTTTGTAAACTACATCAACGGGTAGGGAATGGGTGCCTCAGGCTGGTCCGGGAGATGGCAAATATGCAGGTTGGTTTAAAATATATATATATATATATATGTAAGACATTTAATACTGACCAAGATTAAGTGACTAGATGAAAAGGGAATTTCTAGGCTTGCATGCATTACATAGATGTATTGATAGGTGATACTGAGCCATATGCTTTACCATTTTCTAGCACTTACAAAATCTTGGTATGCTTTCAATCTACAGGGAAGGGATGTTTTTGTTGCAGACCTGCATGTCACCCCAACATGGCTCCCTCCCACCAACTGCAATCCCCTGCTCCATTTCCCAGTAATTAAACAACATAAATAGTCATTTTGTGAAAAGTTTTTGCTGGTCCTAAATACTATGCATCAAGGATAATTTAATGCAAGGATAATTCAAACACTAAGCTAAATAAAATGTCTCTTAGCCTTGCAACACTATTATGTCTAACAAATCACTACTCAATATCATGTACTCCCTCATCATGCATAACTGATTTTAACCTTTTTTTCAAGTGTTAATAAAGCAGCACTATTTTTTTTTAACAGAAAGATGCTGACCAGAAAGATGCCCTCATCATCCCTCTGTGGATTTCAGGGCATTTTCTTCTGAGTGTAAGGACATTATACCATTTGAGATACTGTATACAGAACATAATTTTGTGAGCGGCATACAATGTCAACACAACATGTGAAGACATATGTCGTGGATGATGATGTCTGTGTTTTAACCTTCAAGTCATTTGTGAGTTTGCTGTGGCTTTTTGCTTATTGTACAGACTGTGTATTTTCTATAGGTAATGAGGCCACTCCAGAAAGAAATTTTCTTTCTGGATTCCCGTTATTTCAGAAGAGCAGATGGTTTCTCCAGTCAGGCCTACAGGAATCTGTTGAGGTTGCTAGTGTTGTGTGTTCTGGCGGTCACGTTACCCTGACCTGCCAATGTTTCGAAAAATTTCCAAACGTACAAGTTCAGTCAGGAGGTGATGTGACAATAAATGCACCAAGCACTGAAAGATTGTTATAGGGTCAGACAAGATTTGTTTCTAGAGAGCTGAAATGGACTCAAATAGACAAATTGTCAGTGCAATCAAAAGGAAAGGGGGACAGAAAGAAATCCTCCTTGTTGAACTTTAGGAAATGATCAATATTTACCTATTTGCATGGTCCAGTTCTTGGACATGTTCCCTCTTCTGTGGATTACAGATTTTGATACTGTTCATATTGTGACATACCATTAGTTTTTGTTTTTTTCTCCCCAACAGAATCATAGCAGTGTATACTTATTATGTTTTACATTGCTGTGTTTTTTGTTACTCAGAGGTGTTGCACAGCANTATTTGCATGGTCCAGTTCTTGGACATGTTCCCTCTTCTGTGGATTACAGATTTTGATACTGTTCATATTGTGACATACCATCAGTTTTTGTTTTTTCTCCCCAACAGAATCATAGCAGTGTATACTTTTTATGTTTTACATTGCTGTGTTTTTTGTTACTCAGAGGTGTTGCACAGCAGATTGCTGTGGGAGCCTGGACGGAGAAGACTGCTCTGGATTTGGAGGTATTGCCTGCAATATCACTATCAAATTGATTTGTAATTATCTACTATTCGTTAACTGTAACTGTCCGTCATACAGGGTGTTCCTAAGCAGACACATGGCAATGATTGTGGTGTCTTCATGATAATGGTGAGTGAGGGTAATGCCATATAAAGTAATGTGGCACATGATTGTTTTTTTTTCCTTTCTTTTTTTTGATAATTATTTTTAATTGCAGCTTTAAGCCAATAATTATTTCACTCTTAAGTCAATTCTTAGGAGTAATTCTGAGAAGCTTGATAAATACGGGCCCAGATAAATACAAGTTTACCAAATTTTGTTCCAGCTATAGAAGCTGGAAGTAGTGATTTAACAATACATTGGATGATATGTAGTATTTTCCATGGCTCCAATACAATTCAAGGACGATGTTTGGCTCATGTAGAGCAATACAACACAATTCAGTGACTTGAAATCAATACAGTAACTTTTTTTGAAAAAAATTTAAACCAGTTACTATGAAGTAAATAAATGGATTGTGGACAGTGCTCTGTTTTCTATCTATGCAGTATGTCATGTCTTTTGGAATATACAATTTATTGTAATGACAACAATATCCTCATCTGCACTACATATTTCAGTGTAAATGTGTGCCCACTTTTTCACTGAGTAGTCAGCTGTCAGTTATTACCTGTGTCTTACATGTATTGATTTATATAATTTATCATCACTACAGTATGCCTGGTACATTGCCATGGATGCTTGCTTTGACTTCAGTGTTGTAAGTATCCTAAAAAATTGAAAAAAAATTATATCACTACATTTTTTTTATACCATAAAAAATGTATCCTTATCGAGTAACTGTGCTCTTTATTAGGATGACATGTGTCTCCTGAGAAGATGGTGGTGTATTGACCTATTAGAAAACCTTGGGCTGGAAGGGTACGCTGCAGGGCTTCCTGAAAGATAACTCGATTTTTAATTTAATTATTAATAACACTTTATGGTAACACACTTATCTCTTGATTCTGGGTCATGAAAATGTATGTTAATTACAGGTACGGAAGGAAGTTTGCCCATTTTACAGAAGAAGGAAAGGCAAGCCTTCGTGACAATGTACCACCGGTATTCAGGATCACACGAAAAAGAAAACACGAAAGCAACACCATGGTCAGTGAAGACCTGACACAGTATCCATCACTCCTGCCTGTTTGAAAATAGGTCACCACTCAAACAGCTATTAAATGAACATTTATAGCACACGATGCAATGTTTTGGATGGTACTGTGTTATTATACAGTTACATTCAAAATTATTGCACCCCCATTGCAGAATCAGTGTATTAGTAAAATTAACAAACTTTCAGCACTTGGCAATAAACAAATCAAACATGAACAATTTAAATGGATTCAAGAATACATCTGTCATTTTTGCAATAAATGTATTTGTATGTCAGTCAGGCACATTTCTGACATGCATTTAAACGTCACCGTTGACAAATCTCTAGCCAGTACAGTTATTTGAAGTGATATCTAAAGCACACCTGATATAACTATTGAAGCTATTGATAAGTTGCATCAGGTGTACAACACCAGTTTTGCAAATGTGTACTCTTATGAGGGATTCCATTGAGGGGATTGAATGATTTTGAGACAGCAGTAGTCATAAAACGTGGGATTTTGTGTCAAATTTTGAAAAATCCACAATTATCATTTGTTGTCTTGAGCTTTTCCAATGTTTTTTGGTTGATTTGTTTATTGTAACAAGCAGAAAGTTTGTACATTTTGTCAATAAACCTAATTTGCAATGGGGGTACAATAATTTTAAGTGCAAATGTCAATCCTCCCTGGATCCCCATAAAACAAACTGACACAATTATGGATTGCTTTCTGCAGAGTCCACAGGACACCGACCCTGCCACTGACCACATTTACAGTAAGAGGCCTTACAGCTTTCCACCCAGAGAGCAGGTTAATGTGAGTGAAGATTATTGCATGAGAACAACATATCTAGTGTTTACAGCTGTGCACTAAGTCATGTCTTTGTGTGTCTTGATTAAGGACAATAATGACAGCATGGACCAACATGATGTGGTCACCACAACCAGAGACGTTGGGATCCTGAGTGAAGACGCATCTTTCGACAGGCTTGTGGTAAGGACATGCAAAGGATCAAGAAACAACAAATCTTATTTAATATACTTAACCAGAATAATTACGTTTAACATCTGAATGCTGTTTAATCAAATTTTAGGAAAGGTTAACATCTGAATGCTGTTTAATCAAATTTTAGGAAAGGGCTCAGCAAGCTGAACACCATAGAAGAGTCACTAGTGACCTTCTTGTAACGTTCATCACTCAGGATAACGGCCTACTCCAACATCTTGAAGTGAGTTTGAAAATGAAATTTGAGTCACATACTGTAACTAATTTTGGTCAAAACATGATAAATGAATGATTTAAGTGAAACATTTTCTGTTAGGCTAGTGTTTGTACATTTATTTTGAGCATCCTCCCAAAAAATATATATATTTACAGGCGGTCATCACAGGAAAAGTTACATCCTCCTGGGCAACATCAAAGGGCAGGGTGATAATTTTCTTTGAGGAGGATGAGCAGCTGGACAGAGTGCTGGGCTTCTTGACAAGCCTGGTTGAAGCACAGACAACCAGATGTCACAATCAAGTGGCATTTGTTATGGATGAGCTTCTGCCAGAGGTAAATTATGAAACTTTTTTTATTTATCATATTAACATATTTTGTATTATTATTATTATTGTCAGTCTTTAACTTATGGTTAATATCTTGTTAACTGCAACATGACAGACTACTTTAATGTCTAAATGAAAGATGTCCTTTTGTTCACCTCATGACACAGGCAACAGTCCACGCCCTTTCAGCTGTCCATGCAGTTTCCATTGACAGAGCCATGGAAATGTATAAATGTGGACTGCAGTATGACTTGAGGTATGCAACATACATAAGGAGAGTGCTAATACCTATATGTATTGTTTTTTACATTGTTTATGACAGCCTCTCAGTGTGAATTTCCTTTTACTAATTGCTATTTTCTTCCATTTTGTCTCATCAGTGAGAAACGGCTGTTGGCTCATTACATGGAAAAAAACATGAGCAAGGAGGCACTACAGCAACTACAAAAATATGCTGAAAAACTCAGAAGAGCTCTGGACTCTGAGGAGTTTTTGAAGAGGCTGTAGTATCTATGTATGTAGGATGAATTCAAAAAAAAGTCTAAAGTCTAGAATCATAAATATGTTGTGGAGGTGAGCAGAGCTAGGTGAGTGATTGACAGAGCTGGCACCCAGTTACTAATCACTCACTCCCTTTAAATGCAGTAGCGGCTGGACCTCGGATGGCAGAGGCATGAGAGACGCACTGGAGAGCAGACTGAGAGCAGGGGAGCAGTACGGGAGCAGGAGAACAGGAGTAAAAGACGAGACGCACGAGCCGTGTTTGGCCCCGGGCTGCATGATTGTGTGGTGGGGTTAAAAAAAAATAAAAGAACCCGGGTCGTATGGGCGTGTTTTGTAAGGGGCGTGGTTTGTAGCGGCTCTGGCTTGGCTCTGGCTGCAGCTAGCCTTGGTTTGTTCAGAGCGTGAGACAAAGGTGACTCAGATATGTGACAGTTGGCAATCCTGATACGTGGCCTCATTGAATAGAGCCTGTTATACCTGTTGCCTCCACCTCCTGAGGTAATCGCTGATGAGATTTTTTTTGGCAAACAACACTATTAAAAACCCAGCCCTCTGACTACGCAGAACAGGCACATAGACAACATTCTTGTTACATTACTCTGTACAATATGTCTTCTGTCTTTTATAAGGCATTTTTTATGATTACATCATCCTCCATTCAACATTAAAATGGGTTTAGTGTTTTATAGTCACAGATGCGCCTTCAAAAGCGACTCACCCCACTGAGACGCCTCATTTGGCACGTAGGAGTGTTTAATGTTAAAAC
>NC_065528.1:6176180-6181242 GCF_006386435.1 Epinephelus moara
AAACTCTAGAATCGCCTCTGGCCGTAGGCATGTCATGGTAAATATTATGTGTTAATTATGTCTAATATTTAGATTCTTTATGTTAAATACAGGGAAGACATAATATATTTGAATACCTGTTCATGGAAGATAGTAGAGTAGTGACACAGTATTAACGGCGCCAGTTTAAATCAGTCTGTGTTGCTGGTTAGATTGCCACTACCTGTGCATATACCATGCCTGATTCAAATATTTACAGTACGTCATGTACAGTACATGATGTTCTACAATATTGGGTTTCCTAGTTGCAAGAGAGAGAGGCTGATGTCTTTGGTTGTGGCTTTGATTGATGGTTGATCAAAGGAATTACCTGTAAGACTGGATCTAGTAATGATAACTGAAAGTTGGACATGTCACACTATTTGTATAGAGATGCAGCATAACAAGGTTTCAGTTACCCCTTTGTTCTTTTTTTATGTTTCATTCCAGTACCAGAGGAAGTGGTTACAGTGCTGTATTACGGCCATAGATTGGGACTGTCATGAAGGCCAGAGCTTGTACAAGAAGGGAGTGGAGCGCCATCCTCCTCGTTCTAGCCGTGGCTGTCTTAATCTTAGTGCTACGCAACATGGATGTTCTGGAGGTGAGAACGTGTTTTTAGTGGCATCACTTGAATGCTGGCTCCTATTTGAAATGTTTAATGTTACCCACGGCAACAACAAGCGTGGCTGAAAGTGAAATTATTATAGTGGCTCCAGAAACATGAGCAGTCATTTGGCGATGATGGTGCTGCTCAGGTGGCGACTCGCTTTCCTGCTCTAGTAATCTGGCGTGTTTCGTGTGTTTTAGTGTGTTTTTATTTTTTGTCTGTTTGTGTACCCCTCAACTGGACTCTAAGCCTCTAAGCAGCATGTGGATGTTTTTGCATAAGCAAATTTCATTGTTTATTGGACTGATTGGACTGTGTTTGTTGCAAACGCCTGGCATGTGGGACGCTGTCAGCATGGTGCACCGGCGTAATGTGGAAAAGCCAGTGACTTATACTCAGAATAAACTCATGTCTCTCTGGACCGCAACGGCCCTGGCAGGCCGAGTGACACCCGGTCCCGGACTACTTGACAACATACCGGATGATCTGAAATGACTGGCAGGACAGATTGAGAGGTTGACCGGGTTGACAGCTCACGGCTGCAGCAACCCCTGCAGACCTACAGCCCGGAGGAGGAAGCGAGGCAGATGGGGAGGCATCAGGAGGAGACCCCAATCATGGGGTTCCAGACCGGCACTACCTGCTATAATCCTGGCTAACGTGCGTTCTATTCAGAACAAAATGGATGAGATAAGGGCATATACGAGGTACGCTTTTATATTCCGAGAGGGTGCACTCCTCTGCTTCACTGAAACTTGGCTGCAGGCGGATGCCCCAGACTCACTTTTTGACATTAACAGCTTCTCACTCATATGAGCAGACAGGAACGAAAGCTCGGGGAAGAGCCGAGGGGGCGGAGTTTGTGTATATGTAAATGAGAGGTGGTGCCGTCAATATTCTGTCAAGCTGTCAAGTTGTAACAGTGACTTTGAACTGCTGGCCATTGGATTGAGACCATTCTACCTCCCTCGGGAATTTGGCTGCATCCTGCTGTTTGTTGTTTATGTTCCACCCAGTGGTGAAGTGCATCGCGCTGCTGCCTCAATAGCAGACAGTGGGTCTCATTCATGAAACGTGAGCAGAAGGAATTTGTGTGTAAACTGTTCACAGACGGAAATTTNAAGCTGTCAAGTTGTAACAGTGACTTTGAACTGCTGGCCATTGGATTGAGACCATTCTACCTCCCTCGGGAATTTGGCTGCATCCTGCTGTTTGTTGTTTATGTTCCACCCAGTGGTGAAGTGCATCGCGCTGCTGCCTCAATAGCAGACAGTGGGTCTCATTCATGAAACGTGAGCAGAAGGAATTTGTGTGTAAACTGTTCACAGACGGAAATTTATGTGCGTGTCCGCATTCATCAATATTTTAGTAGCTCCGATCTTTTCGTAGCTACTAACAAAATCTACTCCTGCTCCTGACCACTCGTAGTGCTTGTGTAAATTTAGTAAAGCACATAAATATTGCTTGTCACTATTGGAAATTACAATTTTAATTCGTATTGCGCTCTGTTATGTACACAATACACAGATGCCTTTGAAACACGTAATCTAAACATGACAAAATATTAAAAATATAACACATTTAGTTAAATTAGTTGGCAATTAGCAGGTTTAAGATCCAGATTAGGTTCATGATTGTGAATTATCTATGTAAATCGACTCAATAGATTACACGTTCTTTCTACATGTTGAATGATGATAATAAAAATATCCGTAAGGACAGCCGGATCACAGCCTCTTCGGCCTCGGTGCCTGGGTTCAGCAGGGGCAGCAGGAGCAGCAGGTGGTGGAGCCACGAAGGAGCACGCGCCAGCTGAAAGAATTATTTGGGACAAAATGGTTTTTTTTTTTTTTTTGTGGCTTTTTGATCATTTGAATGAATAAATCTGATTTGAAAAATGTTTAATTTACGTTGTATAAAACAGAGCTTTAGGCTATTAAGATTCAAATAATTTGAAGACGATGCATACAAAACTGCTGTAGGCTATATGTTATCCGTATCATTTGTTAAAATAAATGTTAAATAGCTCTACATTCCGACAGCCATCACTGATTTAGAGTTTATCCATTACGCACAAAACATCTCTGGTTTCCCGTTCCCACTTCATTCAAAACCCCACAAATGAATCTTCTGTTTGTTTGGTGACCGCTGTATTTTTTGTGTGTGTGCTTATGCGTTTCTTTGCCTCCAGTTTCATATCAAACCATTTACGCTTCACCTCTGACATGGTTCTTTGTACCACGGAGACAACATTAACAGCATCTGTTACCTCCCTCCAGGCCTTCGCTTTGCCTGTCCCTGTCACACCACTACTAACTGAAGAAAATAAAATGTTTTTTCTTAAGTCCACTTCACCCAAAATTATTTCGATCTCCGCTTCGGAAAAATTCTTTTTTCTTTCTCTCTCTTTCTTTCTTTGCGCCATGACTGACAGGTCGACAGGATGCACCTACACCTCCTTATATGGTGGTCATTGGCTATTCATGGGCGGGGATTTATGCTAATTGCTGATTACCGGGAGCACGCTGTCACTTTACGATGGATTGGCATTCGTGATCATACACACGTGTTTACGATCAAATCTGAGTTTCCCGCGGCGTTCCTGAATCCGGAGTATGTTTTTAGTAGTGTAGGCTTTTCAAATCTACACACAGATTTACCCACTTTTCATGAATGAGACCCAGTGTGTGTAACCTACAACAACAATTCCCTGACGCCCCCACAATAGTTCTGGGCCATCTTAATACCTGCAACCTGGAGAAGACCTTACCAGGTTTTCAACAGGTTGTAAAATGTGGAACGAGGAAGAATAATATACTGGACAAATGTTACATAAACATCAGTAATGCCTACCAATCCAGAAACAAACCACCTATCTCAAACTCTGACCACAATGTGGTGCATCTCAACCCCACCTACCGGACCAAACTAAAAAGCAGTAAACCTCTGAATAAGGTGGTAAGGCACTGGACACAGGACAACAAAGAGGCGCTGGGAGCCCGCTTTGACTGCACTGACTGGGAGGAGCTGAGGGAGAGCACATTGGACTCAGCATGCTCAGTCACAACCGACCACATCAACTTCTGTGTTGAGTCTATCATCCCAACAAAAACAATCAAAGTGTACCCCAACAACAAATCTTACATAACCAAAGACATTACACAAGAAATGAATCAGAGGAAAATAGCCTTCAAAAATAAGGACAAATCTGAGCTGCTAAAGAGGGGTAAGGAGGTGAGAGACAAAATCAGAAGGGCAAAGGTCACTCACAGGAGACATCTAGAGGAGTCTTTTAAGGCAGACAACCCCAGGGAAATGTGGGAAACTATGAAAACCATGGCAGGTATGCCCATCAAACAACACAAGCTGATGGCAACAACCAATGAGTCGGCCTCTACTGTAGAGCTGAACACTAAAGCAGGACACAATAAAATTTATTGTGTCCTGCTTGTGGATGGATGACAGATTGTGAGCTGGAGAAGCAAGACAATTTTCTGTGCAAACAGACAATAAAGTATTATCTTATCTTATCTTATCTCTCTGGCCATGGCGTCAAGTGATTTTTTCATAAACTTTTGGTAATGTAAACCTACGTGACGCTCGTGGCTCAACAAAAAAACTACACAGGTGAATGTGTGATAGTTATGTTAGCATAACAGCCTGTCACAGGTTATAGCATGATGTTAAGAGGAGAAATGGCAGAGCATAAAGGTCCAGGTGGGAAAAAAACAACTCAGTCATTTAAGATTTTGCTAAAGGAGAAGGAAAATTGCCTGTTAATATTGTATTCGTATTGTATACAGAATCTGAATCCTACCCTGAGTTACTGTTGTTGTTTACAAACTAAAATATACATTTTCTCCATGGATCAATAACCAACAACAGAGTAAGGGCCACAGGGGAAGTTGGGAAAGGCAGAAGTTCCTGCAGCTAACAGATCAACTGTTGTTTGTAGGCTTATCTCTATGACTGTGTTGAGTATTCTGTCTGTGTTCTTCCTCATTTCATGTTCATTCATGTTTAAAGCTATAGCGCGTAACTTCTACAGGTCTGTAAATGTCTGTTTCACCCAAGCCACTACTAGAGGAGATGACACAATGCTGATTAAGCCGATCGGCTCCTCTAACATCTCGCTGTATTTTTCAATATATATCATTTTTAGTTTGCGTGTCGACCGGCGACATTCCCGCACTGGCGCACAGGAATGCTTCCTCACAACAAGAAGGGAGGGGGAGGAAGAGCGGACAGTGTCATAGCAAGAGGTAGAGCGCAGGTAGAAAGAGAAAGCAACATGGCGGAGAAGCGGCCGAGACACGGTTCAGAAGTGGATCCTACCACAAAGAAAAAGCCTGGACGTTCGGCTGAAGGTCTATTAGCAAAGAAGGAAAGTGACCGACGGAGAAGGCAAACAAGGATTTGTATTGGCGGCGCTTT
>NC_065528.1:6181643-6185876 GCF_006386435.1 Epinephelus moara
AGCTTAGACAGCATCCTCCTCTCTGACACCACCATCAGAGAGTCACACTCCGTTCCCACAACGTCACTGGCCTTGCGGATCAGTTTGTTGAGTCTGTTGGCGTCCGCCACCCTCAGCTTGCTGCCCCAGCACACAACAGCATAGAGGATAGCACTGGCCACCACAGACTCATAGAAAATCCTGAGCACAGTCCGGCAGATGTTGAAGGACCTCAATCGCCTCAGAAAATAGAGATGGCTCTGGCCCTTCCTGTAGAGAGCGTTAGTGTTCTTAGCCCAGTCCAGTTTATTGTCAATGTGTACCCCAAGGTACTTATAGTCCGCCACAATGTCCACACTGACCCCCTGGATGGAAACAGGGGTCACCGGTGTCTTGGTCCTCCTCAGATCCACAGCCAGTTTCTTTGTCTTTGCCACGTTGAGCTGCAGATGGTTCTGCTCACACCATGTGACAAAGTTATCCACAACAGCCCTGTACTCATCCTCATCACCCTTGGTGATACATCCAACTATAGCAGAGTCATCAGAAAACTTCTGAAGATGGCAGGTCTCAGTGCAATAGCTGAAGTCCGTGGTGTAGAGGGTGAAGAGGAAGGGGAGAGGACAGTCCCCTGTGGGGCCCCGGTATTGCTGACCACTCTGTCTGACACACAGCGTTGCAAGCGCACATACTGTGGTCTGCCAGTCAAGTAGTCTACAGTCCAGGACACCAGGGGGGCATCCACCTGCATTGCTGTCAGCTTGTCACCCAGTAGAGCTGGACGTATGGTGTTGAACGCACTAGAGAAGTCAAAAAACATGACCCTCACAGTGCTCGCCAGCTTATCCAAATGGGTGTAGACACGGTTGAGCAGGTAGATGATGGCGTTCTCAACTCCAAGTCGGGGCTGATAGGCGAACTGGAGGGGGTNTTGAGGTGCACCAGGTTGTGGTCTGACCTACCCAGAGGGGGGAGGGGGGAGCAGCTGTATGCATCTTTGGCGTTTGCATACAGCAAGTCCAGTGTTCTCTCCTCTCTGGTAGGACAGCTCACATACTGTGTAAATGTGGGCAGTGTTGTTTCCATGGTGACGTGGTTGAAGTCACCCGAGATAGCTATGAAGGCACTTGGGTGTTTAGTCTGCAGGCGGGCTATGGCGGGGCTATGGCGGAGTGAATGACGTCACATGCCGACGTCGGGTTGGCAGAGGGGGGGATGTAAACACTTATAATAATGGCATGTGAAAACTGGGATGTAAACACTTATAATAATGGCATGTGAAAACTCCCTGGGCAAATAATACGGCCTGAGTCCAGGAGCAAACAGTTCAATGTCTGGGCAACAGATACGTTCCTTAATAGAAATATGGTCAGGACTGCACCAGCGGTTATTTATTAGAACAGCAAGCCCCCCTCCTTTGCGCTTACCACTCTCGGTGCAGTCCCGGTCGGCCCAAACAGTCTGAAAGCTGCTGATGGAGACGTTGTTGTCAGTAATGTCCTGGTGAAGCCATGTCTCAGTGAAGCATATAAGACTACATTCCCGGTACTCCTTCTGACTCCTGGCAACCGCTGTCAGCTTGTCCATCTTATTTGCCAGCGACCTCACGTTGCCCATGACGAGAGAGGGGAGACACGGCTTATATCTTCTCTTCTCCATAAGCCTTCGTTGTCTCAACCCTGCTTTTTTCTGTCGCTGTTTACTTCCTCCAGTAATATTTGTTACGCACTATAGCTTTAAGTTGTTACGCACTATAGCTTTAAGTTGTTTCCTGTTTGATTTTGTAGATTCACTCCTCATGCGTCATGTCTGGTTTTTCTTCCTGTTTTTGTGTGTTTTCTGCCTTTGTCTTCGTCAGTGACAAATTAGTTTCACTCACCTGTTCTTACTTCCCCAATCAGTGCCTTTCCCTCATTTACCCAGCTACACACCTGCCCTGTGTAAGCCTCATTTGTCCTTGCCTGCTCCTGAGTTTTTTCCCAGCCAATCAGCTCTCTGTCTGTTCTTCCTNTGGCAAATAGGGGATCAGCTGGAGGTTATGATAAAAATGTCTGACTTCCATGGTCGTCCCAAGAAGTATGGGGGGGACTTCTTACTTGCCCGGCTCCACAACCTGGAGCTTGGTGCAGGTGTTGCTGGGCAAGTGGTGGATCATCTCAATGGGAGCTACTCTGCTGTATTCTCTCTACTCTGGGAAGGAGATGCGCAGGTTGAGGTAATGCTAAAAACTATCATGTTGAATGTTGTTTGTACAACAGGCGTGTAATCTATCTTCTACGGTGGCCCTGAGGGTCAAAATGCAACAACATTTCAGAAAACCATTACAGCATTTTAACAAAACAAAACAGATTTTAAGAAAACAAAACAACATTGCTGAATACACTTCAACACTTCAGAAAACACTACAACATTTGGCGAGACTGAGACTGGAAAAGGTAAGTACTATTTGAGAATGATTCCTTGACCCTGATTGGATACACTCTGTCAGTCTGTTTTATTTCCAGTGGACTGGATGTCTTGCAGAACATTGCTGCCTGTCACAGGTTGGGACAGGGGCATAGCCATCATTTCAGAAGTGAGGGGGACATACTGTTCAGAGGTCTATTGAGTGATGTATCATCCTCTTGCATTCAATTGCACCTCTCCTTAGTGGCTAAAGAAGTTCTTTAAAATTACATACTATCAAAATCTAAAGTTTTAGATGAGTTGACACAGAATGACCCTCGAGCATCTACAGGGTAAGTAGCCAGATAATTAAGTGCCAAATACCTGCCTGGTTTCTCCCTGTCCCTCTTTATCTATTGCAATAATATAGATAATAAATGTGCAAAGCGGGGCGTTGGTGCCTTAGTGGCAGAGCAGGCACCCCATGTACAAGGCTGTTGCCGCAGCAAAATTTATAAATAGAATTAGGAATAGTAGTGGTGACATAGCTGTGGAAATTAACCTCAAAGTCACTTTTATGCTATAGATATTTTCTTTCAGCCAGTTATATTCTCTTTTCACCTGTGAAGACCCTGCATGATCATCCTTGCTGGCCTCTGGTCCACTGTCTCCACCCTGACCCTGCTCTTTATATTGTGGCAGTAAAGATTAAAAAAATATGTGCAAAGCAATAGTGAGCACAAGTTCTGCGCAGAAATTAAGGAGGAGTGGGTTTATTCCTAGCATTAAACTAGCTAGCAAGCGATTTAACATAGGTAACAATAACATTAGTATTCTTGTTAACTAGCTTAACTTGATTTATTGGCATCTATTAATTAGTCATCATTTAGCAAACATTATCTACATGCAACAGCATCACTCAACTTCCACGGTTTGTTGGAAGAAACTGTGCAAGGTTTTTTTGCATCTTGCTGGCCGGTTTGCTGAACATAGTTAACACACAGCAGCACTGCCCAGCAGCACACGTCTCGTCTGTGTGTTTGATTCAGATCACAACACAACAGCATATGTATGCTGCCTGGCGCCATCTACTCATGGTGCATTTAAAGACGGCTCAGAAAAACACGTTAGCACATGTTAAAAACGAATTGGTTAACGGTTGTAAAAAGTGCGGGGGACAGAGGACACAGATACGGGAAGTGCGGGGGACATGTCCCACGCGTACCCCACGTCCGCTACACCCATGGGTCGGGAGTAAGATAAACATTAACCTTATTTATGTCTAACAGGAAATTGCCGTCTAGAAGTCTGCAGTCTGCATAGCTGCTGCCCACGGTGTCTCTCTGCNATTGGTTAACGGTTGTAAAAAGTGCGGGGGACAGAGGACACAGATACGGGAAGTGCGGGGGACATGTCCCACGCGTACCCCACGTCCGCTACGCCCATGGGTCGGGAGTAAGATAAACATTAACCTTATTTATTTCTAACAGGAAATTGCCGTCTAGAAGTCTGCAGTCTGCATAGCTGCTGCCCACGGTGTCTCTCTGCCAGACTCCCGGTCTGTTAGACTGCTTTTGCTGTGAAAAGAGTTGATGGCACCTGAGGGTCCATCTCCAAAGCTGCTGTTTGCTCTCCTTCCAGTTAAGTAGTCTTATGGGCGGGAGTGAGGTGGAGGGACCACAGGGTGCAGTATGCTCCATCCAGAATATGACTAACGTCACAGTGGCTTGAAAAATAGTAATATGGAGCACTGAATTTGATGAATTTACAAATTATTTTGGATGTCACTACTTCATGTCCCACCCTATAATATTCCATAAAAAAACAGACAAAAGTCCACACCCCACGTCCAGAAGTATGTGGATGCTA
>NC_065528.1:6186585-6198667 GCF_006386435.1 Epinephelus moara
AGCTTGTCGGTGAGAGAGATCACTCTGATTGGCTGTTCAGGTTTTATTTTCTCGCCCCTGTAGCGAGTGAATCTGCCTGTAGTGAAACCGGGGCTAACCGGTGCTTCCTCCTCAGGCTCCACTTCACTCAGCTGCCCAACAGACCTGCTGCTTCTTCCCACTTTAACCTGAATAACAAACCGGGGCTAGCTGTGAGGCTAGCAGAGCGTTAGCCGCAGCATGACCGGAGGGAAGCACAGTCAGTTAGCCTCTGCTAGCTTCCCAGCTAGCACCAGCTCTCCATTTGGATCCAACCGGAGCATCGAGCCCTGGTTTGTTATTCTTGTTAAAGTGAGAAGAAGCAGCGGGTTCGACGGGCAGCTGAGTGAAGTGGAGCCTGCGGAGGAAACCATCTGGATGTAATAGTCCGTGGAGGTGCTCCGGTGCTCGGCTGCAGAGATAGGAAACCCCTCAGCTGATGTACCACTCTCTCACTCTGCTACTTTGTTTATCTCATGCATTCCTCAGACTTCCGGTCTACACCGGCTTGTGTTGCAGCAAATTTTGATTACATTTCCTATTTACATCTAGTAGACATTTGGCAACAACAGCATTCTTGTAGAATGCTGTTAATGGCAAATGTGAGTGTTATATTGATTCTCTCTTTAGTTCTAGTTTAGTCTCCATCAACTCCAGAGTGAAATATCTGACCTAGCTGCTAAATGCTCTGCTGTGTTCACTAATTAATTGCTATCTTTGTCTGTCTGCTGTTCAGTAGTAAGTAGTGCATAACTGGATAATTTGGGGTTCTTTGATGAAAACAGCTGACTGCTGCATCTGATAAAATATGTTGATGAGAACTGTGATATGAGCTGCAAACCTGAATGAATGAGCTAAAAGATGCTACAGTGCTCTGTAGAGCTCAGAGAAAAAAACATCCACAGAACTTTTATAGAAAGCTGCAAAATAAAAGCCTCCATGGAACAAAAATTCATAATACCATAATTGTCCTTGATTGCAGCTCAAGGTGTCCTGTTAACAGTTTAATAGATGTCTCTTTTACAGTGATGTTCTTGGGAGAAATGCTCTTGGGACTGCAGGGAATTTGTTTTGCTGCAATGCTTTAAGTGCCCACTAGGAAAACTTGTAAGTAGGGCTAAGCTGTGTTCCCAGAGGCCTGGTTTAACGTCTGCCTAGTTAGCAAGAGCTAACACAACAGCAGCGGCTAACATCTGACACTGAGCCATTAAATGGTCCCAACGAACTCACACCAACACTAAAGCTGCTCAACTTTGTTGCTAAACCCATAATAACCATTAAGTAATGTTAGTGTGATGCTAACAGTTAGCCCTGTATTTATGTTCAGGAATGTACACAGACTTTTTGTGGGGCATATACTTGAGTAATAAAAAGGCAGTAGTAACACAAATAGGTTTTGCATGTGAGGCAAAATGTTGTTTTTTTATGTATGCTTGCAAAGCCTGCCCCGCCGTGAAGTTTCAGTGTGTCTGCCAGCACCAGTGGGGCTCCTAAGGCCTAAGTACATAAATTACATTTGCACATATACAATAGTACATTTGTACCGTATGTACTTAGGCCTCAGGGAAATCAGCTCCTGAGGCTTACGTGCATACTGTATATTTGTACTGCATGAACATAGACCTCCGGAGCACATGTGCAGATGTTTCTTTTTTCTTTTTAATGTATGCTTAAGATCTATACTATTTGCACCTAGCAATTAGTAAAAATAGCACCATTCACTACACATCATTTACACATCATTTGTCTTAGGTAACAACAAAGAAAACAGTGCTGCACTGTGCAACCTTTAGTGGTCTATGCAATAAATAATCATTTTAAATAATAATACTACTCTCTGAATACATAAAATAATAAACCAACCATCTTCCTTCAAAACTACAAAGTAGGCCTATGTTCAGTTGCAACTATCAGACGAACAGCGTTCTGCTCTCTCCTCTACATTTTGTTCTCCTCTGCTCTCCAAATTTTTTCCACTCTTTTCCTTTGTTCTCCTCCTTTCAATTTGTTTCCTTATCCCCTCATTTTCTTCCCCTTCTCTTTCTTTTTTAAATAGTCATCCCCTAATTATCATAATTATTTTCAAAATAAGTGTTAATTTGCATGTTAACTGTAGTGGAGGTTGAAGACAGAGGGGCAGGGCTAACCCAAACAGTTGTCAGGCATACAACACACTTTTAACTGAGAATTGGTGCCATGAGCCAAATGAGAAAAAAGAAAAAAAAACAACAACTTAGAATTATTAGAATAAATAAAAAAAACATGTCTTGCAAATGGGCGCTTATCCAGTCAGAGGCTTAAAGGGTAGGTGCTTGAGCATTACCTGGGTTCTGTCTGTGTACATGAGTGATTGTGTGTGCGAGTAGACTCTCTCCCCACTATGGAGCTTACATTTCTGCAGCCGTAGTCTTCTAGAGGAGGGGGAGGCAGAAGGACAACAGGTTTTATTTTTAAAAAGAGAGTGAGAGCAGTGCAAGTCATGAGAATAACATTACTATAGGTCGGTCCCAGAAATTAGAGATGAAAAACGAAAAAGGTTTAAGCCTATTGATATAAAAAGCATTTACTTTCCTTGCCTGGAGTTCAAATCAGTTGCCTATCTCCCTCTCAAATATGATGACATGTTGAACCAAAAAGGTTGAAACTTTATTTTTTGCCATGGCACCTAGCCATATCATACTATTACCGTAATGCTAGATTATATTACATAATTCTTGTAACACCACCACACAACCTAAATCTGTAGCTTATGTGTAGCTACTGTACATTTTATAAAATTAATTCATTACTCAGCCATAAAAGATTCAGCCCTTGACATGACTGAGTCTGTCTGTCAACTTGACCATGAAATATGCAGGTTGTGGAACAAACTGGCAATCACTTGTGCTTCAGGCAACAGCAATGTGTTGACAGTAGCGGATGGAAGGGGGAGTGTACATCTAGTGGCACCTTTTAATAAGTGCAATTTTAAATCACAAATTTTTAGAGGTTAAGGAGGTATTTCCTATTTTAGTGCTTAATTTTTCTAACTTTATGAAATGATTTTAAATTTGTGTCCACCATTGTTGTATTCACCTTGTTCATGTGTGTGTGCTTTTCTTTAGTGGTGTCAACTTAAAAGTCTACATTCAAGCTTCAGGACCTGCCAATGTCACTGTGTTGCCAAAAAAGACAGGTAATGCTCAATTTTTACTACTGTCACCATGGTCTGTAACTCAAAACTAAATTTGCTACAGACAAAGTAAAACAGCCAGCAAAAGCCTGTTTGTACACAACTTATGACTGTTGTCTAGCTAGCGTTCCCCTGTAGGAGATGTATTCAGCCAATTTGACAATGCTGGGAGCATGGAAAACTGCACTGAAATTTGATGAACATCCACGGGGAACATAAATTCAGGGCGTCACCAAGGGGACACCATTAAAGTTGTAAATTGGCTATCGGAAATAATTAATAATTATTAATAATAATTAATAATTATGTTAAATAATGTGACTTAATTAACATTAAATCACCTCATGGGGCACCATTCCCGTAAAGCGAAAATGATAGCCAGTTAAAGATAACAGTCTCATAAAATACGTTAAACTATTAATTTGGAGTTTTGATTAATAATTAAATTAATGACAATAACCAAAATTAACAGTAAAGACTGAAGGATTTCGGAGTTCTTGACGCAGCAGAGGTTGACTATTCATTTACTCTTGTGCAACATTAAACAGACAGCAGGTATGATTCCAAAGAATTATATTTATTCACAAAGTAAGCAAAGCAAAACCAAAACACACAAATTCTGACTAACTATACAAGCTTGGTGTGTGTGTGTGTGTGTGTGTGTGTGTGTGTGTGTGTGTGTGTGTGTGTGTGTGTGTGTGTGTGTGTGTGCGTGCATGTGTGTGTGGCTGACAACAGAGAACTACAAGATGGCCGAATCAAAGCTGGCTTCAGATCGGGTGAGGTGTTTGTCTGACCGTGTGGTCAGGACAAAGACAAAGGAAAAGAAGCGGGAACTTTGAGATGCCTCTTTGGGTGTAGCTCTGTTTGAAAGCCTATTTGTTGATGAGTCGATGTGGATGTGATTTGTGTTGCAAACAGTCTGGATTAGTGCAGAGATCACGGCCGGCCCAAGCCTCCGTGGGGCCCTAAGCAAAATTTGATTTTGGGGCCCTCTATTACTGCCAATAATACTGATTATTGATCATTCACACACCTACTATAAGTTATTTCATGTTCTACATGTAATTACGGATACAGTTGTAAAACTATAAGTGAGAACTTTTTGTTGCAGTTAGATTGTAATCCACAGTGATTAAGGCCATGGAAGCAGACAACAGATTTGCAAATTTGCTGAAAAATCTTTCAATAAATATTTGGCAAAGTCCGCAACTCCCCCTACTGGCCACACAGAGAATCAATACATAAAACCTCAAAGAGCCTGGCATGTTTTACCCATTTATGGTTTTTAATCTGAAATGGTAGCAAATTCAGCTACAAGAGCAGCCGGGGGTTGATTTACACTTAATATTCAAAGTGATATAGTACTAAGTGGGATACCAAATGTCATCTAGGCCAACTAAAAGTAACAAAATAAACCAATCATTTACTGTAAACACAATCTGCTTTATTATTTTTTGTTTTAAATAAACTGCAACACAGAGGGAACAGTGGGCACAGTAGATGGAGCAAAGAATGGAGATGGACCTAAGATGAAAAACAACAACAAAAGTAGGGTAGGGGTGACCCCGAATAGTCGATGATTCAGTGATTCGATTCGGAGAAGTCTGATTCGACTGCCAGTCTAGCCGTCAAATCGTCGCAAAATGTGGTTATGAAACAAGACTGTACCATTCTGACTATATGGGGGTGCTCACTGCTGCTGAACATCTTGATTTGACATAGAATGTATTTGTTTTCTAGTAATTCATGATATATAGCCTATTTTGATACAAACATCAGCCTAATTTCTGTTAATAAAAAATTTTAAATGACGCGTGCGTTTAATCAGTAGGCATAATCATTACTGCGCATGAATAAATCACCCAGTTGCTCTATCCAAATAAGCTGAGGTGAGTGAGTGCTCTGCAGGACCATCAGAGCAGCATCGAAGCCTACAGTGATTTACGGTGGCGGAACACATAAACAAACACTTTGGAGGAGGTATGCGCTCTCAAATCAAACTTTTTTGAAGGATTATTCGTTTACCTTAAGTGTCTTGAAACGAATTTCACCGCTGATTGTTTTCTTGATAGACTCTGATTTTTTTATTTGGCTACTTTTTGTCTGACGTGGCCAAACAATTGAGAGCGGTGAGGCACGGTCCGTGTGGATGAACTTGTATGAACCTGAGTTGATTAATGAAGTAACTTAAAGTCAGAAAGAAGGAAAACTGTTTCTAAGCCTTTTGATGATGTTTTTGGATGTTTATTTGTGAATGAAATGGCAAGTTCTGACGAGTCAGAAACGACTCCTGTTAAAGACAAGGATGAGGCTGCAGCGTGTCTGCGCTCATCTAGAGCATCATACCTTGATGAAGTGAAAGGAATAAAGATAAAGATAAAATGATAACCCTTTTACTTTTATTATTATTATCTTATTATGCCAACTGAAGAATTAAATTTGTTTATTTGGATGTTTTCGCTCTTTTCTCTGGAGCGGAAACTGACGCAAATGAGCTCATTAATCAATGAGGGGGAAAACAATATGATTCGATGATAAGTCAGCTAAAGGAAAAATCTGTCAAATCAGATTTGACTATGAAAATTCTTAGTCGGGGACACCCCTAAACAAAAGCTAGTCATGTTAGATGTCATATTACACTTGAAAATTATGCTGCTTATGTTCTAAGTAAAATAGTACAGCTATAGCTTGTAATAAGAAAACAATGTTAGTGGAAGAAATTGCTTGAGAAGTTTTGAAATAATATGCATTTGTCTAAAAACATGTCCCTTTTCATACGATTATATCTTATATTAAAAATGATTCATCTCAGAATGTTCTGCAGTACACTGAGCAATTACAAAGGCTGATTTGTTGGTAACTTACCAGGTAGAGCTGCGGTTGCAGCAGACACAGAGGAGACAGTGGGCACAGCGGATGGGGCAGAGGATGGAGATGGACCTAAGATGAAAAACATGTCCCTTTTTTCCTCACCTGATTCATTAGCCTGGGCTGAGCCTGAGGAGGTGGACTGCCCCTGGGCTGAGCCAGTGCCTCCCCCAAAATACTTTAACAGTGCTCCTGGGGAAGTTTCATATAACTTATGAGCATAATAGGGAGCTGATGTAAAAGGAATTAATTACTAGCTTATTTACTCACATAAATTACTATGCTCTGCAGCAAACAATTGCAAACAACATATCTCAAACTATAAGTTCATTCATTCATCTTCTAACTGCTTCATCCTCTTGAGGGTCGTGGGGGGGCTGGAGCCTATCCCAGCTGACATCGGGCAAGAGGCAGGGTACACCCTGGACAGGTCGCCAGACTATCGCAGGGCTGACACATAGAGACAGACAACCACTCACGCTCACATTCACACCTACGGACAATTTAGAGTTATCAATTAACCTAATCCCCAATCTGCATGTCTTTGGACTGTGGGAGGAAGCCGGAGTGGCCGGAGAGAACCCACGCTGACACGGGGAGAACATGCAAACTCCGCACAGAAGGGCTCCCACACCCGGGATCGAACCGACACCCCTCTTGCTGTGAGGCGACAGTGCTAACCACCACACCACCGTGCCACCCCAAACTATAAGTCAATTAAGTGAATTCATTAATGCGAAAACATATTGCTAGCAAACGTCACCACATCTATAATGAATGTTAGTTGTTGTTAAACATTTGCTATCATACCTTGTTATCAAAAACGTTGTTTTGATGCCAAAAAGCGACCCAGAATATATATATATATGTGTGTGTATGTATGTATATATATATATATATATATATATATATATGGCGAAGCCAACTAACCAATTACCTGACTGCAAACAATCACAACAATGACTCAATGACAACATTAAATCACATACAACAAGTTAAACAGTCTTGCTTAGCCTGTAAAGCTGTGATAAAGCTATGCCCAGTTGTTACGTTACCGATCCTTGAGTGGATGAAAGAAAGAGTCACTTGGGGTGGTGTGCTGCTTTGTTAGCCAGCGGAAGAAGGCTGGAAAGAGCTGTGGTTCCAGATGCAGTCTTTGGTGTGTCCTTTGTTCCAAAGGTGGAACTCTGAGGAAGCTGGTCGCTCGAGGTCTTTACAGAGTTAGACGCTGGGTGCTAACTCACTTGGTTCTCCTTGTTGCTAGAAAGCTAGTTGCAAACCTTGTGCTTGCAAATCTAACTTCTCTGGTTCAGGTTTGTCTCAGCCTTGCGTGTGGGCAAGTCGTGGTCCAGAAAAACAGAGAGTCTGTGAGCAACTGCCCTCCCTTTAGTGGTTTGGGGCAATGGAGCAAGGGTCTGAGCATCTGGGCTGTTCCAGGCCCAGCAGGAAAGAGATGTGGGCTGCTTCGCAGTTCCCGAGTAAGAGAAAAGATTGAAGGGAGCAGACCCTCTACAGATGCCTGTGATATCAGAGTCACATGTCACTGTAAAAGTCCTGTCCAATCAAGTTTTGAGACTTGTGTCTCACTGAGGTGTGAGATGACCTCCTGTAGAGATGAGTGTCAAATAGCTGTCTTTGTTTGAAGAACAAAGAGCATGCAGAGAGGAAAAGCCTTCACATGTCCAGTTTAGATTTTAACAAATGGCGAATCATCTGCGGTTCTGTGAATCCTAACAAGTGTACCTTTTCACAATATACCAGCTGTTATCCCCAAAATAAGGAGGGGCTGCAATTGCTTACTTGATTTTTCAGGAGAAAGCTGACACTTTCTTTCCCATGACTGTGTGGAGGGAGTGTTTACTATTTGCATGTACTAAGAGTGTACCATTACAGTGCACAACAACTAAACAACTGCCACTTTTCTGCTTTTGGAAATTTGCTTAATTTTAGCTTTATCCATGATTATTGTCAGTTAGCAGGTAGCACAAATGTTGACCAGTTAAAACATGTATATTAAATTTCTTGTTGCCATCATCATTTCTTTCACTGTTGAAGACCACTTGTCCACATTCATAAATCTGGTGAGTCAGCAAGACCTCAGCCAGGGGGCCAGATTGGGCTCTGCCCAAATAACTAACATGGAGCCACTGCCCTGTGGGGCCCACGCCCACCATCCACAGAGACAGGAATTGGGGTCAGGTGCCTTGTGTGCCAGGTAGCAGGCAAGGTGTTACAGACTAGCTCAGCGGAGATGGAACGTCACCTCCCTGGCAGGGAACGAACAGGAGCTGGTGCATGAGGTGGAGTGGTACCAACTAGATGTAGTTGGGCCCACCTCCATGTGTAGCGCTGGTTCTTAAACCAAACTCCTGGAGACGGGCTGGGATGGTCTTTTCTCTTTTCTGTAGTTGACCAGGGTGAGAGTCTCCAGCTGAGTGCCACTATGTTGGAGTTCTCTCTAGGGGACAAAGTGTCACCTCGGTACAACTGCGGGTCTCTAAGTGGAGGTCTTTGATTTTTGTGTGTGTGTGTGTGTGTGTGTGTGTGTGTGTGTGTGTACGAGCTGAACAGCAATTCTGAGTACCCGGCTGTCCTTGAGTCCTGGAAAGGGCACAGACTGGGGACTCCATAGCTGTTCTGGGGGACATCAACGCTCACGTGGGCAACAGTGGAGAAACCTTGAGGGGGGTGATTGGGAGGAACAGCCTGCCTGACCTGAACGCTCTTTGTTAATGATGTTAACGTTGTTTTGTTAATGAACTTCTCTGGGAGTCATGGATTGGCCATAACAAACACCATGTTCGAGCACAGGGAGGTTCATAAGTGTACCTGGTACCAGAAAACCCTGACCCAAAGATCAGTGATTGACTTTGTGTTCGTATCACGGCATCTGTGACTGTATGTCTTGGACACAAGGGGCGAGGAGAGGAGCAGAGCTCACAACTGATACATGTAATGAAGGTGAACCGGGAATGTCTGGCTGAGGCCCCGGTCCATGGGGTCTTCAACTCCCAGCTTAAAACAATTTTTTTGTGCATCCTGGGGAAGGTTACCGACATGGAATCCAAGTGGTCTATGTTCAAAGCCTCCATTGTGGAGGTGGCTGCTCAGAGTTGTGGTGAGAAGGTCGCTGGTGCCAGTTGCGGTGGCAACCTAAGAACCTGCTCGTGGACACCAGCGGTGAGGGAGGCTGTCAGGCTGAAAAAAGAGGCCTTTTGGGTTTGACTGGCCCAGGAATCTCCTGAAGCAGCAGACAGGTACTGGTTTGCCAGAAGGACTGCAGCTGTGGTGGTCGCTGAAGCAAAAACCTGGGATGTGGGAAGAGTTCAGGGAGGCTATGGCGAAGGACTTTTAGTTGGCCTCAAGGAAGTTCTAACAAACCATTAGACGCCTCAGGAAGAGAAAGCAGGGTTTATCTCAGGAGAAGGAGAACTGCTGACCCAGACTGGAGATATTGTCAAGTGGTAGAGGGACCACTTTTAGGAACTCATGAACCTCTATATCCTCTGAGGCTTGAGTCTTAAGACTCAGGGGAACTCTTGTCCATATCCCTGGCGGAGGCTGCTAAGGTAGTCAAAAAGCTGCCCAGTGGCAAAGCGCTAGGAATGGATGAGATTTGCCCTGAGATGCTGAAGACTCTGGATATTGTTGAGCTGTCTTGGCTGACAAGCCTTTTGAGTGTCACCCAGAGGCCAGATACATTGCCTGTGGAGTGGCAGACCAGGGTGGTGGTTCCAATTTTCCAAAAAGGTGGCTGGAGAATGTGCTTCATTTATCAGGGTATCACACTGCTCAGCCTCCCTGGGAAAGTTTATTCCATTGTGCTGGAAAGGCCGCTCAACTGTGTTGACAAGATTCAGGAGGAGCAATGCGGCCTCCATCCTGCCCATGGAACAGTGGACCATGGCTCCATTCATTTGGCTGTGCAGTAACAACTGCTGCAGTTATGTAACTTTTGTTTTTCTTGGTGAAATACCAGGATCTGGTAAAAAAAAAAACCCTCAAATCTCCCGATCAGAAAATTTAACCCAGGTCAGTCATGTGACAAGCAGAGACACGTTCCAGTCAGCCACTCAGCATCCTGGCAGAATTTAGATTCACTGCAGCAGTGAAATAATAGAAGCTGCCACAGCCACGATTAAAAACCATGATTCTTGTGAGTTGTTTGAGCAGATGCTTGGCCAGGACATTTTGGCTATCTAGGTAGGCTAACCTGTTAAACTGACACCCAGGATGGAATAGGATGAAGAAATAGGATGAAGGAAAAATACATGGCTAATGTGGTCAATATTATAAAACCAGTTTCAAATTCTAAAATGATATGTCAAGACTTCTCTGTGGACCCTTGGTTTACTAAGCATGGACTTATCTTAATTTAAGGTACTAGTCCATACCCATTGGTAGCTTTGTCACCTTCTACCTATGCCAATCCTCAATGCCTATGTGCAGTTTCACATAGATTGACCACGTCAGTGAGTAGAAAAACGTGGGACAGACAGAATGACTGACTGACAGAATGACACACTGACAGTTTCCGTGATTATGTACAGCATACCGTACCATGACTTAGTCATACCAAAAATTTGAGGGGAAAAAAAACATTCGGCCACAGGGGGAGCCACAGTAATCAGTCGCTGAAACCCTTGAGCTGTTATACACCTTTATGTGATGAGCCACACCCTCCGCAATATTCTTTGCCTTATAGAAGCTCAGTTTTAGTAAGTTTTCCAACTTTTGCCAAGAGGGAACTTTAGATATTGGTCCCTAGATTATGTTCACCGAGTTTCATGCAGATCGGTCAAACTTCCTAGGAAGAGATTGATTTGAAGTGTTTTTCAAAAACTTCAAAATGGCGGAAAATCTCTATAACTGTAAGTTATGGATTCTTGAGGCAAATTTGTTCATCATGAGGAGAGGCATCTCTGTGCAAAGTTTCATGTCTCGGTTGCAATAGTGCCCCCCTTTGGCCAATTGATGTAATATTGCTTCATTCGCATCCTCCCATGACCCTCTACCACTGTGCCAAATTTCACATGGATTGACCAAGTCAGTGAGGAGAAACATGTGGAACAGACACACAGACACACCCACAGACACACCCACAGACAGACACACACACCCACACACACACACACCCACAGACAGAGTTTTCGTCATTATATACTAAGATAACAACATCAAACACAGTTTAAATTGACAGAAAAAATAATAATAATTAAAATAATAAGAGCACAAAAAGAGAAACACAATCTGTTTCTACAACAGAGACCCAACCGAAGCCTTTTTTTTTTTTTTTTTTTTTTGTAAGACACTGTATGATGTCTTCAGATTGATGGGTTCAGATTGTCTTGACCCCTAAGAATAACCCCACCTATTTCTTCCTCTCGGGTCAACCAGAGGTGAAGAGTAGCAGTGTGACATCTAGACTCTCTGGCTATTACTACCAGGGTGCATGGCGAGCGCTAGATGGAACCACAGTTCACCAGTTCAACACCTCCTCCGCCATCACAAAGTGTCTGAAAGGCAAGATGATCCACCTGTATGGAGACTCCACCATCAGACAGTGGTTTGAATTCCTCAACGAAAAACTACCAGGTACCTGATTGGCGGAGATTTTGACAACAGTTTGATTTTGTTCACACTACAGCTTAATCTGTTCCCATTGTAATACTTTCAGATCTTAAGGAGTTTAACCTGCACTGCGCAAGGAAATTTGGACCTTTCATGGCCATAGACAATGCAAACAACATCATGGTGACATTCCACTGCCACGGTCCTCCTATAGTCAGTTTTACCACGACCCCAACTACCAAGCTTCATTACACTGCAAATGAAATAGATGCCTTAACAGGAGGCACAGACACCATCATAGTTTTTGGCATCTGGGCTCACTTCTTCTCCGGAGCCTTTGTGCTCCACTGTCTCTCAGATTAACTCATATCGCAACGGTGCCTGGACAGCGTGACGTGTGTGGTTGTGCTGCTGCCGTGGTCCTGCCAGATGCCTCCTGCTGCTGCTGCC
>NC_065528.1:6199763-6212586 GCF_006386435.1 Epinephelus moara
GACTAGGATGTTTAATTGCTATAAACATCAAGTTCTGTGTGGATCAAATATTTAATAAATCTATGTGTGAGTTATATCTGTAATTGTGTGAATTGAAACTATCAGTAAAAAGCAAAAGAATAATGGTCCAGCGATATTAGAGGATCAATTCTTCAGTCTCTTAAGAAAAAAAAAGAGTCAGCCCTGCCAGAGTGAGAGGTGGAAAAGGAGGAGACGACTGGACCCAAAGGGGCTGTATAGCAATGCGTATAGCTGTAAGCCACTAAAAGTCTACCATAGTGAGGAGATGATGAGAGGCGAAGGGAAGGGGGGTGGTGAGTGTGAACTACTGATATGGTCATGTGCAGGTGAAACACTGTGCAGCTGATGCATTGACGTAAAGACATAAAGTTAACGTTGACATTTCATTTAACTTTATGTCTTAGCCAAACAGAACACTTAAAATCAACACAATTTTACTACATTTTGTAATATGTAGACTACTTAAGTAGCCAAACATACCCCATACGTCACATCAATATGGAAGCCCATTTCCGCCAATTGATGAAAGAAAATAAGATTTATTAACTCAAAATGAGATACTATCTCAAAGTAATGAGATACTAAGTCGAAATAATGAGATACTATATCTCAAAATAATGAGATACTATATCTCAAAATAATGAGATACTATAAGTAGGTGAATGAGTACAGTTACAGCCTTCGACAATCCATACTCTTCATCTCTCAGTCATGATGGATAACATCATTGAGGGATACTAACTCAAAACAATGAGGTAATAACTCATGTACATCAGATATGCGACACACTACACTTTGATGTGATGTATGGGGTATGTGTGGCTACTTAAGTAGTCTACAAATTACAAAATGTAGTTAAACAGTGTTGATTTTAAGTGTTCTGTTTGTATGGATCCATTGAGACTGAGAGATGAAGAGTATGGATTGTCGAAGGCTGTAACTGTACTCATTCACCTCATTATTTCGACTTAGTATCTCATTATTTTTGACTTAGTATCTCATTATTTTGAGATAGTATCTCATTATTTCAACTTAGTATCATTATTTTTGACTTACTATCTCATTATTTTGAGATAGTATCTCATTATTTTTGACTTAGTATCATTATTTTGAGATAGTATCTCATTATTTTGACTTAGTATCATTATTTTTGACTTAGTATTTCATTTTGAGATAGTATCTCATTATTTTTGACTTGGTATCTCATTATTTTGAGATAGTATCTCATTATTTTTGACTTAATATCTCATTATTTTGAGATAGTATCATTTTTGACTTAGTATCTCATTATTTTGAGATAGTATCTCATTATTATGACTTAGTATCTTATAATTTTGAGATATAGTATCTCATTATTTCGACTTAGTATCTCAATATTTTTGACTTAGTATCATAATTTTGAGATATAGTATCTCATTATTTCGACTTAGTATCTCATTATTTTTGATTTAGTATCTCAATATTTTTGACTTAGTATCTCATTATTTTTGGCTTGGTATCTCATTATTTTGAGATAGTATCTCATTATTATGACTTAGTATCTTATAATTTTGAGATATAGTATCTCATTATTTCGACTTAGTATCTCATTATTTTTGATTTAGTATCTCATTATTTTGACTTAGTATCTCATTTTTGACTTAGTAGCTCATTATTTTGAGATAGTAGCTCATTATTTTGAGATAGTATGTCATTATTTTTGACTTAGTATCTCATTATTTTGAGATATAGTATCTCATTATTTCTGACTTAGTATCTCATTATTTTTGACTTAGTATCTCATTATTTTGACTTAGTATCATTATTTTTGAGATATAGTATCTCATTATTTCGACTTAGTATCTCATTATTTTGACTTAGTATCTCGTTATTTTGAGTTATTAGATCTTTTTTTTTTCCATCAAGTGGCAGAAATGGGCTTCCATAGCTGTTACCCTGGTATGTGCTCACGTAACGTTAATGTTATAGAATGGCTTAAAAACGTACACGGACGGTCATGGTACGACCAAGGTACCTTTTAACCATTTGTTTTCTGGGAATAACTGACACAATCAGAAACCAGAAACAAGTCGTTTTTTTTTCGTTTTTGGCAAAAAAATGAAAAAACAAAATTCAGCTCAATTTCTTGTTTTCTGATCCTATTGCAAAAAACAAATTTACCACTCCATATTTCGTTTCATTGGTGGGCGGGCTGTCAGCGACCCTTTGCTTCTGATTGGCTAATGTGCTCTGTCACTTACATTTGGGCTGTGCCCTTCGTTATTAGAGCGTAGTTTATTTTATAGTTCTTGTTAAGTTGAATGAAGTTATAATTGTGAAGGTATTCTTCTTCTTCTTCTTCTTCTTCTTCTTTCTTCCGAGGAAATCATACTTCCCATGGGTGAAAACTCACCAAACTTTGCACAAAGGTCCAGTCTCATGCCAAATATCCTCAGCTGTAAACTCAAGCCAATAGTCCTGATAGTGGCGCTACAGCAAGCGTCTAAATTTCAAAACTTTGAAAATTCATAACAAATCAACCATACGTGCTACAGCTTAACAACTTCCATCAAACTGTAGCCCCAATACTGAAGAAACATTTAAACCTATTAAAAATTATGAAGTTCATCACTGTTTTTTTCAAAAACTGTAAAACCTATTAAACCTATCTCCTCCCACAATTTTTGCTCAATTGACACCAAACTTGCTACAGAGCATCTTCAGACTGTCCTACACAAACTATTTTTCTCAGATTTTTGATTTTGGCCTACAGTGCATCAAAATGTTTGACTGTAAACGGTACTGTAAACATATACATGCAATGTTCATGAAAAAAAAATGACAAAATTCTAGCGTCATGGTAGATGATGTGTGGCAAATTTCAGAATTTTATCTCAAAAACTGAATTTTTGACAGAATTTTGAATTTTGCTCTAATGTGAACAATTGGAGTCAATGTAAAAATGGTTTTAAACATCAGTTTTTCACTTATGGAGCAAATCAATCATTGTTACAAACAAATTACCAACATCTCCATGCTGTCTAGATGCAATATGTGTATTTTCAGATTTTTGTCTTAAAAACTGAATTTTTTTTACAGTGGTTTCAAATCTGCCTTTCCATGCACGGATGGCTGCTTTCCTACACAACAGTGAATGACTTACTCAGTTTGTGAAGCCACTGTTGAGTTGCTACTTGCCAATTAGCTCAGAGCGGTAGATGACCGTCTTAGGTTCCACACAAGGCTGTAACTACCATTGAGGTATTTTTTCCCGACCTAAATGAATGAATAAAATGAAAATAAAAATAAACCATTTCATTTGTGCGGTGAAAGTACGTGGGAGGACTGATGGAAGGTGATTGAGTGACTCTCTCTCTATAATAACAATTATTTAAAAAAGAAAATTCTGGTACTCTTGTTTGATCGACGCAGCTTTCATACAGCTTTTCACACACATTATTCTTAGATGGATTACTCATGAATGCAGGGTCGCACGGAAATGCCACACATATATGAAAGTGCAGGACCAGAGCTTTTCGAGGATACCACACACATCATTGTGCTGTCATCCCATCATGCTATAAATACAGATCAATTGTCTACAAAAAAAAACCTGACAAATTTCTTTACAATCCATTATACAGATCTTGTTATCAGTCACTTCATATAGTGAGGAATATCGTATCTTACCACGTCTTAGGCTTGCGTGTGTTTCTCCCTGTCTATCCACATTTGTAGTCCGGCTTTCAAGATTCAAATATCTCCATATTCTCCAGTTGTCACTCAATCAAACTTTGTATGACAAGGCCAGCGCACTTCACCTTTGCGCACCCAGACAACTGTAGCCTAATTATGCATGCGTGACAGGGAGTCTCCCCTCTTCATATATGGCAGAATATGTCAACTTCCAACTTGCTATGGTGAGATACATGTAAAAATGTAAGAATTTAGTAACACGGATTTGTTTTTTTCATTGATATAAAATTAATGTAACTGACAACTGACAGATGAAGAGAAGTACTTCCTGCTAAAGAATAAGTGGTTCAAACATAATTATAAATACCCACAAACAAAGTTTGGTGAAAGGCAATTACGCTATAGTATGAAGTGGGAAGAGAAACATGATAAAATGGGATTAATCTAATATGATGTGTGTAGTTCTTTATAGATGTAGCCTCTTAATTTGGCTGTCAAAGTACACCAGATTGAAGGCTTTTGATATATAATTGACAAAAATTTCTGACCTCCCCACGTGCACCACGACTAAATGACCTCGATATTTCAAAAATGCTGCGTACGGCCCTGGTTCCAGAGGTTGCAGATTTGAGCCTCAACTGGTGCAGAATCCACATTGTAATGTAATCATCTTCTTGTGCTCCAGCTTATTGCTTAAAATTGCCTGAGCGTGACTGATTACTGTGCAGCATCTACAAGTCTTTTTTCTGCTAGAAAATCTGCCTTCTCATGCTTGAAAATAAACCAAATTTTGCACAAAGATCGAGTGTCAATACTTCAGTGTGAAACCATCTGAGGCTTCTCACTTTGCACATAGCTCAACTAGTTATCTGAGGCTTCTCACTTTGCACATAGCTCAACTAGTTAGACATCAGTTTTTCACTTATGAAGCAAATCAATCATTGTTAAAATAAATTACCAACATCTCCATGCCGTCTAGATGCAATATGTGTATTTTCAGATTTTTGTTTCGAAAACTGAATTTTTTTACAGTGGTTTGAAATCTGCTTTTCCATGCATGGATGGCTGCTAAACCTGCACGTCTGGCTTAGTCAATTTGTCAAGCTACACATGAATTGTCACTGACTAATTAGCTCAGTGAGATAGAAATTGATTTTTAGTCTCAGAGGTTGTGAGTTCAAGCCTCAGCTGATGAAAAAGGCAGATTGTGTTGCTAAATTCCTAAATGTCTTCCAATTCTTCTGCTTGTTGCTCAGAATTGCCTAAAAATGCCTGGACCCGACCCATCGATGCACAGCAGCTATAATTTTTTTTTTTTTTTTTAAAACAGTTCATCTGCTTTAATCTAAATGTAATTTTGTGCTCCTTTTGTTCTCGTGTTCTTCCAGCTGTTTGCGTTGATGCCTTTATGTTAGGGGTGGGGGGAAAAATCGATTCACATGAAAAATCACAATTCTTTTCTTTGACAATTCCGAATCGATTCATTAATCCAAAGAATAGTTGTTGTTTTTTTATTTTTTTTAAAAAGCACTAGGATCGGGCATTGTTTGAATTTTAACAATTCCTGTTCTGATTCTTTTGAGAGGTGGGTTCAAAAAAGCTTGCATTGTCTAAATGAGGTGAGTTGTTTTTCGGCGGCTTCGTCGTTGTTTTTCGGTGGCTGCTTCTTCCTTGTTTTACTGGCGGTCGACAGACTTCAAACCAAAGATAAAGCACTAATGAAAATTGTACTATGTACTGAATCAAGAATCAATTTTTGAACCGGGAATCGTTTTGAATCAAGAATCGATTTTGAATCGAATCGTGACCCCAAGAATCAAAATGGAATGGAATCGTGAGGTACCCAAAGATTCACATCCCTAGTCATCATGGCTCAGGCAGGATGAAGATGGGGCCTCCACGCAGTATGTGCTGTTCCTGAGAATCACCAGTCCAAACCTCCCGGCGGACACGGCCCCCGCAAAGCTGAGCACAGTGAGAGTCTCCTGACCGTTTCATTTTTAATTCCAGCCAGGACAAAACAGGAGGGTTTTTTTTCTTGTGATCATTGAAAAGTAAAGATTTGTTCAAGATTTGTTATCAAACTGCTTGTGGTCCCCACTTTACGCATGTTGTGGTCAACACAAGCCTGGCCTTAATACTAGTAACTTTAACTGGTGCACACTACATTTTGAATCTGTCATTACTGTGCCACTTCAATATTATTCCTTTTGGATCATTAGATTAGTTATATTCAAAGTATAAACAAACTGAGGAACGTAAGGGTGACAATGCTGCTAGCATCATTGTATAGGACTATTTAAACAAATACAACACAGGCATCAAGACAGTTGCTTGGTTTTATGGACTTGCAATCACATCCAGGTCATAAATGATAACATAGTTGTACTTTTTAATCCCAGTTTTCATGAAGTGGATATTTGTCGAGGCTCACTGTTGCAAGACTGTTATCCCAGTACAGGTCCACTTTGTCCATATACCTGCAACCCTTTCACTCTTTTCAAATTGGCAGAAATGTAAGGATTCTTTACAGGCCTCAAGTGTAATTTAATCTCCAGTGATCGAGGCACAGGCCCAGCAGTAAGGAGGACCACCCTACACTCCGTCCATAGCAGTCCAGTCTGGAGGGCCTCAATGCACAGGGCAGCGATAAGGAAACTGCACCTCATTGGGAGGTTGACATAAAAAAAGTTTAAATTAAAATAGGAAAGGTTATTAGAACGTGACATAGCAGCTCCTTCACTTGCCTTCATATGAACATTAAATGTTCCTCATCACATTCAAATGTTCAATAGTAGCTAACGTGTTTGTATTCATGTATTTATTAGTTTATTTGTGAGGGACATTGCAAGAAACACTAACAGGTTAAAATAACATGAATCAGATGTGTTGCATACAGTTAGGGCTGCCACTAACTTATATATTTATTTTTTTAAATAATTGATTAATCATTGATTATTTTTATTTGATTAACCCTCTCGTGCATAGCGGTCACTGCAGTGGACAGCTACTAAAAAGTCATTTTCTCTTAAATGCAATGGTTTCTATGGTGGAACTGCATATCAGCCTATAGAGGGCTCTCTGCTGCCCTACTCCATTGAGGTCTATTCAGTGGTCAGTTGGTGTAACTGCAAGTAAATTTCCTCTGAATCCAAGATGGCCGCTCAATAGCCACCCCAGCCGACCACTGCTGGCATATCTTGTCAAAACTTCTATTCTAGAAGAACCCCAGAGGTAAAAAAAAAAAAAAAATATGATGATATACAGTAACATCTAAGGAAGGATATTATCCGTTTGGAATATAACATTTTTATTTCCAATATGTAGAAAATTATGATTAACCATGTGTCCAATGAAGTGGACATCATGCAACACCCAGTATATTTTTAACACAATTCATGTAATTGCTTCACTGTTTCTTGTGACTGTTTTGGTTATAAGTCAGTGTATAATTGTTATATTTAAAAGCTATTCATTTAAAATATACATTTTTGTGCAGATTAGCTGTAGTTTGTGTTACTATAATAATAATTATTTTGTCATATTTTGTAGACTTCAAACGCAGCAAAGAATAAGGCAGCCTACAGAATAGTTCGGGAAATTCCGTCCAGCTCCAGTGATGATGAGTCCAGTGATGATGAGTATAGTGACAACAGTGATGATGAGTGGCTGCCAGAGAAGAACAGAGACATAGGAGCTGAGGATGATGGAGATACAGACAGTCAGGATGCAGAAAGTGAGGGTGCCTATAGTCAAGATGATGAGAGGCAGGATGCAGAGGGAGGTCAGCATGATCAGGGAGCTGTGGAAGATAGGCACATGGCACCTGACAATACTCAAGCCCGCAAAAATATCTGGAAAGTCCAAGACAATTACTTTGATGGAGGCCTCTAGTTTCCTGGTGCGGCGCAGGGTAGCGAACCCCATGCAGAGCTAGTTTCGAGCAGCACAACCCGAGGTGCGCTCAGTTTGGTAGTTTGGCAGACTGAGGTGCGCTGAGATGGGTGTGGCGGCGCAGCAGGGGGAGGTGTCAACAGATCCAGCTTGGCTCAGTGACAGTTTCGTGCCAAAAGGCTTCGCCAAAGGTGCGCTAAAAGCTCGCCAGCTGAAACCAGGTCTACTGTCAACGCAGGCGGAGTGCAGCCGGTGTAGTGAAAGTTTGGCTGACCGGCGGACAGTGCGCACACGTCACCAAAACCTCACAGGCAGGTTTCCAGAATGTCAGGCACATTAACGATGCAATAAATACCCAAAAACCACTATTCAATGCAACTATCTGCAATCAGTACATAAATGTATCTCTATATCGACTGTCCCGTCACATGTGATGTCAGATCAAAGGGGATTGGCACCGTTTGGCACGTTTGGCACGCGTAATGGAAACCCAACCTGATTTGATTAACACAGCTGCAAAATAATGAGTTCACATCCCTCTCAGCCAACCACAAACAGCCACAGCATCAGATAGGGAGTATATATTCAGCATCTGTCTGTCATCTTAGAAAAGTCAAAAGAAAAGAAACAGAGTGAGACTGCGAGAGAGAAAGAGAGAGCACGCGCACGAGAGAAACGCTGTCAACAAATTTTAAGTTATATTCGCTGTCTTAAGGGTTTACGTGCTTCATGTGATTGCCTATACAAATGTTAAAATGTTCTTGCTTAACGTGATCTACAAAGATGGAGTACATTATTGCGAGGAGGAGGAGGGGGACGCTGCTGCTCTCTTCTGCCATGGCGAATTGAGTAAACTCTCATTACGCCTTTGCGCAGTGCATTTAAGTGCGAGGAGAGGGGCTCATTTGATTGGTCTGATGTGAATGGGCTGTGTAAAACCCACTCCACGCCTTCTCTCCTCCCTCTTTCCGACTTGCGGAGGTAGGAGGGATGGAGGTGGGAAAGAGGAGTAGCTGCGCCAGCGCGCACGGTGTGCCAAATTTGCAAAATCCGGCTGGCCACACCCAGTTGGCGAAGCGCAGAGACTAAAATGTCAGTTCTTGTTGCCGAAAACAACATGCTAGTGTAAGGGCATGTAATACCAGTCCTTCATCCTTATAGAACTGTGGAGACTCACAATAATGTCTCTCCTGTTGGAGATGGTTTGACACATTCAGGTGTAGGATTCACAGCTATGAGTGTCATTGGTTTTCTTATTCAGGCCAACATAACATTGCGCCTATACAGAGTTGAAATTTCCAAAAATTTGTTGAAATGTTTTTCAAAGCATAAAAAGAAACAAGTGTTTGTATATTTAGAATAAAACACAAGTTAATTAATTTTTACAGTAAGTTCACAATGTTTTATGTTGAGTGCTCAGGCGCATGTAGTCCACTGGATTGGACATGTCTGGAACTCTATGAAAAAAACATATTTTTGGGAAAAAAAATTTGAACATTTTTTTTTCATGTCCTGAGAAGAATAAAAAGACTTCAGAAAAAAATCTTGACCAAAGCTTTCATAATTCATGCATCAGAGGGTCAGATTTTGAAAAAAGGCACAGGATGTATTTTTGTATGACATTTCTATTGTCGTAGGTGATAAAACATTTTAAATACATGTAATTAAAGTGCTGCCCATCTCTGCCAACAATGCATAGGCCTATGTGATACAACAATACAAAAGAATACAAGTAAATATATGCTGCATATAATTTGAATTGTCCGTATCAATAACCTGAAGAATTGCAGGTCTGTATAATCCAACAGAAACTAAGAGAAAACCAGGCTTTCATTGACAGCAAATAAATCCATAGGCCTACTGCCATCTGCTGGTAAAAAGGACAAACATCAGCTTGCACTGACGCAACGATGCGTTATGGAGAAGACCAGTGTTAACAGTAACAAGGCAGCACACACAATAATTTATTATATCCTCGATTACTTTGTTGCAAACAATTCGGCGAATGAATATTAAAACACAACCTTTGAGGGAATCCCTACGTCCTTCATGGTAACAATATGCATGATGATTTCCCTTATTAGTCTCTGAACAACAAAGTTATGGTTGAACAAGTTTTACTGTAGCCATAAAATTTGCTATCATAACATTTTATTTCTATTTTTATGAATAAAAAGTTCCTCACAGCAATGGCTGGCAGCTTTTCAAAATGCGCAAAACATCAGGTGTAAGTGGAAATAAAACATACATGGGAAAGTTTTATAGGATATTTATAAGTTTTACAGGCAATCTTATCTTCCTGTCTTTTATGGCAATCTTATCTTCCTGTCTTTTATTTTGAAGTTACTTCCGCCTCTGATGTCACCGCCGTTCTAAAAAAAAACAGCTAAGTTTTTTCGTTTCTTCGTTTTAAACCAAAAAGGAAAAAAACGGGAAAACCATGGTATCTCCGTTTTTCTGTTTTTGGTTTAACAAGAAAAAATGAACTGCCTGAAGGTACCCTGACCGTCCGGGTACCTTTTTAGCCATTCTAAAACATTAAAGAGGCAACAGATAGGATTCGGGTTTTGTTAGCTTGGCGCCACCTAGCGTCAGCAGTGTTGCTCGCACTGTCGCAAAGACCAAATTGACCGTGGGGATCAGAGATAATCAATAAACTATAGGCTGTAAAGCCACCAGTATACCTCTATGTATATGTAGAATGAGAAGGTGTGTGGACACTCTACTAGATAAATGAGTAAAGAGACCGAGCAACAATTATCAGATTTATCTGAAGAAAAAAACAAATAGTAATGCAAATAATTATACCAGAATCACTGTCCGAGGGCTGCCGTAGAATGGCAACGAGGATGTCAGCCGACCAACACTCACTACCCGGTCCCTAGTTGCAGCGATTTGCAATGCTAGCCAGCTAGGAATTAACTAGCAGCCAGTACAGTACAGTCCTCTCTCGTCTAGCTAACATTTAGCCGTGTTACTTACTGATCCATTAGAAAGAAAGCTAGCTGGACTTGGTTTTGAAGCCTCTTTGGTCATGGAGCTCCCTCCATCTCTTGAACGCCTGACTGAGGTTTACTCTTGTTTTTCCTCTTCTTTTATCACTCTCCTTTTTGTGCATCCTCGCTTCCTCAGACAGAGAAGCTCGTTTTCTTTTGGGAGGCCGTTTTTCACTTATCTCCAAACTTTGTCCGTCTGCCATTGTGCTCCTGACTCAACTATCTCATGCCCAACTCCTCATAAGGACCAGCTCCAGTCCCTGATTGGCTGACCGACCAGTTGCAATACATGACACATTTCCTTCCGTAAAAGCAGATTTTTTCCGCGAAAATTCGTCCCCGATGGCAGAAGCTTATTGCAAAGCCACTAAGTAACCTATGTAAACGCTGATAGTCTGATTTTACTGTGGCCACTACCCTGTACAACCCACATTATTTTCATAATGATATATATAGGCAAAAATGCTGTCTGTTGCTTCTTTAACGTTATGCGAGCACATACCAGGGTAACATCTGAGGAAAAACACATTAATATAAATTAATCAATCAGACAAATTAATAAGTAAATAAATACACCAAAAAATGGACCGATGGAAACAGGGATTGATTACATGTAGATTAATATTGTGCATTTGATTCATCTACACATATGAGGAAAGTCTTAGATTAATGATTTGCATTTTTTGGTGCAATACAGTTGGCAATATAGTTTAACCAACAATTACCAGCAATTACTGTGTGTGCAGAGTTGTTACTGTTAGCAGTGGTATTTAACTGGGTTTCCACCGTAACGCGCTGTTGCCTGAGAAAAATACAGGCAATTTTACTGCTTATTATTTAGTGTGTGTTTGCTCTGTTGGGGAAGCAGGAGAAAATGTATGATTCAGCTGGATTTTAATAAAAACTTCCATTTTGATCCCATAACTCTGGAATGCATGACTAATATCATCAAATTCATGTTTCTAAGTTGCCATGAGGATGTGATGAACAAATACGGAATTTATGGTTTTACATTTAGCTATATATTTCACATAGGGATTTGACATTGTGTATTTTGAGTCCATGTACACACACGCACACAAACTAATATTGCAGTATTTTTATACAGACCACACTGTCACATCCTTATGAGCACAGCAAGACCATTTTTTGATCTACTCTGCATTTGCCCACCCTGTTAGGGGCCTATAGTGCTTCAAGTGCCAAACCAGGAATTGTATTGAAAAGACAGCAGGGCCCCAAAACATGGAAATTGGCCCCATCTGTTTTTTTTTGGTTTTTTTTAACCATTCTTGGGTCTCTCTAACCAACCTGACTGCCAGAGATAGAAAAAAATCACGTTTTTATGTAAATTGAAGGGGAATCAAAAAATGTAGTTTTAATGGGTTTCATTGGGGACGGTTTTCGTCCAAGAGGGCGAGGTGTTGTAAAAGGTTGCCATTTGTGTATTTTAGGCCTGATTTAGGAGTGGCTTTAAAATTTCAAAATATCACCAAAAAAAAGGTTTCTGACCAAATGTCATGCTATATGTATGAGCACACCCAAGGTTATCAAAAAATAAAAACTGAAAAATGACTGAAAAGGACGTTTTCCGTCCGAGCGGGACCGAAGGGTAAAAGGTGACCAGATTTCAGTGATGAAATTATGTAATTAGTGGGAGGTCTGTGGGGGCTCCCCTAGGTAAAAAAAAAAAAAAGAAGTAATTTAGAATAAATTTTCTGCATTTCTTCATCACCTGCACTAGTCTAGATGAGTTAGATTGAGGGTGTTGAGAACAGCACAATTATTGGCTGAACCCTGTATGAGAAAACAATAAAAATTATAGCAATGGTTGGGGCCGGGCAATTTTAGGCAAAATTAGGCAATTCTGAGCAACACACACACTAAAACAAAGCATATCACAACATAGAAGTTACATCATATAATTATGGCATGCCCTTCAAATCGTGGATGAGTGGCTGAAGTGATCAGACTCATAATATATTACAAGGGAAAGGAAAAACTCAAGAGCAAGAAAGTAAGAATAACATTAACTGCTAGCAATTATGAACAAACTGGCCTGATCTAGCTTAAAGCTAAACATTATCCATGGTGACAAAGATGAAAACATTTTTTAAAATGTAAAAGTAGCTATTGGATAGACTCTGCATATTGACTGATAGCTAAGCCAAATAAACAGGGAAAAGAGACAAGGGATAACAGGGAAAAGTGTTGATAAAGAGTATTTGTCTCTCCGC
>NC_065528.1:6213233-6223716 GCF_006386435.1 Epinephelus moara
TTGTGGGAGGAGATAGGTTTAATAAGTTTTACAGTTTTTGAAAAAAACAGAGTGATGGACTTCATAATTTGCAATAGGTTTAAATGTACAAAAGTTTCTTCAGTATTGGGGCTACATTTTGGTTAAAGTTGCAAATCTGTAGCACATATGGTTGATTTGTTGTGAATTTTAAAAATTTTGAACTTTAGGGGCTTGCTGTAGCGCCACCATCAGGACTATTGGCCTGTTTTTGCAGCTGAGGCAGTCTGGCATGGGACTGGACCTTTATGCAAAGTTTGGTGATTTTTCGCACATGGGAAGTATGATTTCCTCGGAATGAGGAAGAAGAAGAAGAACATGCAGCAAAACAATAGGGTCCTGGCAGCTTAGGCTGCCCGGCCCCTAATAACCAGGGGTGGACTTTACTATTAGGCCCCAAATTAAAAGGGCTCAAACAGTTTTACAAACAAATACAACATAAAATCTACAATAAAACAACAGCTATTCAAACATATTGGTCTCTCAAGAAAAACATGTCCCTATCACCACATTCTACATGATGCCCTTAAATTCTTCAGTGAATATAGGTGTTTCTAATTTTAGATCTTTTTGAAGTTTGTTCCATGTCCAAGGTGCATTGTAGGAAAATGCAGCTTTCGGGGTACATTAAAAAGTAGCCATTAATGAAACTATTCAGCATTATTTAGGAATTAAAAGGCCCATCTTGAACAAACTTTAAGTAAATTTAGGTACATTGTGCTGATAATAGGCTGACCTCTCCTAAATGCAGGAGTGCTTTGCCTGCCTCTCTCACTGCACATCGCAATCATATCAGTGGTTACACATATTGATTTTTCTCTGTGTGAAAATATGGACGTGTGGTGTCCAACATGTGAAAATTGTCAATTACAAGTCTCCCAGTCAATGCGTGACCATTGGCAGCCTGTGCAGGTGCTACAGCAGCTGAAGTTTGCTGCAGTTGTCCAATAGACTCTTGTAGTGCCAACATCACAATGACATCATTTTATTAGCTGGGAGCAAAACATGACTTGCCACCACAGGGCTGTAGGCTACACAGGAGTCTTAAAATGTCATCTTGTTATGTTATTGGGTGCCAGGAAAGAAGGCGTCATGGCTCAAAACTAAACTTTAATCGCTTACCAACTGGACAGAGTGCACACTTCATGTCAGGTTAGGGAGAAAGTATTTACCATTGTAGGGATGAATAACGTTATGTGTATTAAAGGTTATCATTTCCACATAATGGCCCTCATTTATCAAACGAACGTACGCCAGAATAATGGGTGTATGCTCATTTCCACGCCAACTTTGGCATTTATCAATTTGGACGTGAGCGTAGGGTACGATCAAATCTCACGTCAGGTCTCAGCTCGTGTACGCAAGTTTGAGTCAGTGTGGATTTGCGGTGCAGCACAGCAAGATCACGGGGACACGACTCATTTATATTCCATAACAGTAGCGTGGGCGCACGGCTATAGGACGGCGCACTGCAGGGCCGGTGTCACCTCGATAAGTAGGCTATTAAATGACAACATTTTGGTATGGTTCTTATTCTATGTGACAAAGGTTATCCCCTCAATACCTTATAACCCCCCTGGCAAACCCTGCCACAGAGCAGGAGCGCAGGTTTAACAGTGCGCACACACGCACACGGGTCACGGTGGAGCGCTGCTTCGGGTTCCTCAAGCGCAGGTGGCTCTGTCTTGGACCAGCGGGAGGAACGCTGCTGTATACCCCAGAAAAGGTGTGCGACATCATTTTGGCCTGTGCAGTTTTGCACAATATTGCTTTAGACAGTGGAGTGCCGTTTGATGTGCCGGCGCAGCCAGATGAACCAATGCCCAGGGAACCGTGGCCAGCACAGCCTCCACTGGGGGCTATACGGAGGAGACAGGACCTCATTCATCGCTTCTAAAATGTAAAGTATACTTTAAAGTTGTGTAAGTGCTCTACAGTAGGCCTATTTAATCAGTAATGTAATGCAAGTATAGCCTATAAGGGTATAGGGATATTCAATACAGACAATGGACAACGTTTAGTCATTTAAACATTTTATTCAGTTTTTTTTGGGGTTTTTTAGATTCTAGTCAATTTATTTTAGCGTGTTATTAATTGTCTCGGGCGTGCTAACTGAAGCCAATAAATGGCATATTTCTGTCTGCCTTTCCAGGACCTCTGCCGTGATGACTGGCCAAGCACGGGAGGCGGAGGGCACACGCTCGTCTGCCTGGCTCGGTGGGACCGCTCTGGGGAGAGGACCTGGACGCCATGCAGCTGGTGCCTGGCTCTGAAACAGCATTTAAACAAAACAATAAAAATGTGTACCTGTGTAACACGTGTAAGCCTATTTGTTTGGACAGTAGTGTACTGTCAGGTTAAATTAACTAATGCAAGTAAAAGGAGGGCTGTTAGTTACTGTTCTGCTCCGGCTCCGACGCACGTTCGCCTGTGTCTCCACCACCACCACTTAAGCCAGAGATAGATTCTGACCTGATTAGTGAGGAGATTCTTTCCACGGCCCCCGTCAGGGTCAGGCTGGGGTCTGGTTGGCCTCCTCCAGTCTACGTGTTGCTGCGCCTAAGGGCTTGTTGTTGCCAGCTTTAAGTCTGACCACTTTTTCTTGACCTAAACGTAAAGAATTGTGACTTGATCAACTACCAGGCATTGGCTATAAAGCTATGGATGAATAAAAGATTTTTTTTTTTTTTAATTATCATCATTAGATTATAGGCTACTTATTGAGAATTTTATTCAAACCTCAGCCGGAGTCTGTTTGTCAACGGCAACGCTGTTGACTGCCTCCGTGATCTTTTTCCAGACAGCGTTTTCATGGGCTCCTTTAATGCCAGTTTTTAAACTTCCAAAAAGCACATCTTTATTTACCTCCACCTCAGACTTGAGGGTGTCGATTTCCAGCTCAGAAAAGTTTCTCTTCTTTGCAATATTACTCCCCTCCATGTTGCGACCTCACAGGGGGAGGCCTCTGAACCATGAATATTTAAGGGCGTGACATGCTAATGACGATCGATTTCAGCCACCGCATTTATCAAGGCCTGATCATTCGTACGCTGGGACTGGTCAGATACGAACGTTTCATAAATCACACGTGTGTCCTATCGTATGATGAATCCTGCGCTCAGATCTGCACCTGTTTCTACGCTCGTTTGATAAATGAGGGCCATTAAGAGGAATATTGGACTTCTCCATAATGCTAACTTTTAGCACATTAGCTGCTTCAATAGCAAAACAAAATGGAGGAAACTCAGGGCTGACCCAAGCCTCCGTGGGACCCTAAGCAAAATTTGATTTTGGGGCCCTCTATTACTGCCAATAATACTGATTATTGATTATTCACACACCTACTATAAGTTATTTCATGTTCTACTCTGTCATTACGGATGCACTTGTAAAACTATAAGTGAGAACTTTTTGTTGCAGTTAGATTGTAATCCACAGTGATTAAGGCCATGGAAGCAGACAACAGATTTGCAAACTTGCTGAAAAAGCTTTCAATTAATATTTGGCAAAGTCAGCAACTCCCCCTACTGGCCACACAGAGAATCAATACATAAAACCTCAAAGAGCCTGGCATGTTTTACCCATTTATGGTTTTTAATCTGAAATGGTAGCAAATTCAGCTACAAGAGCAGCCTGGGGTTGATTTACACTTAATATTCAAAGTGATATAGTACTTAGTGGGATACCAAATGTCATCTAGGCCAACTAAAAGTAACAAAATAAACCAATCATTTACTGTAAACACAATCTGCTTTATTATTTTTGTTTTAAATAAACTGCAACACAGAGGGAACAGTGGGCACAGTGGATGGAGCAAAGGATGGAGATGGACCTAAAATGAAAAACAACCACAAAAGCTAGTCATGTTAGATGTCATATTACACTTGAAAATTATGCTGCTTATGTTCTAAGTAAAATAGTACAGCTATAGCTTGTAATAAGAAAACAATCTACCAGTGGAACAACTGAAAATTGCTTGAGAAGTTTTGAAATAATATGCATTTGTCTAAAAACATGTCCCTTTTCATATGATTATATCTTATATTAAAAATGATTCATCTCAGAATGTTCTGCAGGACACCGAGCAATTACAAAGGCTTTTTTGTTGATAACTTACCAGGTAGAGCTGAGGGTGCAGCAGACACAGAGGAGACAGTGGGCACAGCAGATGGAGCAGAGAATGGAGATGGACCTAAGATGAAAAACATGTCCTTTGTCATATGATTATATCTTATATTAGTATATCTTAATAAGATAATTTGACTAGAAATTAAATATACATGGTGACAATTTTTCTCTCACCTGATTCATTAGCCTTGGCCGAGCCTGAGGAGGTGGACTGCCCCTGGGCTGAGTCAGTGCCTCCCCCAAAATACTTTAACAGTGCTCCTGGGGAAGTTTCGTATAACTTATGAGCATAATAGGGAGTTGATGAAAAAGGAATTAATTACTATCTTATTTACTCACACAAGTTACTATGCTCTGCAGCAAACAATTGCAAACAACATATCTCAAACTATAAGTTAACTAAGTTAATTCATTAATGTGAAAACAGATTGCTAGCAAACGTCACCGCATTTGTAATTAATGTTAGTTGTTATTAAGCATGCACTATCAAACGTTATCAAAAATGTTGTTTTGATGCCAAAAAGCAACCCAGATATATATATACACCGAGAATCAACTTATTCAACGTATTATACAAACACAAAAACGTTAGCTTGAAGAGTAAGCTATCTAACCTGCCAGTTAAAAGAGAAATTTCTCTAGTTTTGAACTAATGTTAGCTAGCTAATTTGCTATTATAGGCTAACGTAGTGGGAACAAAATATCAACAATAATTAAGGACTTTCCTAATTTGAGGAAACTTTTCAAAATCTCCTTGACACCAAACGTAACATTACCAAGACATTATTAGGCCTTCCACCTGCACGGGGCCCTAAGTAGGTGCTTAGTTCGCTTATGCCTTGGGCCAGCTCTGCGCTGAGACGCCACCTCCCTCTATCCGGCAGGGAGTGAGGATAGTCCTGCCGGATAATAGTGTTACTGTGGAGGAAGTTTTGTTGGCTGCAGGTGAACAGGTAGGTCGCGATAAACTATGCTTTGCATCGAGGATGAATAAAGCAGTGGTTGTGTTACTTAAAGACGAGCCTGTCGCTCATCAGCTGATACAGAGCGGAGTGTCTATCAGAGATTTGTTTGTGCAGGTCTCCCCGCTGTCAGCTCCCTCCACGCGGATCACTGTGCTGGGTGCCAGGGGGTTTAAAACTATGAATTTGGGACGTAGGGATGCTAAACTGAAACATGTGCAGTCTCTGAGGCGGAAGGTGTTTATGTTCCTAGACTCACCTACACAAACTCTGGAGGTGAAACACAGTGATGGGTCTTACATGGTGTATGCCAGCTCAGGACAGATGAAGTGTTTTCAGTGTGGAGATGTGGGACATAAACTCGAGTGCCCACACAAGCAACAGATGGCAGCTCATTCCACTGATGCGGTGGATGGCACTGTTCGGGCCGAGTTGGTGGTTGGAGTCGCAGTCCGGCCCTGCGGTCCCGGCACAGTGCCCGATGGGCAAGTGGCCGGAGGTGCGGCAGCGGATTAAAATGTTGGCGCTGACGGAGTTATTACTGCACAGTCCGAGAATAATGTATTAGATGTAGAGGAGGAGAGCCAGCCTGAGAGGCCGCAGGTTTCTGTGGCTGCAGACAGCCTCAGCAACTCTGTGTGTGCGGGCACTGAGGCACCAGTAAAAACTTCTGAGGAAGCAACCTCTGCAAGTGCTGCAGATAGAAATCACAGTGGGATGACGATGAAGGACAGAGTGTGTTCAGTAGCCAGGTATCAGTGGAAGGAGATGACATGGATTGTGACTCTGAGTCAGACAAAGTATCTATTCCCAAAGTATCTCTATTCCTTAGAGAACATTAATCATTTTTTGGATGAAACTTTTAAAAAATCTGTAAAAGTGAGTGACTATTTCAGTGACACTGATAAATTCATCAGATCTGTTGGTGTCCTGAAAAGGTTGGTTGGTTTCGTTCTTTTGGATGAAAAGAAGCGCTTTCGCCTCAAAAAACACATTACAACTTTGAGGAAAGCAACAAAAGGTAAAACTGTTAGAAGGACCAGAAAGTAAAATGATCATGTATCACATGGTGTTCTCCTCTTTTCACTCTTCTATACTTGTCTTTTCTGTTCTTTTTCTCTCCTCTGACCTCTTTATGCGTAGTCTTAAAACAGGGTCTCTAAACATTAATGGGAGGAGAGACAGGTATAAGAGGGCTTTAGTCTCAGAAATCTCTACATTAAAAAATACTGATGTGTTGTTTTTGAAAGAGACTCACTCTAATCCAGCAGATAAAACAGACTGGGGCTAATGGTGGGAGGGTCCATGCATCCTTAGCCATGGCACTAACTTTAGTGCAGGAGTAGCTGTCCTGTTCAAAACAACAGCAAATGCCAGTATTTTATCTTCTGTAGAAGTGGTGAAGGGGCGTCTGCTTATTGTAAGGGTAGAAATAGATAGTACAGTGTTTTGTTTTGTTTTGTTTTGTTTTGTTTTGTTAATGTATATGCCCCAAATCAAGGTACAGATAGAGTAGTTTTTTTCACTCTGTTAAAAAATGAGCTGAGAAATTACCAGCAGGATCAGCTCATTATTGGTGGAGATTTTAACTGTACCACAGATTTCACGGTAGACAGGACAAGTGAGGAACCCCACCCTCAGTCAGCTCAGATCCTTCATAACATCATCACACACCTTGATCTTTTAGACACTTGGAGGGTCAAACATCCACAGTCCAGACAGTACACATGGGTGAGGGTCAGCAACAACAGGGTTAGTGCTGCCAGGTTAGACAGGATTTACATTTCTCAAAGCCTCAGCTCCAGATTCATTCACAGTAACATATACCCAGTTGGTTTTGCTGACCATCATTTTGTTAGTGCGGACTTGAACATCTCGCCAAGTGACAGGGTCAAGTCTTACTGGTCCTTTAATAACAAACTGCTGCAGGAATGTACATTTTGCAAGAGTTTCAAGTGTTTTTGGCAACATTGGAAAACCCAGAAAGCCAGCTTTAGTTCTTTGCAGCTGTGGTGGGAGGTGGGTAAAGCACAGATCCGTGTCTTTTGCCAACAGTACACCTCTCATTCAACTGCTAGGATCAGGCTGGCACTTCAGGAGCTTGAGGCAAGCATAAATAGCATTGAGGAGAGGTTACATGGGGACTTGGATCCTACTATGGGTCACCAGCTGCAGGAGAAGAGGTCCGCTTTGAGCGCCCTCTTGCAGGAGAGGGCAAAGGGAGCTCTTGTAAGGTCTCGCTTCCTTCAGCTAAAAGACATGGATGCCCCGACCTTGTTCTTTTTCAACCTGGAGAGGTCGGCGCACAAAGGAAGCAGATGACCTGCCTTGAGTTGCCAGGAGGCAGAGTCACCACCAGTCCAGGTGAAATGAGGGACCATGCAATGGACTTTTATTCCATCCTCTTTGGGGCAGAACTGTGCAGCAGGGAGTGCTGCGAGGAGCTCCTGGAGGGGCTTCCACAGCTCAGCCAGGAAGAGAAAGTTGCTTTGGACAGTGAACTGACTCTGGAGGAGTTGACAGTTTGCTGTCAACCAGATGGCATCAGGTCAGGCACCAGGGCATCGATGGTCTCTCCACTGACTTTTATAAGCACTTCTGGAGCATCATTGCACCTGATTTACACCGTGTTTTGTTGGACTGTCTCTTGCCAGTGAACAGTGCTTTCCTTGCTGCCAAAGAAAGGAGATTTGGCCTTACTCAAGCACTGGAGGCCAGTGGCCCTCCTTTGCACAGGCTACAAAGTGCTTTCCAGAGCTTTATCAAACAGACTCAGTGACATCCTGGGGATGATCGTACATCACTATCAAACTTACTGTGTTCCTGATAGGACAATCACGAACAACATTTTTCTCATTCGTGATGTAATTGATCTGTGTAAATATCATATAGTCAGTTTTGGTGTTGTTTCGTTATATCAGGAGAAAGGTGGATCACTCTTATTTGTTTTCTACACTTAAGGCATTTGGCATTGGTGATGGGTTTCTAGCTTGGGTTGGTTTATTATATAAAGATGCTCATAGTTTGGTGAAGATGGGGGCAGGGCTGAGTCGGCCAATCCCTGTTAAGCGAGGGCTAAAGGGGGACAGGGACTGATCAACATCCAGTCGAAGATTGCCTCCTTCAGACTCCAGACTGCACAGAAACTGTTATATGACTGCGTCCCAAGCTGGTGTGACATGGCTCGACTGCTGCTGAGGAGAGCTGGGCGGTTGGGCTGTGATAAACAGCTTTTTCTTCTTCAACCTGAAAATATTGACCTCAGTAGATTAACACCGTTCTACAGCTCTGTACTGCAGGCTTGGCAGATGTTCACCGTCACACGTGATACCAATGAAACTCCAGGCATGTGGTTGTTTGAGGAAGCTTTGTTCTTCAACAGTTTCATACAGACCCAAAAGCTGCAGTCTGCCAGCCTGCAAGCTGACCTCAGTCGAGCTGGTTGCACCAAACTGGGCCATCTGATGAAGATGACGGCAACATCTGTGGACGCTCCGAGAGACACCTCTATCAGGCTGATCAACAGTAGTGAGGGAAGTCTGTGCTTCCCTGCCTCAACATCTGAGAGCTTTCGCTGAGGACCATGCTCTGTGTGACCAGTGGAGTGAGGACTGTGAGTACAGCTTCCCCTCTTTCACCATCACCCCAGCTGTGGGGGAGTGGCAGGAGGGCGATGGTCAGCTGGGCGCTTGGGGGCGGCTGTTAATTGTTAGGGCAGAAATAGAGGGCTCTGTTTTCTGTTTTATCAATGTATATGCCCCTAATCAAGGCCCTGAAAGAGTAGTTCTTTTTACCCTGCTGAACAACGAGTTAAGGAATTACCATCAGGAGCAGTTGATCTTAGGTGGTAATTTTAACTGCACTATAGATTTCACAGTGGACAGGATAGGTGAGGAGCCCCACCCACAGTCAGCTCAGAGCCTTAACACCATCATCACACACCTGGATCTCTTCGACACATGGAGGGTCAAACACGCACAGTCCAGACAATACACATGGGTGAGGGTCAGTAATAACAGGGTCAGTGCAGCCAGATTAGATATGATCTACATTTCTCCTAGTCTCAGCTCCAGGTTAGTTTATTGTCACATCAATCCAGTTGGCTTCACTGATCATCATTTGGTCAGTATTGATTTAGTCATTTCACCAGGAGAAAGGGTCAAGTCTTGCTGGTCATTTAACAATAAGCTCCTCCAAGATGGGACCTTCTGTCAGAGTTTTGAGCTTTTTTGGCAGCAGTGGAAAAACAAAAAGCACGAGTTTAGTTCCTTGAAGCTGTGGTGGGAGGTTGGGAAGGCACAGATTTGTGTCTTCTGTCAACAATATACCTCCCATTCCACTGCTTAGATCAAGGCAACAGTCCAACAACTTGAAGCCAGTATAAGGAACATTGAGGAGGGGCTACGGAGGGACTCTGATCCCATTACTGGTGACCTACTACGGGAGAAGAAGCAGGAGTTACGTTCCTTCTTGAATGAGAGAGTGAAGGGAGCTCTCGTCAGGGCTCACGGATGCTCCGACTTCTTTCTATTTCAACCTGGAGAGGTCGGTGGCACAGAGGAAGCAAATGACTTGCCTTAAGCTTCCAGGAGGCAGAGTAACCACCAGCCCGTGCGAGATGAGGCACCATGCGATGGATTTTTATGCTGATCTCTTTGGGGCAGAGCCATGCAGCATAGAGTGCCGTGAGGAGTTCTTGGACAATCTTCCCCAACTCAGCTTGGATGAGAAAGCGGCTCTGGACTCTGATCTGACTCTGGAGGGGCTGACAGACGCAGTTAATCAGATGTCATCAGGACGGGCACCAGGGATCGATGGCCTCTCCGCTGACTTCTTTAAGCGTTTCTGTAATACTCTTGGTTCTGATTTTCATTCTGTTCTGATGGAGTCTTTCAAAGAGGGAACACTTCCTGTCTCCTGTCAACGGGCAGTGCTTTCTCTGCTGCCTAAGAAAGGAGATCTGGCCTTACTCAAGAACTGGAGGCCAGTTGCTCTACTTTGTACAGATTATAAGGTGCTTTCTAGAGCCTTATCCAATAGGCTTAAAGGCGTCTTGGATATCATTGTGCATGCGGATCAGACCTACTGTGTACAGGACAGGACTGTCATGGACAACATCTTTCTCATGTGTGATGTTATTGATTTGTGCAGGACTAGGGTGACCATATTTTGACTTCCAAAAAAGAGGACATTCGGCCGGCCACGACATAGCCTACTTAAATGATACTCGCAGCTTACTCAAAGATGCCTTATCATTTTAATATATTTAAAATTTATATGTATGGATAGAAAATTCAATTATATTACAAAATAATATCTCTCAAAGACAGAAATTCAGATAGGCCCCAATAGGGACACATACACACACTAGAGTG
>NC_065528.1:6223787-6226831 GCF_006386435.1 Epinephelus moara
GAGGTCTCCCTCTCCGCTGAGCACGCCCGGCCTGTTAAATAGCCTGTAACTGTAACAACTGTGTGACACAAACTCAGTGCTTTGGTCATTAAATAATGTCGGGCTCGGTTTGGGTTCGGACAGAAATATGCTGCCCGTGCCGCACTCTTAACACACACACACAAACACACAGAAAACCAGACATTATCATCAGTTTATAAAAACCCCCCGGACGCCCCGGGCGGGACGTGAAAAGTGGACATGTCCGGCCAAAAGAGGACGTTTGGTCAGCCTATGCAGGACTCATAGTAATGTTAATTTTGGTATTGTCTCTCTAGTTCAGGAGAAAGCCTTTGATCGAGTGGACCACTCTTTTTTGTTTTCTGCACTTAGGGCTTTTGGTTTTGGTGATGTTTTTTTGAGTTGGATTGGTTTATTGTATAATGGGGCTGAGTCCACCAATCCCTGTGCAGCGAGGGATCAGACAAGGCTGTCCGATTTCAGGACAATTATATAGCTTAGCCATCGAGCCCTAGCTGTGTAGGTTGAGAGGTCGGCTCAGTGGTCTCTCCCTGCCTGGGTCCATAAACCCTGATTGTCCTCCTATTGTCTCTGCCTATGCTGACGATGTCAAAGTGAGTATTTTTGGGCACTGAGGGTTTCCAAGCAAAGAACTGGGAGGGAGGGAGGGAAAAGGTCTGCGCTCGGTTGTCTAAATGGAAATGGTTGCTGCCCCAGTTGTCGTATAGGGGAAGAATTTTGGTTGCTAATAACTTGGTCGCCTCGACTCTTTGGCACAGACTCATTGCTCTGACACCACCAGCAGGCCTGATAGAGGATATTCAAAAAGCCATCCTGGACGACTTCTGGTCCGGTAAACACTGGGTCCGGGCAGCAGCCCTCTACCTGCCTGTGGCTGAAGGGGGGCAGGGGCTTATTAACATCCAGGCCAAAATCGCTGCCTTTAGACTACAGACTGCACAGAGGCTACTTTACAACTGTGGCCCCACCTTGCTCGATACAGCTCGTCTGCTGCTGAGGAGACCTGGGTGTTTGGGGTATGATAAACAGCTTTTCCTGCTACAGCCTAAAGGTATGGATACTGCTGGGCTTACACCTTTTTACAGTTCTGTGCTGCAGGTATGGCAGATTACGCGGTGCAATAGCTACGAACAGATACAGAGCGCACCTTGATCCGGAGCTGGGGGAGGGCTGTCCCTTCTGTAATCTTACAGAGACTTTGGCACATTTATTTGTGGAGTGTTCACGGTTGTCAGCTGTTTGACCTTTTGAGAGGGTGGTTTCAGGGTTTTGGGGAGGTCTTTTCTTTTGCTCTGTTTATTTTTGGCCCGAAGTATTCAGTCAAAAAGAAGTGTGTTCATGTAATGCTGAACTTCATCTCTGGTTCTGCTAAGTTGGCTATCTGGCTGACACGCAAGAACCAGCTTCAAGGTGCCAGCTGCTTGGAGCCAGTGCTGGTTTTAACACATGGACTGTTGGGAGGGTTTTGTGCTCTGTGGGGGAGGATGAAGAGCTGGTTGTAAATTTCTGATTGCACAACAGTTTTCTGTGTATAGTCATTAGATTTATGCTGTATTAGGTCCTGCAATGGTCTAATAAAGGGTTTTTGAAAACCAAAACCTCTCCTCTCCTCTCCTCTCCTCTCCTCTCCTCTCCTCTCCTCTCCTCTCCTGGCTCCCTTTTCCACTCCTTTCCTTTTCTCTCCTCTCCTCTCCTCTCCTCTCCTTGGTCCCTTTTCCACTCATTTCCTTCCTTTCCTCTCCTCAATTTCAATTTCAATTTCGATTTCAATTTCAATTTCAATTTCAATTTCAATCAATCAATCAATTTTATTTATAAAGCCCAATATCATAAATCACAATTTGCCTCACAGGGCTTTACAGCATACGACATCCCTCTGTCCTTTGGGCCCTCACAGCGAATGAGGAAAAACTCCCCAAAAAAAACCCTTTGTTCTCCTTCTCTCCTCTTTCTCTTCTCCTCTTTTTTTTTTTTTTTTAGTCACGCAATTCTTAAAATGATCTTCTGAATAAAATGTTAATGTTCTTAAAGAGTCCCAGAGAACAGACCTGTGATGGGGGAAATAAACATTATTTCATATTGAGTTTTTGATTTAAAAAGACATGTGGAAGCGGGAAGGTAATTCAGCGTCTGTCTCCACTCGCACCAGGCAGCTGGTGAACCTGAATCAGCCAGAGAGTTGGAGGGAGACGGTGTAATTTTACACCAGACTAGCTTACTTGTTGTGAAACGTAATGTTGGGTTATTGCCTAAGTTAGTCTGGCTGTATTGAGATGTTTTAAAAGTGGTTTAATTTCACAACAGTGACAAACAGTGCTGAGGCTCAGGGCAAACACTATCATTACCTGGCTGCCTATGAAGGCAGGTAAGGGAAACATGACGCTGCTCTGCAGGTGCAGGTGTGAAAAAAGCCAAAATTACTGTCAAAGACCAGTAATATTGAACTAAAGTCAGTATGTAACCACGTTATTCTGTTCAGCTGTACTCTAGACCAGGGCTATTCCTTTACAAAACAAAACTTTCACTCCGGCAGCGAGCAGCCTATAGATTTTTTTGTAGTTATATGGTGACAATTTTAAACAAATGCAAATTAATGTAGAGAAAGTAGCAATGTTTTGAAATTATTTTGAAATTTTAAAAATATTCTTTGTCACATATCTGACCGAGGAACATCACATAATGCAGAAACAGAATAAAAATGAGCTATCAATGCACAGAAGCATAGCAAGTGGCATAAACAGTAAGGCATAACAGACTAGCTTACGTAATGTTGGGTTATTGCCTAAGTTAGTCTGGCTGTAGCTTTAAATCTGCCCCTGTTGCAGCCTGTTTTATTTTCTAAAAATGAGTCTGCTTCACTTCTCACCCTCAGCTCTGCCTGTCATACCTGCTGCTTCTTCACTTTTTTGCCAGACAATTGTCCATCACCTCTCTGCTCATATGTTCAATATGTTTTTTTGTATTATAACAAAGACCGTTGCAGGAGATTTTTATTCTCTGTGTTTTACATAAGGCGTTGCAGC
>NC_065528.1:6227003-6227536 GCF_006386435.1 Epinephelus moara
GAAACAGATCGTGTGCATTTCCGAATTTATATTACAAGTGTGCCTATAATTATAATTGTGAACCAGAGCGTGTGCATTTGCGAAACAGATCGTGTGCATTTCCGAATTTATATTACAAGTGTGCCTCAAAATTATATTTGTGAACCAGAGCGTGTGCATTTGCGAAACAGATCGTGTGCATTTCCGAATTTATATTACAAGTGTGCCTCAAAATTATATTTGTGAACCAGAGCATGTGCATTCGTGAAAAACCCTGCGTGAGTTCATTCATTATGAGACTGATCTGGCCCCATACCATTTTGTTTTACTTAAAGGTGCTTTCAGTGATTTGACCAAAACTAACAAAGGAAAATGCAATTTTCACTAACAATCCCCCACTGCTCACTGTCTCCCTCTTGTAGGTCTAATTTATCTCTAATTCTGAAGCTGAATTTTAAGAAAACAAAAAAGTTATATATATATATATATATATATATATATATATATATATATATATAATATAGATATATGTATATATATATATATATATATAT
>NC_065528.1:6227545-6229606 GCF_006386435.1 Epinephelus moara
CAGCAAAGTGACAATATGTTGCCTCAAACACAATGTTGACTTACCTTAGAACAGATGTAGACATCATTGTTAATCTTATTCACGTTATATTATATTATATTATATTATATTTATGTATATATGTGTATGTATATGATTTTTAAACCATTACCATGTGGTTTAAAGTGTAAAAAATACACCTTGTTGCCCAGCCTCTCAGGATACCTTGTGTCGGAGTTGCATGTACCCCATGCACACCGTTTGACCATTTTTAAACTTCAAATATCAGAAAAAGCTCATAAAACCAAACAAAACTGACTTTCTGTAATGCCTTTGAAAGAAAATCCAGGCAGAGAATGGAGTGTTTGGGAATGGCTATATGCACTGTGATTGGCTCATTGCGTTTGAGGGCGGGACTTAGCCATAGGTCAATTGATGGTTCGTGTTTAAGTCATGGAATTGAAGAAACAAAATGAGGGGCCAGGCAGCCAAGAGTACTGATGGTTTAAAGTTCAAAACTTTGCAAAGTCATAACAAATCACCTGTATGGCCTACAGCTTTGCAACTTTCACTAAATTAAACCTTTGTTAACTCCAACCTAATACAATTTTTTTTTAAGTCCATCATCACTTTAAATCTAATATAGCCAGAGGTCATCTCCCTCCCTGCCACTGCATGGCAGTGTGCCAGGCTTACGGCCACAACTAATTGCTGGGCGGCGCCGTGCGCACCTGTAGCCCATTTCCAGGTGGATGGCCACACCTCTCCCCCTGTCTTTCCTTTCCATCTGATGCCCCTGTGGTGGTGGCTGCAGCGCTGCGGGCAGAAGCTTTGTTTGGCATGGTCGCCATTGTGGCACACCTTTGGCTCTCTCCTCACCCATACAGGTATCTCCTTATTTGTGTGCGCACTGTGCGTATTGGTGAGACCGGTCTGTATTCGTTGTAGTGTGGCTGTGACTGGTTGGTGCTGGGGGAGACGGATCGCCCCGGTCGGAGCTCCTAGGCTGTGGTTCGGTCCACGTGGTAGGTCGGCGTTTTCTACCATTCCCTGTCTTGTGTGTCACACAGCTCCCAGTTGATTACCAGCCGCCAACCTTTGCGGCTCTCACCCTCCTGACCTCTGTGGGGCTCCAGGGTTGCCACTCGTCCCGTAAAATACGGGACCGTTCCGTATTGAAAAGTAAAATGTAGCCTAGGCTACTGTCCCATACTGAATCAATACCGGACGTAATTTGTCCCTCATGTCTGTGCACACCCTGCTCTACTGCATAAACTGTTTTTACATGCTTGGAATGACATGATGAATATTTAACTCAAAGAGTTTCACGTGACATAGCTGAAAAATAATCAGAATTTGCAGAGGAGAATGTCACAGAATGACAGGTCTGTTAACCTGTGTCATCGTTGCCATGGTTACGGAGACTCAAATGCTCAGGACTCCCGTTAGCGCATTCACTGACCCGCTGACTGACGGACTGTTTAGTTATGTGAAGGTCCCTTAATGCCTGTGTGTTATAGACTTAATGGACTCATAAAGCCTCACGCGCGCTTGATTACATTTCTCAGTCATTGTGGAGCTGGGCGTGCACATGCATGAGCTTTTTTTTACTCTCTCACAGTGAGACAGACTGATGCAGAAACACCCTTCAGTCAGTTTGCATATAGATAAATTCTGCCCGCTCCACCACTCATTACAACTGTCAGTTAAAAATACAGCTGAGAAGAAGTGAAATTTTTCAGACTGTCTCGCACTGGCGAGGTTCTCCAACAGCTGTCACGACGCAACCATTACGCATGACTAATACGACCCGCACCACTAATTCATCACATGTAGGCTAGGTGTGACCTGCCAGGACCTGACAGGAGGCAAAACAGAACAGGATTATCTTTAGCACCTCATGACAGTGTTTTAATCACCCTCTTTCCCTTTTTGACAGGTGCTGTGGGTGCAGGGCAGCAGTCCAGTCCCCTGGTGGTGTTTCTCACAATTCCTTTTTCATTGGTGTGCAGTGTCACAGGTGGTTAGTTTGTGAACCCCTCTCCCCTTTTTGATTCTCTGCTGTCGTGGTTAGCCCCAGCC
>NC_065528.1:6230410-6246478 GCF_006386435.1 Epinephelus moara
CAACTTTGTAGGCATATGACCACACATAATCTGAGGGGACCCCTCCATTATTGACCTGATCAAACAAAATGGGGGCGCTAGAGAGCTAATTTCTGATCTAGGCCTAACCGCCATATCAATTTTTACTAAACTTGGTAGATATGTAGAACAGGACGCCTCAAGGTGACTGGAGGAATTTAACTTTAATTGGCAACTGGGTGGCGCTATAACAACAGAAAAATGCTTAAAAATGGCTAAAATGCGACCGATCGCTGTGGCTCCCCCTGTGGCCGAATGTTGTTGTTTTTTCTTCTAATTATTGGTATGACTAAGTCATGGTATGGTATGCTGTACTCAATGGGTATGGACTAGTTTTGCTATTATTAAACCAACTGTGTTGGTATAAGTTATTTTTGTTCAGTTGAGTGCCATCTTGTTGGGAGGCTAGGCACCTATGATGAGTTTCTTGCACTTTATGCATGCCAGTAAGAGCACCAGGACACAAGTGTAGATTGCACCATTTTGCCGTGAGAGTTGCTGTGTTGCATCTGAGGTGAATAGGTAGTGGCACCCCTCACTGTAGTCTGCCTCTCCAGCTGTTGCCTCTGCTCACTTTCCCTAGTTTTTAGTTTAGCTTTATTTGGACTTCATAATATATCTAACTTATCTAAGACTCTAGTGTTACGTCCCTTATTGGTATGTCCACACTAACATACTTCAGCATCAAACATAGAAAAGGTGACATCAACAATATGCTTTCACACAGAGGCATTTTCCATTTTCACCCATACTACCCTCTCACCTAAAGGCTTAAACTTAAAGTTTTAACTTAAACCTTTTTTGTAATTGGATTTATATTGAAAAAAAAGACATTTTACTTAGTATGATTGAAAGTTCTTTTTATAAATACCTACATCCATCCATCCAATGATGTGATGTGTGTGTGTGTGTGTGTGTATATATATATATATATATATATATATAGTGTGGGTGACTTTCATATATATTGACCCTTGTGTTTTCTTCTGTTTGTCTGTGCACCAGGATTATCTTTAGCACCTCATGACAGTGTTTTACAGTTTTTCTCAATCGCTTTGGCGCATTTCTCACATCACTATTAACATTTGCAGAAGAGTTAGTGCATTTCTCAAAACAATTAGTGCAAACTGCAAAACCTAGTTGATAACCTGCAAAACTGTGTCACTTGCTCAAAATGGAGAGTTCATTCCTCAAAAGCAAGTATTCATGTCAATGAAAGTGTCAGTGTCATCAAAATGAAAAGTCCTGACACCATTGTTTATGAACAAGAAAGTCAAATGGCTTTGTCATGTTTTCATTACGACAGTTAAGTGTTTTCCAATGCAAAAAAGTCAGATCTTGGTGACACTACCTGACAATACTCAAGACAGCACTATACACTATTTGCACAGCCATTTGAAAACTACAGTAAAGTTACACATTACTGTATTTAGTGAGGTAACAGAGTATACAAGACACTGAATATGTATGTTTCACATTTTTACTGCAATTCTAATTTGTTCACAGCATTGTGCAAAAGAAAAATACACACTTACTTATTGACAACAAACATAAGAAACACCCTTTGGTAGAGCTGTGCACAACTGCACAAATGCACAACTGTAAACAATATTGCAGTACATATTGGAACATACAACATACACAGTATCATTCATGCACATCCAGACATTCCTGTCTGTCTGGCCACATACCCTTCCGCTTCCTCCCCGCATCCTCACCCCTGTTCCACGACATTGACCTTCCATTTCTGTGTCACAGTATTGTAGAAATGGTACACACTATGTCCTGCTCGGTTCATATATGTTTGCCAAGTGAAGGTTCATGGGATTCAGCTTTGAGTGACTGTGGAGAAGTGGCTTATCATTGGTTACAACTAATACTTCACACACTCCTCCTCATCAGTGAAAGCTGAGGTTCATCTGAGAGAAATTGTTCAATTTAGGAGACATTCTCAGGAAAAAAATATGAAGAAATGTATAAAATTTGCTTGACAGATTTTGAAAATTAGTTCAACATTTTTGTATGTAATGACTCAAGCAACTAAATGAGGACTATTAGTTTTATAGGGAATGACTATTCAGCATTCATAAGTATAGTTCATTTTGACTGACATGACATAAGCAAATGATAATGTTATAAAACAGCAGAGAATTGTATCAAAGCAATTGATGCATGTCCAAAAGCATTTGCAATTTGTTGGAAAGAATGAGAAACTGCTATTATGATGTGCACAAATGACTAAATGTTGCGGAGGTTGAACTAACAGTTATGAGAATTTAAATTCTGATCAGAGAAATGCACTAAAGCAACTGAGAAAAACTGTAATCACCCTCTTTCCCTTTTTGACAGGTGCTGTGGGTGCAGGGCAGCAGTCCAGTCCCCTGGTGGTGTTTCTCACAATTCCTTTTTCATTGGTGTGCAGTGTCACAGGTGGTTAGTTTGTGAACCCCTCTCCCCTTTTTGATTCCCTGCTGTCGTGGTTAGCCCCAGCCCTGTCCTCACTCTCCTAAATTCCCCTGCCTTAGTGCTAGTTATTATTAGTTTATCACTGATTAGCTCTTTATTTAATCCTGGTGTTTATGACACTATAGCTTGAAGTTGCATATTGGTTCATTTTTATTAAATAAATTCCATCTTTTTGTGGCAACATGTCTCTGACCTGGTGGATTCATTCAAACCTGTTTGTCCTCATTACCTTAAAGCATTCTCAGTAATTACCTTGGGTGTAATTCCCAAGGGAGCATTGCTGCAACAACCTTTACTGTCCTCCTCATGCCACACAAGTGATATTATTTACTGTAGGTGTCAGTTAACCCTTTCTTTTTTGTTTTTAATCCAGTACCAGAGAAAGTGATTACAGTGCTATGCTGCAGCCAGAGATAAAGACTGATCACCGACCATGAAGGCCAGCGATTCTAATAGGACAAGCATCATCATCTTCGTCTTACTGGTTGTCTTTGTCTTAGTCTTTGTGCTACTAAACATGCAGGTAAGAATGTGATTGTTGTTGGACTGCTTGAAGGGTAGATGCTGATTACAGTAATGTTCCTTACTGCACATAAATATCATTTGAGTTAAAAGGTATTTTCCCTCTGAATCCTGCAACTGTATTCCCAGCCCCAAAATCTACCCCTTTGTCCCTGATGTTGTGTATCTTTAGCGCGGTTATATTCAATCTGTATGCAGTACAGTTCAATGTGTCTCACAGCTGTGAAAAGCTTCCTCTGTCATGTCAAACCACCAGGTGTCAAACAGCCTCTCTAGTGCTTCTGGGCCAATGACATATACATTTTAGTAAACAGGGCCTTGCAGCATCCATAAAGAAACCTTTGAATTTGAATTTAAAAAATCAGGTTCTTGACTTGTGCAAAACAGATTGAGTATCTTTAACTTCTCCCATGAGCAGATGTTAACAGCAGCTATCAATCCCCCCAAAATACTCATATAGTCTTATCTCTTGGCCCTTACTTTGTTAATTTCCTTTCAGCACATTTGTTTGATGCATCTAATAGTCACCATCTCTCTTTGATCCCCTGCCACTTTCAGCATAAAGTCCACCATCCTAAACAATCCACCATCAATGTATCAACAGTTTCCACTGACCCCGACAAGCGTCACGGCTTCTGCACCTTCCAGCCACACTCCCATGAGGACACTGTGGAGGAACGCCTCCTACTAGACTCCATTGCTTGGCCTGAAACTCCACTTTTGCCATCTCCTGTTTCCCTGGAGAATACCAGTGATCCAGCTCACAGCACCTTCCACATTCTCCCAAGGAGGGGAGGAGGACAGTGGCACGTAGGGGATCAGCTGGAGGTCATGATAACAATGTCTGACTTTCAGGACCGTTCCAAGGAGTATGGGGGGGACTTCTTACTCGCCCGCTTGCACAACCTGAAGCTTGGTGCAGGTGTAGCTGGGCAAGTGGTGGATCATCTCAATGGGAGTTACTCTGCTGTGTTCTCTTTACTCTGGGAAGGAGACGCGCAGGTTGAGGTGATGCTCAAAACTTTTAACTCATGTTAACTGTGGTTGTTCTGTAGATGTTTAATCCATCTTCTAAATGACTGTTCACTAAGCTCGTCCCCCTTTGTTACTGTTGCTACGCCTGTAAACCGTGCGCACAACACATGTGCAGTTAGTAATAACAGTGGCAGATTTATCACTCAAATTTTTTTTGTCATTTTAGAAACAATGGTACTTTTCCATTTCATACAAAGCCAAGGTCTCATTTCCAGCAACTGATTGTAGATTTTTAGGCAAAAACTGTGGTTCTCTATCCTACCAGGTGACGCTGGTTCACTCTAGTGAGGCTATCACAGTGCTGAGCAGGGTGACCAGAGAACATCCTGACAGGGTTACCTTCAGCAGCCTCTTCCGCTCTGGCTCACGCTCTGAAACTACCCTCTGTAACGTCTGCCTACGTCCAACCCAGAAACCTCTTTGCAACTACACTGACCTCCGTACAGGTGAGCCTTGGTTCTGCTACAAGCCAAAGAAGCTGAGCTGTGATGCCAGAATCAGCCACTCCAGGGAAATATACAGACCAAACCTCAAGGAAGACGAGAGGAAGCTCTTTCAAAGGTGAGGGAGAAGAGAGACAGGACTGGCATTTTTCATGACTTCTCTTGAAGTCTTATCTTCTTGCTACTTAATAAAATCTGTTAATGAGAGCTGTCAAACCCAGCGGCGGAGATCTGATCCCAGACCTCACCCTAGCGGATCAGTTAACTCTCCAGCTTTGTAGTCTGAGTGGCGGGGAATGAGGTGGAGGGAACGTGGGGTGGGCTAGCTAGCTGGCCGCAGTCTCTTTCAGTGGTGCTGGATAGCAGTAGGCTGTCCACCAATCATTGGCTCTGGCAACCCATTTTTGTCATGCGGAAGTGGGTGTGGTTTCATGTAAGGTGGGTTGGAAAAACCACAGGTCAGCCTGCCAATCCACTGTGACCTCTGGCGGTGGGGTTTGTACCGGCTGAATTTGACTTGCTACAGCTGCTGACTGAAGATCCCTCTCCGGAGCTACTGTCTGCTCTTCTCCTGGCAAGGTAGTCTCTGAAGTAGTTTTCTGAAAGTTAGATACACAGCCTTTCACTCAAAATGGATTTTAGAGGCTGACTTTTGTGAAATATGGCATGAGCTTTCAAGCAGTTTTCCATTTAGGTTGTCACGGCCTTGCTCCGAAGTCATGACAAAAAATGAGACACTGGCTGAAGGCAAAATGATACATTTATTTACATAAAGAGAATAATGGTAAACCCCAGAAACCCAAAACAAAGGCAATTATGAGATGTGTTTATCAGTTGAGTCAGTAGACAAGGTGTGTGTCTGCAGTAGTGCTGCATGTAGTGTGAGATGTTGGATGGGTGAAAGCAAACAATGCACCAAATCAAATCAAATCAAACTTTATTTATATAGCACTTTTCATACATTAAAAATGCAACACAAAGTGCTTCACAAAATAAAAACAATGAAAAACCCGCCCCTTCCACCCCCCACATATAACACACACACACACGCTTGCAGGCACGCCACGGCACTCGCACAAAGCACTCACTAACTGTCAGTATAGTGACATGGCAGGAACTGAGGCACCAGGTGAGGAAAAAAACACTTATGGGGAGCCATCCACACCGAGAGGCGCCACAGCCGACGGCCACAGGGAGTGCCGCCACAGAGACCACCCCAACCTAGATAGACCAGGGTGTACTCCACACATGGTGTAAGCCCCCCAGTCCTCCAGGCCTGAGGGATCTCCAGGACGATGTCTGCGTGGGCAGCCCGGACACACCTGTGGAGACCCCCCATGAGGAAACACTGGAGCTAAAAACTAAAAGACTAAAAGACAATAGGGTATGATAAAAACAAGCAGGGAAAAGAGAGTCTCAACCAAATTATCAATCAGGATGATGTTTACTTGCATTACAACTAATAGATCAGGCGGCTGGTATTTATCACAGATAATATTTCATCACTAGAATTCATTTTACTTTAATTTGCACAGAAACTAAAGTTAATTTTACATATCCTTCATTTTTGGACAGTGTCAGTGTACGTAAACACAGTGCTTCAGTATAAAGTTAAAATCTGCCGTGTCCAGTTTAAAGGTAAAGAGCTGTGTGGTAAAATAAATGTGTTAACTTGTGGATTCACACAATAAGTCATTTTCTGCAAGCATTCCTCTCACACCTTAATTGAAGCAGCAGTGTTGTTTTTTAATGTAATACTTTCTTTAATATTGTTTAAAGGCGGAAATAGGTGGCAGGGATTGATCATTTTTAAAAGTCAAACGACGCACTGAACAAGGGATTTGACTCATTTCATGGGAACGCATAAAGAGCCTCAAGAAGAAAGCCTGTGTTAACAGAGCAAGTTGATAACAACCTTTGTGGTACTGGTTTTCTCTGACTGAGGCTTTAGGGTAGTGATGTGCGAGTCATGAACAAATCATTCGAAACTCAAGATTCTTTTTACCGACCCAGGAGTTACAAGTCATCGTCTCCATTACTACCACAAGCTAACTGCAAAGAGGAGACTAGGCAACATGCCACTCAACTGTTATTCTAACTGCATTTGTGTAAATATATCAAGCTAATGCGTTAATTTGTATTAGCCCAGTGGGAGAAGCAACAGCTCTGGTCCTTATTTCAACTCAACTCTTCTGTCTCCTCCCTGCCCTGAGATGAGCTGTATCACAGGCTGAGGCTACAGAAAACAAACAATTCACTCACTCACTCAGTATCCCCAGCTCACCGGCAGCACAAAGGTCACTTGCACTCTCTCCCTGCTCAGAGAGCCCCTCCCTTACCTGACTAGTGTGCTCACTCTGGGTGACTGACTCAAACGAAAACCTGATTCACTTTGGTGAGGGACTCATACAAACTCGAGTTAGTAAAAGGAATCAAGTATCTCATCACTGCTTTAGGGTTTGTCGAGCCAGCTCAGGCTCTGTTGAACTGGCTTCGTGGTACAGCCCTCTGCTGCATTAAAGAGACAAAACATAGAATACATAAACATGTCAAGTGACAAGTGCTTGAGTTATCTAAATTTAACTTCATAAAATGATTCAAAGTGTTTGTCCTGCTTTCTTTTGTTAATGTGTGAGTGAGGGTTTTTTATTATGTGTGCTCCTTTTCAGTGGTGTCAACATGAAAGTCCTCATTCAGGCTTCAGGACCTGACAGTGTCAGCATATTGCCAAAAGAGGAAGGTAAAGCATGATTTAATGCCACCGCTACCTATAATGACAATTCAAAACTGAATGTGACAGACGAAAGTAAAACAGGCAGGAAAAAAATATTCTACTTACTTCTGGGTAGTGTTCTCCCCAGGAGCATGAAGCACTGGGTTAAAAGTTCATAACAGGGTACCAGCTGTTAGCAGTGTATCTAGTCTCTCAGACATAAAGATAGTACATAAAAGGTTCACACTTTCTGCCTTGGATCTGGTATTTTCAAGGGATTTGTTGGCAATAACAAAGGCATAAAGTAACCCCACCCTTATCCTTTAACTTCCTCTCAGGTCAGCCAGAGGTTATGAGAAGCAATGTGACATCTGGACCCTCTGGCTATTACTACCATGGTATGTGGAGAGCACTAGGAGGCCCCACAGTTCATCAATTCAACACCTCTGCCATCAGTCAGTGTCTGAAAGGCAAGGTGGTCCACATGTATGGAGACTCCACCATCAGGCAGTGGTTTGAATACCTCAGAGCTCTACCAGGTAGCTGATCTACAGGACTTCTGGCAACAGTTTGATTTTGTTCACACTGTTCACACTAATCTGTTCTCTCTCATACTTTTAGATCTTAAGGAGTTCGACCTGCACAGCCAGAGGCAAGTTGGACCTTTCATGGCCTTACACTATGCAAACAACATCTTGGTGACATTCCGCTGCCACGGTCCTCCTATCCGTTTTAACATGGTCCACACCAGCGAGCTTCGTTACATTGCTAATGAACTAGATGGTGTAAATGGAGGCATCAACACTGTTGTAGTTTTTGGTATCTGGTCTCACTTCAGCACTTTCCCTGTGGAGATCTACATCCAGCGGATCCGGAGCATCCGCAGGGCGGTTGTGAGGCTGCTGGACAGGGCTCCAGGCACGCTGGTCATTATCCGGACAGGGAACCCCAAAGTTTTAAAGGGACTTTATGAAACATTAACCAACAGTGACTGGTACACTCTGCAGCATGATAAGGTGCACAGACTCATGTTCAAAGGACTGAATGTTCATCTGATTGATGCCTGGGAGATGGTCGTGGCCCACCACCTGCCACACAGCCTCCACCCACAACCTCCCATTGTTAAGAATATGATTGACCTTGTCTTGTCTTACATATGCCCTTAGAGGGACAGTTATTAAACCACATACTGAGTTTACACGTTATGTCTCTTTCTTCCTCAGACTGTGTTTAAAGATAGTGACTGGCTGCAGTATAGGTCATAAACCCCGCCCCCTCCATGATGGGACATAGGCCTAAGAGGTATCTACTGTTTCTTCTTCATACCCTTTCTGTACTTAGTTAGATTGGGGGTGTGATCTATACAATGGAGTTTCCACTCTTTTTACATTATTACTCAGTAATTCACACATAAACAAAAAGGTATGTGCTGTTCTTTCATTATTACTTTATACATAAACAATAACTGGTCCGCCAGCGCGTCCCCACCACCGCACCAGCCTGCCCAGGCGCACAGTGTGGACCGTGCGTCATCCAACCGTGAGACCCCACAGTTTTTGTCTCCTCGTCCCCTCTTCTCCCCAACCACTTTAATAGTGGGAGATTCAATAACGAGGAATATCCGATTTTTTAATGCAGCCACACACTGCTTTCCTNATTGTATTTGCTTGTTTATTTCTATTGACCTGTTCAGCACTTTGGTCAACCTTGGTTGTTTTAAATGTGCTTTATAAATAAAGTTTGAGTTGAGTTGAGTTGAGCACGATAGCCAATTGGAGCAAAAAACAAGGTGACATATTCATTGCACTAAGCCCCATTGGTTTGCCGACCAGTGGGGCTAACTGATATATTATGCTTCTGCCGTATCCCAAAACGGCAAAAACGTCCTTCCTGGAAGCGAAGCCTTCTAGGGCAGTCTTCTGTTCCTCTGTCAAGGAAAAAGATAGGTGTAGTTGGCTTAGCGTTTCTTCCAAAGCTTAATTGAATGGACGCAGTCCTTCAGCAGCTGCCATCTTGGCTGTTTACTTTTAGACTCGTACGGGGCAGCGCAGTCGTCATCATGTTACGCCTGCCCAGAGCTCGCCTCTGTCAGATAGACTGATCTGATTGGTCCGATGGCGATTCAACGGACTCTGCTCGTCAGGGCCAGATCCCCGTGCAGAGCAAATTTGAATTTGCTAGGGGCGGGGCATCTGGATTTCCAGTTTAGTAAATTGCTGCTACATTAGGGAAACCCATCAGTTAGCATATAGGCAACACTGGGAGATAGCTTACTCGTAAAGTCTACTTAAAAGTGATTTAGCTGACCCACATAAAACATGGCTTAACCATAGCCCACAGCTGTGACGTATTGTTAGAAGGCCATTATCTTTGCAATGGATTGATGTGGACTGTTTCGAGATACAACCCCCCATAGCAGGTACAATAAATGCTTTGGTCAGACCACCAACAAACAAACACTTATAACTCACCTCTGAAACCTCATCATAATCCACAGATCGATGATATTCTGACAAAAACAGTCCAGATATATTTGCAAAGGTCCAAATGATCCAAATCCGGTAAAACATTAGTCCAAACACATTATTATATCCATCAATATCCATGGACAACATTTCAAATGTTTTAATTAATAATAATAATCAATATAATTAATATAAATAATTAATAATTTTTGCAGGTATTGTCGATAATGTTTCCAGATTGCATGTAAATACAGCTGATAGCTGGGTATCAAAATTTTGGCTGACCTTTGACTTTTTCATTGACACCTCAATGGAGCTAATAGAAGTTTCATGTCCTCTCTACAACCTACAATAGTCAACGAGAGCCTGTGTTGAAAGGGAGAACCTATCTATCTTTTCAGTCTGTAGAGCCAGCCAGTAGCAAACGGTTTGTCCAATGACTGGAGCCTCTTAGCCAATGAAACTCCTGACCATGAGTGGTGCTCTTTGGTCCTTCATTATGAACATAGACTGTTATAAATGTTCATAAATGATAATCAGATGGTTCCTCTATTTTTTATAAAGAAAAAATCAAGTATTTTTCTTTATATTTATTGAGGTTCACTATAAGGGTTTTTATAAATAGAGATTTCTGTCTTGTTGATTTGTTTTCCCACTCTCAACACATTCAGTACAGTGTTTCACCGTCTTTTTTCACCTCTCTCCTTTTTTTGAAAGTCGCCAAGAAAAACCATAAAAGTGTGAAATGTTTATTTTTTTACGATATTGTCATCTACTTTGAATGTGGACTAGATTAGGCTTCATGCTGTGGTCCCATTGTGTTTTTCACTAAGTCCAACTTCTAGTCACCTGCAGGTATTTGTTCTTAAGAAAATACTCATCCAGAAATTAAAAGGAAAAAAAAACTTTACTCCATGAGCCAGACTCCCAAAATTTGGAGGAATTGAGTCTCAAGTATGTGCACAGATAGACACCAGACTCTCAGTTAAATGCATGTGCTATGCCTGACAACTGCATTTGAGTTTTAATTCTTCAAGACTACAAGAGCCTCTGCCCCTCCCTCTTCGACTTCCCTCGTTATCATGGCCAAGTTAAGTAAGTACACGCAATTTGAGCACCCTTGCAGAGCAGCATTACGTCTCCCGACCTGCCTTCATGGACAGCCAGGTAGCGACAGTGTTTGCCCTAGCCTCGACACTGTTTGTCACTGTTGTTACATTACATAACTATAAAAACATCTCAATACAGCCTCACTAATTTTGGCAATAACCCACCAGTAAGCCAAACTACAAGTAAGCTAGTCTGGCGTAAAATCACATCATCTCCCTCCAACTCTCTGGCTGAGTCCAGTTCACCAACTGCCCGATGCCAGCGTAAATAGATGCCAAATTACTTTCCCACTTCTATTTGTTTTTAAAAACCAGCCTTAACTTGAAATAAGGTTTAAGTCTCCCACGCTGTGCTTCCGATAATTCATTAAACAAATCTGACGTGTTTTATTAGTCAAAAACTTGAACAAATCCAGCTGTTTAAAGGAGAAATTTATTGATGTTTTCAGCAGCATAAAATAGACATTAGAGAGGGAATTATTATGGACCATACATAGTAAAAAGGCTTTTTGCTTATTTTCCTAAAGATGTTTTTCATGTGAAAGAAGGTTATGTTAAAGGTTGTTTCATAAATGTGTATTATTGAATCTGTGCTCATTCAAAGGCAGTGTAATGAAGGACTGAATGACTTTAAAACTTGCTAGGACTACCAAAGCTGTAGTTGCAAAAGCGGAACAGGATACGTTATAGACATTGTAGGTACATGTATATGAATATAAATGCATTAAACATGCTAACACACAACACAGCACAACACAGCTGGGAAAACTAAATTTCACGACACCTGCCTATATATAAAAGCCTTTATGGTCTTGTACCTCCTCCACTAAGCACCTTCATAATACAGAGAACTTAAAATTACAGGTTCACCTCATCTACAACCAGAGGAGACACTGTGGTCTCAAGGAGAAAAAGCTCATTAGCTTTTACAGTAAGAGTTTCATGGATCATACTTCCAGTGCACATAAGATTTAGTACCACATACCACTCCTCTGAACACAATCTGGCTAATAAGCAACCAGGTGTGTAATCATGCAAAGCTTGCACATGTCTTCACTGTCTGTCATCATCTGTCTAACTATTTGTGTGTGTCTGGATTATGTAGTCTTTTCTCTAATACCTGTCTTTACTTTGCACTGCATGGATTCATTGCTGATTGTGCAATATCTGCGAATGCTTCTGTCTTGTTTGTCTAAAACCGCCTTGTTTGCTAATGTCTTGTGCATAACTGTTTCTCATCTGCCAGTTTTTTTGCTATCTTGTTGTACATAAGTGTTCGGTGGCGGCCCTAGCACATTTGGTGCACCAGGCAGAGTTGGAAAAGCAAGAACCATAAATACTTAATTTCAGGTGATAATGTTTTAAGTGTCATTGTATATGTAATAATATTACCAGGAATCCTGTTAGTATCACGTTATATTACTACATTACCTCTAACAAGTAATTTATTACTGTAACACGTCCTGTAACACATTACCTCCAACACAATTGCCAGCTTTGCGATACCCAGCTTGCCAATGGACGCCATTGAGTACAGTAACCTGTCAGTTGTGCAAGTTGGCAGTTGAAGCCAGGATTTCACAGCCTGTTAGATGCCACCATCCACTTCAGTCAAGGCCTTCACATACAGCAGGCCTATTCAATTGGTGGCCAAGAGACAACTTCTGAGTGGCCCGGGCAGGGAGTGGTACAGAGACCAGGTATTAAATGGCCCGGGGCAATAATAAGCTCCGACATTATCGGCTCTTTTATCGTAAGTTTTGGTTTCATGTATTATATGGCTGCTGCCTCTCTCCTGCTCTCTGCATGTCAGGGCAGACCTCCTCCTCACAGCACACACACACGCACACACATACACACACATACACACACACAGACACAGACACAGACACAGATACAGACACACACACACACACACACACACACACACACAGACACACGAACACAACAGTCAGACAGCAGAGTGGCCGTAGTGCAGATGAAGGGAATATAAATTCAAGATTACCCTAGTTGACGACAACTACGCTTGTTACTGTGAGTAAGTGCAATAAAACCTCTGCCAGTAAAAAGCCAATATTTTATCAATACATGTGATCAGCATGTAGAAAGCCATATTTCAATCTGCTCTGTCCACAGCCTCTCATTTACCACTATTATGATTTACAATCGCAGTTCACATAAGCACATCATGCTAGTGGAGCTAATTAAAATGAAAGCTGTCTGTATGTAGTCTGACACTTTATCTGAAGATGTACCTGAGGCAGTCGACCTGCAGACAGTGAGTGTCCTCAGTAGAGGGGGGACAGAGAGCAGGATGAATGACTGATACTGATGTTTGTGTGCTTCATGGTTAGATAACGTGACTTTCTTCACTATGTCAGGAGGAATATTTATTTTATTGACATGTTAGATTTGTGTCCAGTGAGATATTATTGTGCTTATATAGTGACTTTGTTGTTGTAAACATGACTGTTGCTGCCATGGACTGTATAAAACTATGTCCTGTGTATCTGACCTATAAGGAAAACGTAAGGAGGTGAGGTGTGCATGTGTGTGTGTGTGGGGAGGAGAGAATAGAGATAACTTTATCATCCCGGAGAGGAAATTCAGCCTCCAGCAGTTCATAAAAGACAAAAAACAATCACATTTACCCTCATCAGCAACAACAAAGTGGTATTAAAATAGGCATAAAATAAAATATGTTAAAATAAGAGCACAAATAGAAATTAAATTGAAATAAAATTGTCCAGTCCAGTTGTGACAATGTGATGTGTGTAAGTGTGTGTGTGACTGGATTCAGGTGTTAAACAGTCCTATTGCCGTGGGAACGAAGGATCTTCTGAAACGTAGTGAGACGAGCTGACTGCTGCAGCTGCTCCTCTGTTGCTCCAGGAGGCTGTGGAGAGGGCGTCTGCTATTGTCCATTATAGCTTTCAGTTTGTTCAATGTGGCCCTCTCCACCACAGTTCATGGGTCCAGTCTCCTGCCGAGCACTGAGCCAGCTTTTTTAACCAGCTTGTACAATGGCTTGGTGTTTTTGTCCATCAAGCTGCTTCCCCAACACACTGCAGCGTAGAAAAGTGCACTGTGGCCACCACTGTGTGATAGAACATGGTCAACATCTCCACACACACATCAAAGGACCACACTGTCTGCAGGAAGAACAGGCGGCTCTGCCCCTTCCTGTAGAGGGCATCAGTATTAGAGGACCAGTCCAGTTTATCATCCAAGAGGACCCCCAGAAATTTGTAGGTGTGGACCACCTCAATGTCCTCCCCCTGTATGTGGAGGGAGAGATGCCTCTTATTATGCTTCTGTGCATAGTTAGCTCTTTTTTATTTTGTTTCTGCATTATGATAAATTTTAATAATAATACATTTTATTTGTAACGCACTTTACATAAAAAACAAATCTCAAAGTGCTACAGAAGGCAGTGCAAATATGCTATGCTAAGAGTTAAAAACAGACAACATGATAAAATACATTAAAAGGCTTTAGTAAAAAGGTAAGTCTTCCAGTTGCATTTAAAAGCGTCCACAGTCTGCGGTGCTCTCAGGTGGTCAGGGAGAGCATTCCACAGTCTGGGAGCGGCCAAGCAGAAGGCCTGGTCTCCCGTGGTGCAGAGTCTGGTCCTGGGGGTGGGTTGAGGAGGTTGGCAGTGCGGCGGGTGCGTGAGGAAGTCTGAGGAGTGAGGAGTTCTCTAAGATAGAGTGGAGCATGTCCATGAATGCACTGATGTGTGAGGAGGGAGACCTTGTATTGAATTCTGAGTTCAACGGGCAGCTAGTAGAGTGATTTGAGGATGGGTGTGATATGGTCATGCTTGCGCGCCCTCACCAGGATCCTAGCAGCACTGTTCTGGATGTATTGAAGCCTGTGGATGCTTTTACTAGGGATCCCAATGAGGAGTGCATTACGTGGTCCAGCGTGGAGGAGACAAAGGCATGGATGTGGCAGGAGTGCAGAGGGGGTGGGATCTGTCCGCAGGTAGAGTTGTATGTTGTCAGCATAACAATGGAATGATATGCCTTGCCTGCTGATAACACTGCCGAGGGGGAGCATATAGGGAGTGAAGAGGGTAGGACCCAGCACCAAGCCTTGGGGGACACCACAGGGGACATAGTGAACTTGTGATTTTGCCTCTCCCTATGCAACATACTCAGTTCGCCCAGTGAGGTAGGATGTGAACCACCCGTGGACGGTATCAGTGAGGCCGGTGGTGGAATGCAGGCGGTGAAGGAGGATGTTGTGATCCACAGTGTCAAATGCAGCCGTAAGATCCAGAAGTATGAGGAGGGATGGGGAGCCGGTTTCCGCTGTCATCAGAAGGTCATTTGTGAACCTGACCAGAGCCGTTTCAGTGCTGTGGCCAGGATGGAAACCGGACTGAAATTTTTCATACAGATCATTTTGCTTAAGATGGTCCTGAAGTTGTGCAGCAACTGCTTTTTCCAATACCTTGGATATAAATGGAAGGTTGGAGATGGGTCTGTGTTTGGAGAAAACATCAGGGTCAAGGGTGGGTTTTTTAAGGTCTAATGACAGCAGTTTTCAGGGCAGATGGAACATGACCGGCTGGAAGAGAGTGATTTATTTTAACTTGGTGACATGGGGGATGATAGCGGAGAGGCTGGCTTTCACCAGGGCTGTGGGGAGGGGGTCCAGGGCACAGGTGGATGGTTTCATTGGCTTAATGATGTTCTCAACTTCCTGCTGTGTGGTGTCTGAGAAACAGCAGAGAGATTGGGCAGTCCCATGCTGTGGGTGGGCCGTCTGGGCAGGTGGCTCGGTAGAGCTGGAGAGAAGAGACCTGATGGAGTCAACTTTTTTCCTGAAAAAAGTGACGAAGCTGTTGCACTGCTCCTCTGAGGCTTCAGAAAGGGGGAGTGCTTGTGGTTTGAGGAGATGGTTTATGGTGAAGAACAATTTCTTGGAGTTACCAGGGCTATTGTTGATGATGTTTGAGTAGAACTGTGACCTTGCATCCCTGAGAGATTTAGCATAGGCCTTTTGGTGTTCTATATAGGCTTGTTTATGCACGGTCAGTCCTATTTACTCTATATATGCTTCCTTTAGGTAACATCATTAGAAATCACTCTATAAATTTCCATTGTTATGCGGATGATACTCAGTTGTATTTATCGATGAAGCCAGAAGAAAGTAATCAATTTACTAAACTCCATAACTGCCTTAAAGACATAAAAACTTGGATGAGCACCAATTTCCTGATGTTAAATTCAGACAAAACTGAAGTTATTGTTCTTGGCCCCAAACAACTCAGAGACTCTTTATCTGAT
>NC_065528.1:6249312-6250519 GCF_006386435.1 Epinephelus moara
TCTCTGGTAGGACAGCTCACATACTGTGTAAATGTGGGCAATGTTGTTTCCATGGTGACATGGTTGAAGTCACCCGAGATAGCTATGAAGGCACTCGGGTGTTTAGTCTGCAGGTGGGCTATTGCGGAGTGAATGACGTCACATGCCGACGTCGGGTTGGCAGAGGGGGGGATGTAAACAGTTACAATAATGGCATGTGAAAACTCCCTGGGCAGATAATATGGCCTGAGTCCAACAGCAAACAGTTCAATGTCCGGGCAACAGATACGTTCCTTAATGGAAAAATGGTCAGGACTGCACCAGCGGTTATTTCCTAGAACAGCAAGCCCCCCTCCTTTATGCTTACCGCTCTCGGTGCAGTCCCGGTCGGCCCAAACAGTCTGGAAGCTGCTGATGGAGACGTTGTTGTCAGTAATGTCCTGGTGAAGCCATGTCTCAGTGAAGCACATAAGACTACATTCCCGGTACTCCTTCTGACTTTTGGCGACCGCTGTCAGCTTGTCCATCTTATTTGCCAGTGACCTCACGTTGCCCATGATGAGAGAGGGGAGACACGGCTTATATCTTCTCTTCTCCATAAGCCTCCGTTGTCTCAACCCTGCTTTTTTCCACCACTGTTTACTTCCTCCCCTGCATCCTCTATGTGTTTTCCTCCACAGTTCAGCCGGTATCTCCGATGTTCCGGCCGCCAAGCCGGCCGGCCTCAGCGCGATCAGCTGATCTCTGGAGTAAACAATGCGGCCATGAAGTTGTTGCGCAATGGTGCCGGGTCTGAATGAAATAAGTAATTCCAGGGTTAGGAAAACGAGTACAACTCTCTCACTGACATTGACATTATAAAGCTCTAAATGGTCAAGCTCCGTCATATCTTAGAGAGCTCATAGTGCCATATTATCCCACCAGAACACTGCGCTCTGAGAACGCAGGGTTACTCGTGGTCCCTAAAGTCTCCAAAAGTAGATCAGGAGGCAGAGCCTTCAGCTATCAGGCTCCTCTCCTGTGGAATCATCTTCCTGTTACGGTCCGGGAGGCAGACACCGAGACTAGACTTAAGACTTTCCTCTTTGATAAAGCTTATAGTTAGGGCTGGCTCAGGCTTGCCCTGTACCAGCCCCTAGTTAGGCTGACTTAGGCCTAGTCTTTCTCTCTCTCTCTCTCTCTCTCTCTCTCTCTCTCTCTCTCTCTCTCTCTCTCTCTCTCTCCTCTC
>NC_065528.1:6250790-6255802 GCF_006386435.1 Epinephelus moara
TCCCCGTTAAAGGTTTTTTTTGGGGGAGTTTTTCCTTATCCGCTGCGAGGGTCATAAGGACAGAGGGATGTCGTATGCTGTAAAGCCCTGTGAGGTAAATTGTGATTTGTGATATTGGGCTTTATAAATAAAATTGATTGATTGATTGATTGATTGTTTGATTGTTTGATTGATTGATTGATTGATTGATTGATTGATTGATTGATTGATTGATTGATTGATGCTATGAAGCGCCTCTCCAGAACATGCCCCTTCTTCATCTCCTGCAGCTCACTGGTGTACCATGGGGCTGAGCGCAAGAAGGAGACTGTTCTGGTCTTTAGAGGTGCATGGAGATCCAGCAGGGTGTTTAGTGACTGGTTGTAGTAATCAACTGCCTCCGTGACTGAGGAGAGGTCCGCAGGGTTGGAGGAGAGATGTTGAAGGTCAGAGGCCAGGGCATCTGTGCTGATGCTTTTCAGGTTCCTGAAATGGATCTCCTGCTTGGGCATGGTGTATGGGGAGGGGAAAGACAGCTCCATTGAGATGGTCTTGTGGTCTGATACACCCAGATCATACACCTGCAAGTTGCTGATGGTAGCAGAGTTTGTGATGATCAGGTCTAGAGTGTGTCCCTTGGAGTGTGTGGGGACATCGATGTGCTGTTGGAGGTTGAGACAGTCCAATAGTTGAAGGAAATCAGCTGCAGACCGGAGGGAGGGGGTGTCTACATGAATATTAAAATCCCCTAATATTAAAATACTGGCAGAGGTGTGCAGAGTGTGGTGAGGAGGTTGTACATCTCAGGGATGAAGGCTGGGTTGGGTTCAGGGGGCCGGTAGATGAGGAGTATGGTAATGGAGAAGGGGGGCTTGCATTTGAATGCAAGGCATTCAGCCGAAGACAGTGTAGGCAGAGGGAGGGAGGACAGCTCTAATTCCTGCCGGTGTGTGACAGCCAGGCCGCCACCTCGACCAGAGCTGCAAGCTTTCTCTAAGAAGTTATATCCAGGAGGGCAGGCTTCATTTAGAGAGAAGTACACCTCTGGCTGGTGCCAGGTCTCTGTAAAGCACATCAAGTGTAGCCCCTTATCCATGATGTGATCTTGAATGAAATATGTTTTATTGTTTATGGATTGTACATTTAGAAGTTCCAGTTTAACCATACGTGGGGAGGTGAATCTCTGTACAGGTCGTAATAGGGAGAAATCCACTCCTCGCACTCTGTAATCTGGTCTGTGTCTTCTGGCCTGCTGGGTATGTGGAGATCTTGCAGTGTTTCCTATGCTGAGGTGTGGAGATCTCGCAGTGTTCCGTGTGCTTTTTTTTTTTTTCAATCAACTTTATTGAAGGTAACAACCTTACAAACGCAACATATGCATCAGACTTGTTTCAAACAGTCCATTACAGAAGGAAATAAACATTTACCAATGAGAAAGCAGAGAATAGAAAAGGAGAAAATGATATAAATAATATATAATAAAAAAGTAAAATAAGTACCCAAAAGTAAAAATGAATAAATAAAAATAATTAGTAAACACAAGCGTATTTTCAAATAAAGGCATTAAATATAGTACAGACATTGATCGTTTTACGAGCTTTTTTGTTTTGCGAATGAGATAGAGTTGCTATGTATTGTTCTATTTCTGATTTAAATACCAAAAAAAGAGGTTTTTGTTTTGAGAATTTACACTTATGAATGTGGAATTTGGCAACAAATAAGATTAGATTTGTGAGAAAGAAAGCATCGATGTCCTTCTTATTATAGTCAACATAGCCAAAAATGACATTTTGGTAGTATAGAGTAAAATTTGGGAAAATATTATTGATGACAAATGAATTAATGTCTTTCCATAGTTTATGTGTAAATTCACAAAGCTTAGAATTGAGGAGTTGGATCTAGCAATCAAGCGGATGTCAAAAGGGAAGTCACCAGGACTTGATGGTCTAACTGTGGAATTGTACATCTTTTTTTGGGAAGAAATCAGGGAAATGCTTTATAATGCTTTTTTGGAATGTATTTCATCTATTTCATTCATCTTCTACTGTGAAACAGTGTGTTACCACCTTAATCCCAAAACCCAATAAGGATAAAATGTCACTTGATAATTGGAGGCCAATAACTTGATTATGTAACGACTACAAACTGTTAGCACATATATACTCTAATAGATTAGATGTGGGTTTAACAAATTTAGTTCATGAGTGTCAATCAGCTTTTGTAACAGGTAGAAACATACGTAACCATACTAGGCTGATTCTTGATTTGTTAGATTATAGAGATTATATTAAATCAGGCAGTTATGCATTGTTTTTAGATTTCTTCAAGATGTTTGATACCATTGAACATCTCTTTCTGTAGAAAACGCTACACTTCTTGGGTTTTGGGGTTAAATTCTGTAATATTGTTGAAATGCTATACACTGACATCAGTAGCTCTGTTTCTCTGAACCCTGGAGTGACTCCTAGATTTACAATGTTACGTGGTATTTGTCAGAGATGCCCTATTTCCCCAAAATTTTTATACTGGCAACACAATTGTTAACATTGCTTATTAATAATTCTAATGATATACAAGGAATTACAATTTCAATAAAGAATTTAAGATAAGTCAGTTTGCAGATAATACATCTATTTTTTTTTTTTTAAAAATCAATGGTGGATAAAACTCTCAATACTATCTTCTCCAAAGCATCCAGATTATCTCTCAATATTAAAAAATGTGAACTAGGCCTACTCCCTATCCATACAAGCTCTGACTCCTCTATTGCTTCAATTAGAGTTGAAGCAAGTTAAATACTTACAATAGGATTGACAATATCTAAAAATTTAATTAGAAGAGAAGACACTAAAATTTCTAACAGTATATTAGATATGAAGAAATCACTCAGTTACTGGTTAACCAGAGACCTCACTATTTTTGGCAGAATCACTTTATCTAAAGCGGAATGCATTTCTAAACTGATTTATCCTTGCCACTCCCTTTATATTTCCTCAAAAAAATATTACTAAAGCCAACACAGTTATTTTCCAGTTCTTGTGGAGGAATAAAAACCATTACATTAAAAGGTCTCAGCTTGTTAAGGAATATGACAAAGGTGGTATTAAAGCTCCAGAATTTGAATCTATGGTTGGCACCTTTAGAGTGAACTGGTTAAAATCTTGTCTGTCACAGCCAAACTCCATGTGGTTCCACATTCCAAGGTCCTTGTTTAAGAAAATAGGATGTTTAGATTTTTATTTTGAAATGTGATTTTGATGTGAACAGGATCCCTATAAAGCTTTCATAAACAGATTCTTTGTTTTTGAAAAATGATATTTACCCACAATTTTTCTCCTCATAATTCAACTTTATGGAACAACAGAGTAATTACAATTAATAGAAAATCAGTTTTTAAAAGTAACTGGTTTGAAAAAGGCATTATATTTGTAACTGATTTAATGGATAGTAATGGTATCTTCTATCTTTATAGAAAAATATAATTTAAATTGTTGTCAAAGAGAATATAACAAAATATGTAGTGTGATTCCTCTACCTTTGATTCACTTGATTCAGAATTTTTTAGTATACAAAAATGCTTTAACAGTATTACCAAATCTATTGATCAGAGAATGTAATCTGACTGATAAAAAATGTAGTAATAAGTTTATTAGTATTGTCTTGAAATCCAGAATGTTTCACGAGTATTGCAGAGGGATCATTTGGCAGGGTTCTAATTTGATTAATTCGGCTACACTGAACAAAGCATATTCTAAATTTAATAAATGGCAGAGTTCCTTAAGAAAAGATTTAGATTTAAAAAAAAAAAAAAAATTTAATATACTTTATTAATCCCCCTGAGGGGAAATTAAATTTTTCACTCTATTGTCATTAACACACAGGTCCGAAAGACAAACATGCACAAACAGGACCTATACATGCACAAAGTGGAGAGATGTCAGAGTGAGGGGGCTGCCTTGGTCAGGCGCACCTCTGCAGTGCCCAGGAGGTGAACTGGCACCTCTCCAGCTACCAGTCCACACTCCATATTTGGTCCGGACAGGGACTCGAACAGGCGACCCTCCGGTTTTTTTCATGTCCTATATCTCAGTGTTTTTGGTCAGACATTAAAAATTGGGTATCACTAAAAATTAATGATGTTCCATCTTTTGAATTGTGTCATATTATTTTTTACATGGATGATTTGGCTTTTTCTGTTTCAGATATTATTAATATAATTCTATTACTGGGTAAATACCATATTCATTGTGCAAAATGGAGAAACTGTAAGCCCTCCTTCCCTGGATTTATTAATGATTTTAAAATGTTTTTTTCCTCAAAAGAATTGAAACAAACAAAATTGCAAGAAAAGTATGTATAGACATCGCTCGCTATTTGTTATTTTAATTTATGACTTCCTTTCCTTTCTTGTGTCTCTGCTCTGTTTGTAAAAAGTTTTATTTTTATTTTGTATTTAACTTTAATCTGTATTCAAAATCCTCTTTGAGAGTCTGTATTTTTTCCAATGTTCAATAAAGTTTATAAAGAAAAAAAAGGGAAGACAATACGTCTGATTTGAAGGTTTATTCTGTAACAGAAAACGTGTGACTGATGGTGAAGTTTAATTGTCAGAGACTGAATACATTCATCATAAACTATACGTGGTCTACTGTATATTAACACTGGACTGTTTTAATTATTGAAGTATACATAATATATATATATCGTGTGCGTGTATATATATATATATATATATATATATATATATATATATATATATATATGTATGTATGTATGTATGTGTATGTATATATATCTATATATCTATATATATATATATACAGTATATATGTGTATGTATGTATGTATGTGTATATATATATATATATATATATATATATGTACTAGTCTATACCCATTGAATGCACAGTTGCCCACGTACAGTTTCACATGGTGCGTGTTTGGGATACAGGTCATAGGAAATTGCAGATTAAATAGTCAACTGAACCCATTAAGAAGAGCAATGTATTCAGACAGAGTTTTTGTGAATTTGA
>NC_065528.1:6256352-6274458 GCF_006386435.1 Epinephelus moara
TCTGTAATAACTCACTAAATGGCCCGTGAAAAAAATATTTTTTCCGGCGGATGTCTTAGTTACAACATGATTGAGCTAACTGGGGTAGTTTCATGTCGTTTCCGACAACGGGAGGCTTTAAACAGATGATGTCCTGATGTTAGCTTTGCTGCTGCTTTTAGCTGTCCCTGTCAGCTGATGCTTTCTAGACATCGTGATTTCCCAAAACTGAATAAATACCACACATATCAACACAAAACTGCTTTGCTAGCTCATTCATGTTCTAACTAAGATATCCGCTGGAAAAAATATTTTTTTCACGGGCCATTTACTGAGTTTTTTTACATGGCGGCGGAAGCTATATGAACGAGCTAACCCTCATCTGCTGAGCTTTAAAAATGCCGGCTATTTTGTTGCTTTCTGTTGACGTCACATTCCTCCTTGAGTATATCCAATCAGCACCAAGTAATCCCCAAGCCCCAGCCAGGAGTCTTTCAGGGCCGTTCTGAGTACCTACTCCGAGGCAGGGACTTGTTTAGCCCCTGTAAAAGTTCCGGAACTCTGTCCTTCGGGGATGGTTCCTGCGGTGGAGACAAGCAACAACGGCCCCGGCCCCGTAAAATTACCCCGAAGTTCCTGCGGTGGAAACGGGCCTATTGCTTCATTCGCATCCTCCCATGGCCCTCTACCACTGTACCAAATTTCACATGGATTGACCAAGTCAGTGAGGAGAAAAACGTGGAACAGACACACACACACACACACACACACACACACACACACACACACACACACACACACACACACACAAACAGAGTTTTCGTCATTATATAGTAAGATAAGCCTACCTTTATCGGCTGCAGCTGAGATGATGTCTGTTTGAGGTGGATGCATATATTAACGCGTGTGCACAGTGTAACTCCGCTGCTCGGCTACAGCTGATATCCGTTTGAGGTGGATACATACATCAACGCGCGTGTGCAGTAACTCGTGGGGTGAATGCATTGACTTTGTAAAAGAATATACTAATAATAGTGTAATTTTTGGAAAAAGTAGCTTTGTCACCTTCTACCTATGCCAATCCTCAATGCCTATGTGCAGTTTCACATAGATTGACCACATCAGTGAGTAGAAAAACGTGGAACAGTCACACCCACAGACAGACAGAGTTTTCGTCATTATATAGTAAGATATAAAAACTAAAAAAGTTTTCAATGGGTTGCTCGCTGCTAAAAATGTCTGTTCCATTGACACTGTCTGGCTGCGGCCCAATTGAATTTGTAATTGAATAGTCCTGGCATACAGTGATTGGCTGAAATAATCACACTGATGCTCAAGTACTGTGTTGTCTTTCTAGGTCCAATCAAATGAAGAGCCGCGCCACACAATGATGATGGAACACAGTTCTTGATTGAGCACGTCTTCTCCCTGTCCCGATGAAAATCCATGGCCACTTACTGGGCTGAGCACACGTCCCACTAAGCTGGCAGAAAGTCTTAAAGATGGATATTTTGTTGACCACGTTGTTGACACGTTGTGTCCTGTGGCTCACTGTTTGATTCTGTTTCCAACTCTGATGCTTTGAACACCACTGAACAGCCATATTCAAGTTAGATAGTAAAAAACCTGCTGGTCCACACAACCTTGGACCAGTCTTCTTTAAGTTAGCTGCAGATTTCATGTCCTCTGAATATGCTGTGAAAAAGTCCGGTCTCTGTAGGCAGCCCAGGTTGTTTCCCGCGGCATTCCTGAATCCGGAGTAGGTTTTTAAGTAGCGTAGGCTTTTATGTGCAAATCTACACACAGATTTACCGTAGGCTTTTATGTGCAAATCTACACACAGATTTACTCACTTTTCATGAATGAGACCCTTTGTGTGCTCCTTACTTTTTCAACTTAGGAGCACATGTGCTCCTTGGGAAAAAAGTTAGCGTCAAGCCCTGTGACTATGTCTTACATACCACGAAAAAACAAACAAACTCCTGCTTGGCTGAAGTCTTCGCATTTTTCTTTTCAGTCCAGCCAAATCTTGTGAATGTTGCTGTGGCTTTTATTTGAGTCAGCATAAATCATTGCTTAATGAGGACCCATGAGGTCTGGCCTGGCATAATGTTCCTACATCTCTTTTACATGGTAGACTTTCAATCAGCACTTTGGCCAATGCATCAGCTGCACAGTGTTTCACCTGCACATGACCATATCAGTAGTTCACACTCACCACCCCCCTTCCCTTCGCCTCTCATCATCTCCTCACTATGGTAGACTTTTAGTGGCTTACAGCTATACGCATTGCTATACAGCCCCTTTGGGTCCAGTCGTCTCCTCCTTTTCCACCTCTCACTCTGGCAGGGCTGACTCTTTTTTTTTCTTAAGAGACTGAAGAATTGATCCTCTAATATCGCTGGACCATTATTCTTTTGCTTTTTACTGATAGTTTCAATTCACACAATTACAGATATAACTCACACATAGATTTATTAAATATTTGATCCACACAGAACTTGATGTTTATAGCAATTAAACATCCTAGTCCTCTCTCTAACTTTAATCAGCTCCACAACAATCCTCAACACATCCTGCATTGTGCCCTGCATGTATCCACTGAGTTTTGTTCCCATCTGCACTCTGAATGTGCATTTACTGAAATGCTGCATGTGATGTAATGATCAAACATGTGTGATTGGTCAAACTCCTTTAGACAACATTCACCCAGCTAAAGTGACTATGGTCAGCTTTGTGAAGCTTGAAAACCACTTGCTGTTGCATGCTGCTTTGACATTGGGCAACTGAGCCTCCCTCTTCTGTTGGCTGTGAAAGGGAGCAGACCCGGGACTGCCACTTGTTGTTTTTGTTTTACTGTTATGATTAAAATACTCTGTTTTAGTTTTTTGAAGCTGTAATACAAATTCATATGTCTTGAGGGAAAAAATAATTAATATGTGACTGTTGCATTATAGGTAGATATCATGTATCATTAAGACTGTAAATACATTTTTAAACATTGTTATTATAACATAACATACCAACAGTGTAGTTAGTCTAGCTTGTGCATGGACTGTAGCACTTAGTAAAAACAGAGACAATATGTAAACTCAGTGTATGCTTAAATCTACACTCCTTCCCCCAACCAAACACACACCTAGCTGCCTTTTTGAGGACACACATGGGACAACAGAATATCAACCATGTTTTTAATAATGGGAGGTGGTGGGTGGATGTTGTGTGGCAGGTGGTGGGCCAGGACCATAGACCAGGCATCGATCAGATGAACATCCATTCCTTTAAACATGGCTCTGAGCACCTTATAACGCTGCAACGAGTACCAGTCACTGAAGATTAGCGAAAGATCAAATGTCGCAGCTCTGGGGTTTCCTGTCCGGATGATAACCACTGTCCCTGGAGCCCTGATCAGCAGCCGCACCACTGCCCTGCGTATGCCCCGCAGCCGCCGGATGTACACCTCCATGGGGAAGGGGGTGAAGTGAGCCCAGATGCCAAAAACAACGATAGTGTCAGTGCCTCCTGTTAAGGCATCTATTTCATTTGCAATGTAATGAAGCTTGGTAGTTGGGGTCGTGGTAAAACTGACTATAGGAGGACCGTGGCAGTGGAATGTCACCATGATGTTGTTTGCATTGTCTATGGCCATGAAAGGTCCAAATTTCCTTGCGCTGTGCAGGTTAAACTCCTTAAGATCTGAAAGTATACAAAGGGAACAGATTAAGCTGCAGTGTGAACAAAATCAAACTACTGTCAAAATCTCCGCCAATCAGGTACCTGGTAGTTTTTCGTTGAGGAATTCAAACCACTGTCTGATGGTGGAGTCTCCATACAGGTGGATCATCTTGCCTTTCAGACACTTTGTGATGGCGGAGGAGGTGTTGAACTGGTGAACTGTGGGGCCATCTAGCGCTCGCCATGCACCCTGGTAGTAATAGCCAGAGAGTCTAGATGGCACACTGCTACTCTTCACCTCTGGCTGACCTGAGAGGAAGTAATAGGTGGGGTTATTCTTAGGGGTCAAGACAATCTGAACCCATCAATCTGAAGACATCATACAGTGTCTTACAAAAAAAAAAAGGCTTCGGTTGGGTTTCTGTTGTAGAAACAGATTGTGTTTCTCTTTTTGTGCTCTTATTATTTTTATTATTATTTTTCTGTTCTTTTTTCCGTCAGTTTAAACTGTGTTTGATGTTGTTATCTTAGTATATAATGATGAAAACTCTGTCTGTGGGTGTGTGTGTCTGTGTGTGTGTCTGTGGGTGTGTGTGTCTGTGTGTGCGTCTGTGGGTGTATGTGTCTGTGGGAGTCTCCTCACTGACTTGGTCAGTCCATGTGAAATTTGGCACAGTGGCAGAGGGTCATGGGAGGATGCAAATTAAGCAATATTACATCAATTGGCCAAAGGGGGGCACTATAGCAACTGATTGAAATTGCAAACTTTGAATGGTGGTACATTGGTTCCAGTCCGTTGCCCGTTGTCGTGTACACCGACCACAACCCTCTCGTTTTCTTGAACCGCATGCAAAACTCAAATCAGCGGTTAATGAGGTGGTCCTTGTTAGTACAATATTTCAATCTTGAGATCCACCACAAGAAGGGTACAGATAATGTGTTAGCTGATGCCCTTTCGCGTGTGTAATTAAGTTCTGTGAAGAAACATCTTAAGGGATGTTGTTCATTTAGGGAGGGGGTTGTTGCGTCCCCCGGCCGCCTGTGTATTCATCATGTGTATGTGTATGTGATATGCATTTGATTGGTATGTTTTAGTGGAGAGTTAGACCTCTCTTTCTTCCAGAGATCGTGTGTTTTGTGTTGACAGGTGTGAAGGTGATTGGATAATGAGCGTGACGCCACCGCTGCTGGATTGGCTGAGCAAGGGGCTCGGCCTTCATAACTCCGGTGCACACAGAAGCCGGGAGACGAGACCCATACATGGCAGCAGCGCATCGTTTCTCTGGTCTTTTGTGAATGGATAAGTGATTTCTTGTGTGACTATCGTGTGTGTTCGTGTTTAGCTTGCTTTGCTAAATATCGCCACTTTTGTTAAGACCAGCCACCTGTCTTGGACCATGACAGGTGGCCATGATGGATTTTTTTGCTAATTTCCGCAATGTGAAAAACAGTTAAAAAAAAAAATAGACCTTTTTTTTTTAATTTAGACTATTGATGCAAAATTTAGGACACAGCCTTGTGGGAGATATTTCTATTTCTATTTCAAAAGCAAGAGTCATCAAAAAATATGGACGCCATTCATCATAAAGTCTTGGGTTGGACTTCACAATATTGGCCGAAACTCATTAACCAATCATCGTAAGTAAATCTTGATATATATTTCTTCAGTATGTGTTGTAATAGACCTACCAAAGTAATTTGAGCTAAACCCATCCCAAAAAAACATATCTTAATAACCAGTGGACATTTGTGGAATGAGTGTGCCAATTTTCAAGTCAATTGGACTTACAGCATGAGAAGAAAAAACAACAACACATTTTTGGGTGTTCTGTAGCATATAGTAATGGCTTGGTAATGCCCACATGCACTTATTATTATGACACTTCAGATAATGGTCGATACTCACACCTACCAAATTTAGTGAAATTCTGTCCACTGGGTTTTGAGGTACACGTTTTTGGCAATTGTAGCACCCCCTATGGGTCATGCTCAAAATGCTTTGGTACACCTAATCCCCAAGATGTAATGAATATATCCATCTATCCATCCATTTTCTAACCGCTTGCTTATCCTCTTGAGGGTCGCGGGGGGGCTGGAGTCTATCCCAGCTGACATTGGGCGAAAGGCAGGGTACACCCTGGACAGGTTGCCAGGCTATCGCAGGGCTGACATGTAGAGACAGACAACCATTTACACTCACATTCACACCTACAGGCAATTTAAAGTCACCAATTAACCTATCCCCAATCTGCATGTCTTTGGACTGTGGGAAGAAGCCTGAGTACCCGGAGAAAACCCACGCCGACATGGGGAGAACATGCAAACTCCGCACAGAGGGGCTCCCACACCCGGGATCTAACCAGGAACCCTCTTGCTAGCCACCACACCAGCCCTAGAGCCCTTTGGACAACAGCTAACAATGATGTACAATCACCAAAGTACAAAACTAGAACAAAATAAGCTAATGAACTCCCAGCAAACAAGCTGAAATGATGAACAACGCAGCTAGGAGCTAAAGTTAGGCTAACTTTAGCTAATGTTAGCTAGAGATGTTAAAGATAAATTTATATTTCTTTCCAGCAAAGTGAAAAAAAATATGTTGCCTCAAACACGATGTTGACTTACCTTAAAACAGATGTAGACATCATTGTTAATCTTATTCACGTTGAGTTGATGTTGTGGTCTAACGTTACCACACAACTTTATCCAAAGGAGACACTTTTCTCGGTTGAGATGTGGTTTAAAGTGTAAAAAATACTCCCCGTCGCCCAGCCTCTCAGGATACCTTGTGTCGGAGATGCATGTATCCCATGCACACCGTTTGACCATTTTTAAACTTCAAATCTCCAAAAAGCTCATAAAACCGAACAAAACTGACTTCTGTAATGCATTTCAATGAATGTCCAGGCAGAGAATGTCCAAGTGTATGGGAATGGCTATATGCACTTTGATTGGCTCATCGTGTTTGAGGGCGGGACTTAGCCATAGGTCAAGTAGGTCTATTAATGTCCTAAGTCATGCCCCTTTTAAAGGTCATTGGTCATATTTTCAAACCTTCTTTCAAAACTTTTGATAACTTTTGATTAGCTTTATCTGATGATTATCCACTGAAAATTTCATACAAATAAAATCTACACTTGAGATGACAAAAATGTGTTTTTCAAAAAATTCTAGATGATGTGTTGCCGCACCTTATGCACAAATTCAAAAAATGGTTCAACGGGGTGTCAGTAGCTACTAGTGGATAGTAGTAGTGCCGGCGCCCCATGTACAGAGGTATTGCCTCGCTGCAGCAGCGGTGGGTTCGGTTCCGGCTTGCGGCCCTTTGTTGCGTGTCAGTCCCCACTCTCTCTCTGTCTCCCCATTTCACTCACTGTCCTGTCCATTAAAGGCAAAAAGCCCACAAATATAATCTAAAAAAAATTGGTTCAACATCATTATTAAATCTATTCTGCAAGTTCTGTAATGACTGGATGAACAATTTTTGATTTACAGTTTGACTCTAGTTATGCCATGCCCGTTTTGGCATTTGTGTCACCCCCTAGTGGTTAATTTACATGAAACTTTCAGGATGTTTTTCTAGTAGTTCTGTAGCCAACTCCTGCAAATTTTGTGATGACTCAATGATCATGGAGTTAGGTCCGTTTATGTGCTGAGCCATAGCCCCTCTATAGTTTATTTATAATATCTTAAATATCTTCAAAATGCAATAATATCAACAAGCTTTCAATGACTTTTGGTAAACTTCACCAAATAGTGATCCACACAAAATTTGGTACAAATTGGACTTGCAACTAAGGGGGAGATGGGTAAAATGAGTGTTTCAAAAAAATTCAAACTGATGGAAAAACTTACAGCCGGACCTCAATGGTTCTTTGGCTTTTTTGTAGAGCACATTAACCTGAATATGTGTGTTGAATTTCAAGTCAGTTTGACTTGTGGTGTCAAAGGCGTGGCCTTTCCAAAATTTAATTTTTGGGGCTTAATTATAGCACCCCCATCTGGTCTAAGGGCATTGTATTTCTTGAGCAGCATTTGTACACAACTTCCAATCATTGGTAAAATATCATGTTGTCTACAGTGTATCATCTCACTGGAATTTGCAAAAAAGTTTCCTGAGAAAAAAATAAATTAAGCAGCACAGTAACAAAAGACTTTCAGCCCTTTGTACACAGACACATTTTGAATTCAATCCGATTAAATCTCTAAGAGGAGTTTGATAAAGTATGACCCCTGACTTATAATAATAATTCTTTCAGTTTCAATAGGGTCCCTGCACTGTTAAGTGCTTGAGTCCTAATAAAATAGTGTTCTAACCTTCCTGGCCTTGAACGTTAATCATTTTTATCCCTTAAGGCAATACTCTGTGTTTTTGTCATCAAACTTACTGTTTATAGACCTAAATGGTGTAAAAATGCTGTAGCATGTGCCTTTTTGGGGATCAAAATGTGATTGAACTTTACCAACCTCATCCATCCATCGTCATCTACTTATACAGGGTCATGTGGTGGGGGCAGCAGGCTAAGTAAAGTACTCCAGATGTAACAACAACACTTTCCAGCTCCTCATGGGGGATCCAGAGGCATTAAGATATACAGTATAATCTCTCCAGTGTATTCTGGATCTGCCCCGGGGCCTCCTACCAGCGGGACGTGCCAGGAACACATCTAACAGGAGGCGCCCAGGAGGGATCCTGATCAGATGCCAGAACCACCTTAACTGGCCCCTTTTGACATGAAGGAGCAGCAGCTGTACTCAGAGCTCCCTCTTGATGTCTGAGCTCCTCACCCTATCTCTAAGACTGAGCCTAGCTACTCTACAGACAAACTCATTTCAGCTGTTTGTATCCGCGATTCTCATTCTTTCGGTTACTACTCAAAGCTCATGACCACAGGTGAGTGTTGGGACGTAGATGGACCGGTGAATTTTAAGCTTCACCTTTGGGCTCAGCCCGTCTTTACCATGACAGTCCAGCACAGTGCCCACATCACTACAGATGCTCCATTTTACCCTTACCCCCAAACGAGACCCCACGATACTTGAACTCTTTCACTTGGGGCAGTAAGTCCATCCCAACCTGGAGGAGACAATCCACCGTTTCCCGGCAGAGAACCATGGCTTCAGATTTGGAGGAGGTAACTCTCATCCCGACCTCTTCACACTCAGCTACAAACCTCCTCATTGAATGCTGGCGGTCACAAGGTAATGAAGCCAACAGAATCACATCATCTGCAAAAAGCAGAGATGCAATTCTGAGGTCACCAGACTAGATTATTTCCTCCTCCCAAGGCTGCACCTTGAGATTCTGTCCATGAATATTACAAACAGAATCTGTGATAAGTGACAACCCTGGCAGAGGCCAACACCTACTGAGAACATATTTGACTTTATACCAAGTATATAGACACAGCTCTCACTTTCGTTATAAAGGGAGCAGATGGCTCATATCAAAGACCCCAGTACCCCATACAGTATCCCCAAAAGACCCCCTGAGGGACGTGGACATAAGCTTTCTGCAAGTCCACAAAACGCATGTAGACTGGATGGGTAAACTCCCGTGACCCCTTCAGCAGCCCTGCAAGGGTAAAGAGCTGGTCCACTGTTCCATGGCCAGGATGGAAGCCGCATTGCTCCTCCTGAATCTTGTCAACACAGTTGAGCGGCCTTTCCAGCACAATGGAATAAACTTTACCAGGGAGGCTGAGTAGTGTGATACCCTGATAAATGAAGCCCATTTTTGGAAAATGGGAACCACCACCCTGGTCTGCCACTCCACAGGCAATGTACCTGGCCTCTAGGCAACATTCAAAAGGCTTGTCAGCCAAGACAGCTCAACAATATCCAGAGTCTTCAGCATCTCAGGGCAAATCTCATCCATTCCTAACACTTTGCCACTGGGCAGCTTTTTGACTACCTTAGCAGCCTCCGCCAGGGATATGGACAAGAATTCCCCTGAGTCTTAAGACTCAAGCCTCCTCCACAGAGGATATAGAGGTTCATGAGTTCCTAAAAGTGGTCCCTCTACCACTTGACAATATCTCCAGTCTGGGTCAGCAGTTCTCCTTCTCCTGAGATAAACCCTGCTTTCTCTTCCTGAGGCGTCTAATGGTTTGTTAGAACTTCCTTGAGGCCAACTAAAAGTCCTTTGCCATAGACTCCCTGAACTCTTCCCACATCCCAGGTTTTTGCTTCAGTGACCACCACAGCTGCAGTCCTTCTTGCAAACCAGTACCTGTCTGCTGCTTCAGGAGATTCCTGGGCCAGTCAAACCCAAAAGGCCTCTTTCTTCAGCCTGACAGCCTCCCTCACCGCTGGTGTCCACGAGCAGCTTCTTAGATTGCCACCACAACTGGCACCGGCGACCTTCTCACCACAACTCTGAGTAGCCACCTCCATAATGGAGGCTTTGAACATAGACCACTTGGATTCCATGTCCGTAACCTCCCCCAGGATGCACAAAAAAATTGTTTTAAGCTGGGAGTTGAAGACCCCATGGACCAGGGCATCAGCCAGACATTCCCGGGTCACCCTCATTACATGTATCAGTTGTGAGCTCTGCTCCTCTCCTCGCCCCTTGTGTCCAAGACATACAGTCACAGATGCCATGATACGAACACAAAGTCAATTATTGATCTTTGGGCCAGGGTGTTCTGGTACCAGGTACACTTATGAACCTCCCTGTGCTCGAACATGGTGTTTGTTATGGCCAATCCATGACTCGCAGAGAAGTTCATTAACAAAACAACATTCGCGTTCAGGTCAGGCGGACTGTTCCTCCCAATCACCCCCCTCCAGGTTTCTCCATTGTTGCCCACGTGAGCGTTGACATCCCCTAGAAGAGCTATGGAGTCCCCAGTCTGTGCCCTTTCCAGGACTCAAGGACAGACGGGTACTCAGAATTGCTGTTCAGCTCGTACACACACACACAAAAAAAATCAAAGACCTCCACTTAGAGACCCGCAGTCGTACCGAGGTGACACTTTGTGCCCCGGAGAGAACTCCAACACAGTGGCACTCAGCTGGAGACTCTCACCCTGGTCAACTACGGAAAAGAGAGAATACCATCCCAGCCCGTCTCCAGGAGTTTGGTTTAAGAACCAGCACTACGCATGGAGGTGGGCCCAACTACATCTAGTTGGTACCACTCCACCTCATGCACGAGCTCCTGTTCCTTCCCTGCCAGGGAGGTGGCGTTCCATCTCCCCTGAGCTAGTCTGTAACGCCTTGCCTGCTACCTGGCACACAAGGCACCTGACCCCAATTCCTGTCTCTGTGGGTGGTGGGCATGGGCCCCACAGGGCGGTGGCTCCATGTTAGTTATTTGGGCAGAGTCCAACCTGGCCACTACTCATCCAGGTCTTGTTGACTCACCAGAATTTATGAATGTGGACAAGTGGTCTTCAACAGTGAAAGAAATGATGATGGCAACAAGAACTTTAATATACATAACAGAGCTACACCCAAAGATGCATCTCAAAGTTCCCGCTTCTTTTCCTTTGTCTTTGTCCTGACCACACGGTCAGACAAACACCTCACCTGATCTGAAGCTTTGATTCGGCCATCTTGTAGTTCTCTGTTGTCAGCCATTTTGTTCTGTAGGCCAAACGGCTCTTTGATCACCACACCCACCTTTGTCTCTCTCTCTCTCTCTATCTCTCTCTCTCTCTCTCTCTCTCTCACACACACACACTCACACTCACTCTCTCACACACACACACACACACACACACACACACACACACACACACACACACACACACACCAAGCTTGTATATAGTTAGTTAGAATTTGTGTGTTTTGGTTTTGCTGTGCTTACTTTGTGAATAAATATAATTCTTTGGAATCATACCTGTTTAATGTTGCACAAGAGTGAATGAATAGTCAACCTCTGCTACGTCAAGAACTCCGAAATCCTTCAGGCTTTACTGTTAATTTTCGTTATTGTCATTAATTTAATTATTAATCAAAACTCCAAATTAATAGTTTAGCGTATTTTATGAGACTGTTATCTTTAACTGGCTATCATTTTCCCTTTACGGGAATGGTGCCCCACGAGGTGATTTAATGTTAATTAAGTCACATTATTTAACATAATTATTAATTATTATTAATAATTATTAATTATTTCCGATAACCAATTTACAACTTTAATGGTCCCCTTGGTGACGCCCTGAATTTATGTTCCCCGTGGATGTTCATCAAATTTCAGTGCAGTTTTCCATGCTCCCAGCATTGTCAAATTGGCTGAATACATCTCCTACAGGGGAACGCTAGCTAGACAACAATCATAAGTTGTGTACAAACAGGCTTTTGCTGGCTGTTTTACTTTGTCTGTAGCAAATTTAGTTTTGAGTTACAGACCATGGTGACAGTAGTAAAGATTGAGCATTACCTGTCTTTTTTGGCAAAACAGTGACATTGGCAGGTCCTGAAGCTTGAATGTAGACTTTTAAGTTGACACCACTAAAGAAAAGCACACACACATGAACAAGGTGAATACAACAAAGGTGGACACAAATTTAAAATCATTTCATAAAGTTAGAAAAATTAAGCACTAAAATGGGAAACACCACTTAACCTCTAAAAATTTGTGATTTAAAATTGCACTTATTAAAGGTGCCACTAGATGTACACTCCCCCTTCCATCCGCTACTGTCAACACATTACTTTCTGTAATGCATTTCAATGAATGTCCAGGCAGAGAATGTCCAAGTGTATGGGAATGGCTATATGCACTTTGATTGGCTCATTGTGTTTGAGGGCGGGACTGCTGACGTATTGCGGTAAGCGAGTTGTGTCATTTCCGGTGTTTCTGTGATAGCGTCTCTGTACTGCTCTGGTGAATTCTGCTAGCCTGTTTTCTCACTACAGTTGCTTTAACGTCTACTTCAAGTNGACTTAGCCATAGGTCAAGTAGGTCTATTAATGTCCTAAGTCATGCCCCTTTTAGAGGTCATTGGTCATATTTTCAAACCTTCTTTCAAAACTTTTGATAACTTTTGATTAGCTTTATCTGATGATTATCCACTGAAAATGTAATGAAAATGGAGGAAATGTAATCAAAATTGGCTGCAACACAAGCCCAAAGCATGATCGAACCACCCCCATGTGTAACAGTTAACAGTGTTCTTTTTATGAAATTCTGCACCCTTTTTTTCCCCCAAACATACCTTTGCTCACTGCGTCCACAAAGTTCTATTTTAACTTCATCAGTCCAAAGGACTTGTTTCCAAAAAGCACAGGAGTACAGGTGGCACTGCACAGTAGAACAGTGCACCACCACCCCAGAGTCTGATCAATCTGAAGGGGGTTTTGATTTGCCTTTCAAGCAATCCTATGAGCAGCTCTCTCAGAAAGTTTTCTTGGTCATCCAGACCTCAACTTGACCTCCACACTTGCTGTTAACTGCCATTTCTTAATTACATTACTAACTGTGGAAACAGCTACCTGAGACCACTTTGCTATCTTCTTATAGTCTTCTCCTGCTTTGTGTAAGTAATTTTAGCTTTAAGAGTGCTAGGCAGCTGTTTGGAGGAGCCCATGGCTGTTGATTGACAGGACAAGGTTTAAGGAGTCAGAGTATTTATAAAGCTTTAAAATTTGCATCACCATTTGCATCACCTGGCCTTTCCTAATGACTGTGAACAAGCCATAGCCCTAACAAGCTAGTCATGGTCCAAGACCCTGGTAAGAGTTGTCTGAAAGCTCAAATGTCTTGTGGTGCCCAAATTTTTGCATGGTGCTCCTTTCTTTTTTCACTCTAAAACTGTACAAAACGTAATACACTAATCTTGCTTGAAATGTTGAAGAGCATGTTTTATCCTTAACTTCCTTATCTTGCCTTTTGAGGATCAGTTCATCTTCTACATACTTGACTATCCACATTAAACGAAATTTCGATCAGGGGGACCCACACTTTTGCATGCCACTGTATGCTGCCATCCAGACAACATCTTTTTCAGGGACATCCCTGCTTATTCCAACAGAACAATGCTGAGCCACATTCTACACATGTTACAACAGTGTGGCTTTGTCGTAAAAGATTGCAGGTACTAAACTGGCCTGCCTGCAGTCCAGACCTATCTCCCATCAAGCATGTGTGGCGCATTATGAAGCACAAAACAAGACAGTGGAGACCCTGGACTGTTGAGCCACTGAAATCACATATAAAGCAAGAATGGAAAAGAACTTAATTTGCAGAAATTCAACAATTCAGCCGAAAACATGTGCCACCCCTAGCACCAGGGGTCGCGTTAACCGGATATTCTCGGTCACTGACCGGTTTTTTACAACAATGACTGGAAAATCTGAAGGCCATTTGACCGGTTGCAATTACCACCCCTGCCCACTTGGCGGCGGAGTGCACAGTCAGTGGTTTAAGTGGCTGCCGTTTTCACACTGCAGAGAAAAAGTCATTCATCTGCTTCATGTAGCGTTGTTAACATAACGGCCTGGACACACCAGATGCGTTAGTGCCGCAGAAGTCCTGCGAGTATACTCGCAGGCGCTTGACTGTCCACACAGGCAGCGCATTTCTCCTGCGCTCTCCGCGCCGGTTAAACATCGACTCCACTCGTCTGCTCCGGTCAGTACTCGTTTTTTCACTTCAACAGGTCATTTTAAACATGGGTTAATCGTTTTTTATAACGTAATAAGTTAATGACAATTTGTCATTGCATGTCCATGTATTGAGCGTGTTGGATTAACACTGAATGAATAGGGCATATTGTTCTGACCATTTTATTTCTGTAGGGTCAGTGACACAAAATTAAAATTGTAATGAAGTGATTATGGTATTGGAAAATGTGTTCGATTATGCACTGTTGTGTTATTTTAAATTATAAACACGGTATTCCCTCACGTTCCTCAGTGCATGCTGGTGTTGTTATTTTATTTTGAAAATTGGCCGGATTCTCTCGTCTTTTCTGTGTCCGACTTCCTGTTTGGTACGATCCGCTCTATCCAGCTTGACAGAAGCGCTCGCGGCTTGCGTGTAGATGAGACGCCGAACTGAAGCGCTGCGGTGTGTGGATGTCTGTTCATCTTTTCGTTCATGTCCTTATTAATGTACGCTTTATAACTTGCTTGTTGGATTTATTAAAAACGAACGAATGAAAACTATATGTCGTTGAATATCTTTATTATCATTTAAAAACGAAAATTGAAATGACCGGTAAAAATAGATTATGACCGGATTTTTACGACCCTGTCAGTCAAAATGACCGGCGACGAAAAAGTCTAGCACAACCTCTGCCTAGCACACACTGGAAGTGTCACGCAGCAGCTTGTCAACAGATGACCATGAAAAGTTTTTACTACTTTTACGGAAAGATCTATAATTCCTCCACCTCTGCATTAGCTTAAAAATCATGTGTGGACAGCCCATTAGGAAACTTTATTTTTCATCTGAAGAGCCAATTTCCTGAGCTATGACAGAGTTATCTTTGCATCAATGGTAAGGAGAGGAGTCGAGCTGCTACAGGAACAGAGTAACAGGGCTGCTACAGGAGCTGGTATGTACAAGCAGAGAGCGCGTGGGAGAAAAATGTGTTTAATTCCTGAGGCAGCAAGGCTGGAAATAGGACAGTGGCGTGAAGTGCCGCTGGGCAGCGCTTCCAGGAGCAGCGACCAGTGTGTTTTGGCCTTTATTGTCCTCAGTTCCCTAATACTTACAAAGTGTTGTTAAATAAAGGAGATGTAACATAGTGATAAACATGCCTCTGTCCCAAGGTTTTTGGAACGTGTTGTAGGCATCAAATTCAGAATGAGTATTTATGTTTTTATTAAAAAGTTTATGAGTTTGAACGTTCAATATCTTGTAGACTGTAGAAATATCTGTATACCTTTAGGGTGTATTCAATTAAATTTATGTCAAAAAGGATTTGGAAATCATTGCATTCTGATTTTATATACATTTTACACAGAGTCCCAACTTTTTTTGGCACCAAAGTTGGGTGTTCTGTAGTGAGCGGCCACCAAAACAATTTTCGTGGTGGCCAATCAGTGGAACTTCAACTTCTAGGTCTGTCACATGATGCCCTTTGACCCAAAAATACTTTTTCTCATTGACTTACAATGAGAAAAAGACCTCTGTAAATCAGTGGACACATTTTTTTGAATGTCACAAATGACTCATTTCACTAACATTAAATAACAATTAGAAAGTCTAGAAGAGACTTTTGAAGTATTTTATCCCCATTCAAGTTAACGGAGTACTAAACCTGGAGTAGCCAGCTCAGCCAGTGGAGATGTCTACTGTGTCTGCGCCATGGATCACACAGGGGAGAAGCAGTGCCTGTCATCCAGGTAATTTTATACGTGGCAGATGAACCATTTTCTGAGCAATACTCATAAGAATAACTGGGGCCTTGCTGCCAATGCTGTATCAAGGTCTCTTTATACATCCATGGTAGCAACCCATTGTTGTTTCCAGTGGCTCTTTAAACACGAAAAGTGATTGTTTCTTGCCAAGAAATCACTGTTTTCTTGCCTAGATAGTGCCCCACAAACCAGGTATTTTAAGCCAGAACGTGGTCTTTGACATATTTGCTACATAATAACATGCAAATATGGTGTATCAGTGGGTAGTGGGAACACAAAACCAACATTTTTTTCTGGCAGTTGGGTTGGTTACAAAGGTAGCACTGGATGAATGTTAATAGAAGGTATACAAAATGCCAGTCCTGTCTCTGTTCCCTTACCTTCGAAATAGCTTCCCCTCATTGGCTGTGATGAATCCACCTTTTTGTCTCCCGGCATGGTCAATCCTGGCATCACAGCTCAGGTTCTTTGGCTTGTAGCAGAACCAAGGCTCGCCTGAACGGGGGTCAGTGTAGTTGCACAGCAGCTGGTGGGTTGGACGTAGGCAGACGTTACAGACAGCAGTTTCAGAGAGTGAGCCTGAGCGGAACAGGCTGTGGAAGTAAATTCTGTCAGGATGTTCTTTGTTCAGCCTTTTCAGCACTGGGATAGCCTCACTAGGATGAACCAGCGTCACCTGATTGGATGGAAAACCAGAGTTTTCACCAAGTCCAAGTCATGTTGAATCATATTAATAAAGACAAATAAAATCAAAACCACTCAAAGATGACAATCTCTCAAAAACTGTCTAAACTCACTAAACCACTCCCCCAAATAGTGACTGTCTAATCATAGCCGGGCAACTGTAACTAGGAATTGCAGATCTGTCAAGCTTTGCATTTCTCGATACTTGAAGTGGTGTGAATAGTAAGAGAAATACTCTGCATTTAAAGTGTTTAGAGAAGGTTGTCTTGTTTTCAAGACTAAAACCATAATAGGGAAAAGTGTAAGAAATTAATTATTATAATTAAGTGGTTGCCTGCTCTGATATAATTGCTATTTTTCGTTAGTGATGTTAGCAGCCCTGTCCTGTTCTGTTCTATTGGATTTTATCTGGTTATCCAGACAACATGTACACCATACACATTACCCAAACAGGGTTATGTTAGTATGAAACACTCCGATCTTATATTTCCCTATCATATCCCTAAGACTAGGACTGCAATACAAGAACGGATGGATGCCTCACTGTTTTATCCCAATATCATATATGTAGCTATCAAGTGCATGTTTAAAACTTGTTTTACAGCAGATTTTTTTTTTTGTTTGTTTGTTTTTTTGCAAGGGAAAATTTTAAGCTGAGAAGATTTACAATCAGCTAAGGTCCAGCTTTTGTATAAAATGAAAAAGTCCCATTGTTTCTAAAATGTTAAAATGTGCGGGCTGAATCTGCCATCGAAAGCTGACAGGCGGAGCAACAGTAACTTCAGGGGACGGAGTTTAGTAAACAATCAAATAGAAGATGACGATGGTCCTGAGGGTCAAAACACAACTACATTTCTCAGTACAAAACAACATTTTCACAAAACAGGACAAAATTTAAGACAACAAAACATTTCGGAAAACACAACATTTTAGAAAACAGTACAACAATTCAGAAAACAATACAATAATTAGGAAAATGAAACATTTGGTGAGACTCAAACCGAAAAGGTAGTTATTGGACAAGGATTCCTTGAGGCTGATTGGATACACTGTCTGTCAGTCTGTGACAAATGTAAGTACTTCTTCTTCTGTATGATTTCCAGTGGACTGGATGCCTTGCAGCACATTGCTGTCTCTTAAGGTGCTGACACACCAAACCAAAATCAAAGAACTAGCGGCGACGAAAGCCAACTGTTGTGTCGTCTACATCGCCTCAGGTCGCCCTGTGTCAGTTGCATTTGAACACACTACAAAGACTACATCCAACGGCCAAGTAGCACGTACGTTCTGCGCCTGCGTGAGAGGAAAAAATGCAAAAAGGGAAACCAGAAGTCTGAGGAATGCATGAGATAAACAAAGTAGCAGAGTGAGAGAGTGGTACATCAGCTGAGGGGTTTCCTATCTCTGCAGCCAAGCACCGGAGCACCTCCACGGACTATTACATCCA
>NC_065528.1:6274958-6295172 GCF_006386435.1 Epinephelus moara
TATTTTTTTTCTCTGCTGAAAATTTAAATCCCCAATCATATGACCACTGCTCGATTTTATCTATGGCTTCTTGCACCTTTCCATTAATATGCATGATGTTCCTACCCCTTTTCCACACTGCCCCATCATCAGCAAAAAGAGATCTGCCTATGTCTGATTGAATCTGAGAGAAAACATCATTTATCATAATTGAAAAAATAATGGGCTTATTACACTCACTTGCGGGGTACCATTTTCCACCACACATTGACTCGATATTTCATTTCCTATCCTTACCTGGATAGTTCTATATGTCATAAAATCCTTTATCCAATTGAATATTCTCCCTCCTAACCCCATTAACTTTAACTTTATCAGAAGTCTGTCTTTCCATATCATATCATAAGCTTTTTCAACATCAAAAAATACTGCTATAACTGACTCTTTATTGATTTGTGCTTTTCTTATTTCATGTTCTAAGCAAATGATAGGATCCAAGGTTCCCCTTCCTTTTCTAAACCCACTTTGATAATGCAACAGTATTCCTTTCTTTTCTGTAAAATATGTCAGCCTTTCAGTGACCATTCTTTCCATGATCTTACATACATTTGACGTGAGGGCTATTGGCCTATAATTAGAGGGCTTCGAAGGATCCTTCCTAGGTTTCCTTATAGGTACTATTGCAGCCTCTTTCCAAGCTTTTGGTAGCCTTCCTTCTTCCCACACTTTATTATAGAGAACCAAAAGTTTACTCAATGCCCTGTTACTAAGATGTCTCAACATTATATAACATACTAGGTCTTTTCCTGGAGAAGTATTGCCTGATTTACAAATAGCTCTCTTCATTTCATCTAAAGTGAATGGAGAGTTAGTTGACTCATCCTCCATAGTCATACTCCTTTCTAATCCATCTAAGTGTTGTCTTTTTGTTATTTCTCTTCTTCTTCTTCCCTCTTCTGTCAAATTTCCTGAACCATGTACTCAGCTAAAAATGCTTTGACCATCATCTCTGATTTATCCCTGTCAGTAACTGCTAGTTGTCCTTCAGATTCTAAACCTGGATACTCCCACTCCTTTCTATTACCCCCCATTCTCTTGATCATGTTCCATACATTTCCTACCGGAGTTGTTCTTCCAATCTTATTGCAAAATCTTTGCCAATTTTCTCTCTTTGCTTCATAGGCATCATTTAGGTATGGTGAGGTATGGCAGCTGCCATACCTTGGAATCGGGAGGAAAAAAAAGAGAGAGGTTCTGTAGTCATCTCACTCGAGGCGCACTGGCTGGTTGTTTTCATTGTATTGCACTTAAATAGGTCAATAATATGCTCATCAGTGAATACGTGTTAGTGAATAGGAGTGTTATTGAATCAAATTGTTCGCCACTTCGCTCCTCTGCAAGTTAAGAGTTATGTGAGTTACATATATTTCCAAATAGTTGCCCAGCGGCAAATAGCCGCCGGGCACCTAATAGCCGCCAGGGGTTTGACCCCATTTTGCGCATTAAACGCCGGTCCGATTAAACGCCCGGGTGATCATTTCCTCATTCATTGCCTCATGACTGTCCCTCCTTGAGGGACTGTTTGCGCTTTTACGCACGGGTCAGTGGTGAAGTGGTGCACATGACTCCTGCTACGGACGAATGGACGGTGTGGGAAAGATGTAGCCAGATGTATTACCTGTTTTAGATAATACATCTGACTACATCTTTCCCACATCAAATATCCGAGATTGCCTTGACCCGCGTGCGTAAAAGCGCACACAATTCCGTGTCCTCTCACCGCGGATGCTGTGATTTGATGGCCCGGTACTCATTGTAGCCCCTCTTATAAGACCCAATAATAATAATAATAATAATAATAATAATAATGATAAGTTACTGTGGACCTATATGCCATGCCTTTTAACAAAATTACCAATAGATTTCGCTGAAAAACAGGTAAAGTCAGCGTGAATTACTCACGTGCTTCCCCGGTGAAAATCGCAGACATGCATGGGGAATACAGCTTCTACAAGCTCGCCATAGCTTACTGTCAGGACTCAGGGACCAGAATTTGGGATGGCGGGCCGTCAGGATGGCAATATTTCGGTGTGGCGGCCTGTAACTGTTGGTTAAATGGCCCGTTCGGTTGGTATTCGGATAACTGGGGCTTTACTGGTATAATGCAATAGCACCACCCAGCGGTGAAACCCGTGTACACGTGTACACGAAAAAAAAATTACCCACTCTAAATGTTTAGAGATTTTTGTACACGAACTCACCCCTACATTATACAGTATTTTTGCACTAAAAACATTCTAGACAGGAACTGTAACCAAATAACGGCCTGGTGCAGGTCGGTGCAAAAAAAAAAAAAAAGCCTTGAGCTAATATAGCCCCTGGTTCTTTTAAACGCTGTAGACAGCCTGTCTAAATGATGACTTGAAGACTGTCTGATTGTATGTGGGTTATTTTCTTCGTGTCGGCATGTTAAGCTTGTATTTTCGGTCTCTGGAGACACTCCAATAAAGTCGCCTATACAGTATTGTACCAAATTGGCCTTTGTTTTACTGTGTTTCATACACTGGACCCCTTGGTTATCTTCTAGAAATGAGCTTGTAATTCATTTATTTTCTTTATTTTCTGTGAAGTTAAACACGACTAATGATAATTAAACGTCCGCTCGCTGTCCGTGGTGCTGAAATATGCGCCGAAATAGGTCCGATGTTTTCACTGCTCTCACCAAGTCGTGCGTTACATGCAGACATGAGGTATGTGAGAAACAGCTTCATGTCCTTTGAAACAGTTTTCAATGGCATAGTATGTACTTCTGACAGGTCAAAGACCAAAGTGAAGTTTTATATAAGTTCATATTTTTAAACTCCATCATCAATAGCTCTGTGACGTCATGTCATATTGCCATACCTTAGATTTTGCTGAAACGACGCCCCTGCTTTGCTTGTTTTATCGTTCTCTTTACTACAGCCTGGGCTTTACAAAAAAAAACAAAAAACAAAAACTCTCATTTAACTCATTAATATCCTGATTTTCATCAACTACTGCCACTCTTTCTTCACTAATTATCTCATACGTTTCCCAGTCTGCCTTTTCAAACACCCACCTTCCCCCTCCTCGTGTTGATAATCTTTCCACCTCAATATCTAGCTGTCATAATTGGATAGTGGTCAATTCCAACACATGACTCATCCCATATTTCCCAACTACATTTCCTAGCCAAAGTATTAGACACCAACGTCAGGTCCGGAGCAGAGTCCTGTCCTGTACGTACATCTACCCTAGTACCTCTCCCATCATTCAGACACACCAACTCTTTTTCCTCTAAAAGAGCCTCTATTGCTTGGCCATTAACATAGGTGCCCGCCCCCCCCAGAGTGGATTGTGTGCGTTAAAATCCCCACACCAAATTACCCTATGCCTATCCTGACCCTGAACTCCTAACATCATGTCTAGTTCAATCCTTTTACATGGGTTATAATAGTTTATTATCACAACCTCCTTTCCCTTACACCACACCTCCAGAAAGACCCAGGTGAGTTCCCCTCCCCTCTTTATAGACTCTGCCCACTTGCCTGGGTCCTAGTGCTGGGTCTGTTGCCCTTCGCTTGCTACATATATGTTGTCCAAATAACAGATATTCCCAGATGTGCTTTAAACATTGTGACGACCCTCTCTGCCCTGGTTTTGGGTTTGGTTTTATCTTAGTTTCTGCACCCTACAACATCACACACATACATTGTTTCACTCATGCCCTCACCTACACCACTGACTTTACTGATTGCAAACACCATGTTTAGTTAGGTTCTTTTTTAGTGGTAGGCTGCGGAAACTAAGATAAAACCAAACCCAAAACCAAATGCTGCCTCAGGAAGGAGAAGAGAAAGAGCAGTGAGCAGCCAGAGCTTTTAAAAGCTCACTGAGCTCAGGTGCTGCCACTTCCCTGATTACCCGCAGCCACGCCCACTGCTACCTGCAAGGGAGAACACAACAAGGCAGGCAGGGCAGAGAGGGTCGTCACAACAAGTTTAAAAAAAAGTGCTCAAAGGCAGGGAGATAATCGTTCAAACATGGCATCAAAATGACATCAAAATCTCACACTGGCCAAGTACCCAAAGTTGGCAACCCCAGTCTCAGCACCCTGTCCATCCATTCTGTTAACATGCAGTTGCATTGCCATTCCCTGAAAAAAGAGGTCAGGGAACAAGCACCCACCTGCAGGACAGCAGCTAAAAAGCTGGGATAACCTGTCTCAGGCCTCTCTGCCGTCAGACCCCTAATAAAAGGAAGGCTGGCCAACAGGGAAAGGGCCAAGCTGGTGGTAAGGTCCATGAATGCATCATCTTTCCTATGAATAAAGCTGTAGCTGATATTGTGTCACTGTTTAATCTCTCTTGTCTTTTCAGAGATCTGTGAGGGAGAATCAGACATGCAAGTACACCCCTCGAAAGTAATATTTTCTCATTTCTTCCCTTGTTGTCCTACTGAAGAGGTTTTTGACCTGTGATAAGGTAGAGAGTATTTTGTAATTGTGTTTTAGTAATATATACTCAACATTTCTGTTAAGGTATGTAGATATGAGTACTGTATGTATGTTTGTGTATGTATGTATCAATATTTATGTGCAAACTAAAAAATAAAAGTGTAACTTGAAACGGTAGTTAAAAACTGGATAAAAAGTCTAAATCACATTCAAAACAGCATGTCATCTTGTTTTTAAAATGCATATCTGTTTTCTTTTTTTGATTTTAGTTTTGTAAAATGGAAATTTAGCTGCATATTATGTGGACATTTGGTCTGTGCCAAGGTTCTATGGGGTCATCATTGAGGTAGTCCTTTCAAAAATGTCAAAAACTTTCAAAATAATAATGATGGATGTCCATAACTGATTTTACAGACATTCCTAAGATTCTTGTATCCTTACAACTGGTTGTTACATAAATCAACATCTTAAGTTTGAACAAACTTGAAGTTCATGGAAGACAGAAAACCTTTATTATTTGGCTTTATTTTAGTTGTACAAGTGACTTTGCTGCGGATTGGATTTATTTAATGCAACAAAGTCTGCACGTAGTTCACATTCTGCCAAGACTTTGCAGCAGTAGTACAAACAGTTTACAAAATGCATTATGTATAAAACACCCGCATATAACAAATTTTAAATGGTTGTGTTTGCACAACCTGTTTTGTCAACTGTTTTTTATTTCCCTTAAAAAAACTGACTGAAAGTGCAGTACACTTAATATTATGTTCAACTCCAAATGAATGTTAAAGTACCTTAAACAAAAATACTCCCCATTTCATGTGGTTATTCCAGTTTGTATTTTCAGTTTTGGATAGTGATGAAATACATTTACTTAAATATTGTACTTAAGTGCAGTTTTTGAGTATCTGAACTTTACTTTGATATGATTTTTTGGAAAATGTATTACTTTGACTCCACTAAAATTGAAAGACAAATAGCCTATTGTACTTTTGACTCCACTATATTTCTATGAAGGCTCTTGTTACGTGTTACATTTGCTTTGAAGGTCAGCCGATGATTTTTTTTTTCTTTGCTAAATTATAGAAGTCCACAAACTGTGATCATGCAGGTCTGCATGTAGTTTGTTTATCAAAATGGTGTTCCCTTCCCTTTACCTGCTTTCCCATCTGCTTCTCTTTTACTGGAATACCAGAATTCTTCTTTTCTCTTTTTTTCAACACAACTTGCAGGTATATGGAGCTACATTAGGGTCAAAAGTTTTGTACTTGAAAAAATAAAATTTGAAACTGAAAATTCATGTGTTGATCTTGAATTTTGAAAAATACAACAATGTATTCAAAATAAAAATAAGTGTTTGAAACGTTTTTTCAGGTTAAATATAATTTTGATTGACTTTGGTAATTCTTTTGAAAGAATAATTTATTTTCACTTTTCACCTCCATATCTATTTTGACATTTGAGGTCTTATTTTTTTCAGTTGTATGTTTTACCTTTTCAGATTCAGATCTTATTTTTTAGTTTCAAATCTTATTTTTTCACTTTCAAATCTTTTTTTCCCTTTCAGATCTTTTTTTTTTTTCAGTTTCAAATATGTTTGAGTTTCAGACTTTTGACCCTGATGTGGCGTGGGGGGCGTGGCATCAATTGGCAATTTTTGATTGGCAGTGTAAAAATTGATGCCAGTGACAAACTTCCATTTAGAAATCTGTTTTAGATAGTACTGAGCACCAATTGCGGTATAAGAGTGAAATTATGCCAGATTTTGCAGTTCAACAGCTACATTTTAAGTGCTGATATGTCCGATTTCCACATAGCACTGTGAACGCAGCGTAGTGTCCATTTTGCTTGCCATGATGGCGTCTGTCAATCTGCTGGAGCCCATACATCCAGCACACAGGTGAGAAATGTTAACGAAGTTTTGGGAAATCATAGCAAGTATTAAGGGGTCGTTTTTGTGACAACATACATTTCCACAGCTCCATTGTCACGGCCCTGTTGATGCTTCCACATCCAGACGTGTCCCCTGGATGAAACCTTTGAGCTTGGGGAAAAGGAAACAATCCTAAAGCACCTCCCTACTCACCTGGTGCCACAAAAATCACCTGGAGGCAGGTCAGGTGATTAGGGAGGTGTTTTAGGATTGTTTCCTTTTCTCATTAATTTATGTTTTAAGTTTTGTGAGGAATGGGAAAAATTCTCTCAAACTCTGGCCCAGTCTATCGATGATTCAGGGCAGTTCTTATTCCAAAATGTTATTATGCCTACTGAAATTAGTGTGTGCTCTAACAAAGTTTTATAAATTAAAGAAACATGTCCTTTAGCTAATGCAGATAGTTTCCTTATTAAGTTCATTAATTGCATTTTTAATCACAAGTTTACATTATTTTGCATTTCTAAACAGTTTTAAAGTCAATATTTAAGCAATAGTTAGCATAGTGTCTTTATTGGGAATTAACCTTTATTTAAATAGGTAAGTGCCGTTGGGAGATCTCATTTTCAAGAGAGACCTTTGTACATAGATAGCAACATAAAATAAACAATCAATTTAAAAAGTGCAATGTAGCACAATATAAATATATATGTGTGTACATACACACACACATACATACACATACACATATGAATAAATAAAAGAAATTCACTTAATGATCTTGATATTAAGATTTATTTATTTCAAATCGGTGTTGCACTGCTACAACAGGATAATCTTGAAACCATGACTTAGAAGCAGGAGACAACTTAAAAGTGCTTATTCTGTCAAACAGTGTTTTTGTTGTTGATTATTTTTTTTATTATTATTATTACACTGTTCGACATTGCAGTAACTCTAATTTTGATTACTCACTTAATGCAACAGCATTTGCACTGTTCATGAGCTCCAGTGTAGGTGCTTTCTCTGATTCATAAAGGTCCTGTATGTGTAAAACTGTTGTTCTCCCTGACAGTAAGGCGTATGACGGGTCACAAGATGCCAACTTGAGGATGTCTTCTTGATACAGCACATACTTGTATGATGGTGTGTCTGTGTTACTCTGCAGGTAGACCTCCAAAACACTAGACAACGGTGGAGTTTCTATGAAGCACAGTAAAGTTCAATTATTTCAAAACACATAAAAAATACACAGTAAACATGGCTTAATAGAGGCATTTTCAAACACGAGTCAACAAATCTGCTTCATTATAACTCACAAGATTTAAAGACAAAACACGTCTTTTGCTGGATACACTGGTCTGTGCTGGGGACTACTGAAGGCAAGATGCAGCATTTGGTAAAATCACAGAGACAACATGTAAACTCAAGTGTGCACTTGAATCTCCAGTTCTCTCCCCCAACACACACACATCTAGCCACCCTTTTGAGGACATACATATGACAAGAGAACATTAAGCATATTCTTAATAATGGGAGCTGATGGATGGATGTTGTGCGGCAGGTGGTGGGCCACAACCATCTCCCAGGCATCAACCAGATAAACATTCAGTCCTTTGAACATAGCTCTGAGCATCTTATCATGCTGCAGCGAGTACCAGTCACCGAAGGTTAGCGCCACGTCAAGTGCCGGAGCTCTTGGGTTCCCTGTCCGGATGATGACCACTGTGCCTGGAGCCCTGTCGAGCAGCCGCACCACCGCCCTGCGGATGTTCTGCAGCCGCCGGATGTACACCTCCATGGGGAAGGGGCAAAAGTGAGCCCAGATGCCAAAAACTACAACAGTATTGGTGCCTCCAATTAAGCCATCTAGTTCATTGGCAATGTAACGAAACTCGCTGATTGGGACAATGGTAAAACTGAGTGGAGGACCGTGGCATCGGTATGTCACCAAGATGTTGTTTGCATAGTCCAAGGAGATGTAAGGTCCAACTTTCCAAGGGCCGTGCAGGTCGAACTCCTTAAGATCTAAAAGTATGACAGATGGAACAGATTAAGCTGCAGTGTGAACAAAATCAAACTGTTGCCAGAAATCCTGTGGATCAGCTACCTGGTAGTATGGCGTTGAGGTATTCAAACCACTGCCTGATGGTGGAGTCTCCATACATGTGGACCACGTTGTCTTTCAGACACTGACTGATGGCAGAAATGTTGAATTGGTGAACTGTGGGACCATCCAGTGTTTGCCACAAACCCTGGTAGTAATAGCCAGAGGGTCTAGATGTCACATTGCTGCTCTTCACCTCTGGTTGACCTGAGAGGAAGTCAAAGGATAAGGGTGGGGTTAGTTTATGTTTTTGTTATTGTCAATAAATCTCATGAAAAGACGAAAATCAAGGTCTCCTCCTTACCTGCTTTATCTGTGGCACTCGGCCTCAGATAAAGCATGAATACATGCAAAGCGTGAATACACATTTGGTGCACTAATGATAAGCAGGAGAGTGAATGTGAAAATGTATTGCAACAGTGCCCACATTCATTGTGACAAAAGAACATGCCACTCAGCATAATGGTGTCGCTCATTGATTGATCATTGTCGCTTATTGTAATAGTTGTAGGAGCTCTGTGGCACAGAGGAATAATAATAATTAGGGCCTACGCAAAAAAGAGCACTGAAACTGTGAGGAACCTGTTGTTTTAGTGGAGATTACTATTGTGATTGTTAGGGCCTGAGTATGAAAGTGGCAGGGCCTAACGCAGGGCTTGACGCAAACTTTTTTCCCAAGGAGCACATGTGCTCCTAAGTTGAAAAAGTAAGGGGCACAATGTAAATTGATCAAATAATTATAGTAGTAAGTTTTGAAAAAGTATTGCAATTTAATTTTGTCTTTAATGTTATTATCTTATATATATTATCTTTGCAATATGATTATCTTATATAATGTTGTTACTATCCTAAAACATTCTCCAGGTCCTCTGTAACTCTGCAGGACTTATTTCCACCCTGCCCAGCAGCAGTACCATGGCAAACGGTCCCTAACTGCAGGGAGAACGGAGCAGGCTTCCCCGGAGGTCCACCGCTTTTCACGGTCCCTCGTCTCCGCCACACTTTGACTTATTTCCACCCAGCTGACAACCTGGCCGTGGAGAATGGTCCCTAACTGCGGGGAGAACAGGGCAGGCTTCCCCGGAGGTCTGCTGCTTAACCCGGTCCGTCTCCTCCACACTTTGACTTATTTCCATGCTGCCCAGCAGCGGTAGCTTGGAGAACGGTCCCTCACTGCGGGGAGAGGGGAGAGGGCTTCCCCGGAGGTCGACCGCTTAACCCGTTCCGTCTCCTCCGCCACACTTTGACTTATTTCCATGCTGCCCAGCAGCGGTAGCTTGGAGAACGGTCCCTCACTGCGGGGAGAACGGAGCAGGCTTCCCCGGAGATCCGCCGCTTTTCCCAGTCCGTCTCCTCCACACTTTGACTTATTTCCACGCTGCTGACAGTGGGACTTATATTCACTGTGCCGACAGTGGTTTGGAAAACCGAAGAGGGAAGAGGGAAGGCGGCTGGAGTTCCTCCAACATTTGCGGTTATCATATTTTTTTATTGACAAAAATATAGGCTGCTTCGGCTGATTTTTTTATGCGCACATGTGCCCGTAAATATTTTTTACAGTTCACACACACCTATTTTTAGTCGGAAATAGGAGTGAAACGCTCGCACTGTCGAGCGCTGGCCTAACGGTCCTTAGGACAGAAAGTGCTAGGAACCTATTGTTTTTGTATTTTTTGGGCTTGAGCACAGTTGCCCAAGCTTGAACCAGAAAAGTGGACTTTTGCATTGACCAGTACTTTGCAATAAATTATTTTTATTATTAGGTTTAGAGCACTGACCAGTGCCCATCCCTATTGAGGCTGAAGGAATTATTATTATTATTATTATTATTATTATTATTATTATTATTGAGCCATACACCTTTTGGGGTGCAATCTCCAGATACCTCACGAAGTACCCATAGCCTTTAACCAGGAGCAGATGTCCTCAGGTGGTACCCAACCTTCACAGAGTGTTTCCACCCTTAACCACAGCAGTCTCCATTTGGTGGGCCGGCAGCAGTGGCCAAATCACTGCCCATTTTGCTCCTGGCTTCCAGCTTCCCTCTTCCTGTCTTCTCCATATCCAGCAAAAAGCTCGTTCTGCCTCCTCCCCATCCTATGAGCTGCTTGTTTCTTGCTCCTTTCGTCCAGGTACAGACAACAATCGCCAGGCTGACTTGGCTGGGAAACCTCTGCAACTGATCTCCGCAGGGAACAGCCATGCCTGCCATCCTTTGTCCCTGCAATCTTGAACCAGGGACTGGTACCTCCAAGGTCTTTCTCTTATGGGCTTCTTCGCATCACTCCACCCATGGCACTGTCAGTTGAACCAAAATGTTCTTGTCCTCTGTTGACCACAGTGCACCACCTCTGGGAACTCCAGCTTCTTCCGCACATCGCTCCTCATCTCCCAGGACGTGGCAGTTTGCATAAGACTGGGCTTCGGTCTTTTGGTTGAGAAAGGCCTGGCTCGTTCCTTAATGAAGGTGATGGCCTTTTTCGATCTAATACTGGTTGGCCTCCTCTTGCATCTCTCCTGCTTGAGTGTGTCAGTAAGAGACAAGAGGCACTTTGTCATGGCGCCCTCTATACCGTCCATGGGTTAGAGTTGTTTTGCAGGCAGACAGTATGTGTGCCAATATCCCCTTTTGACCACAGAGTGTGCAGTTTGGGTTGTCTCTCAGGCCCCATGTGTGCAGGTGTAATGGTGAAGGAAGGGCTTTGTACAAAGACCGTAAGAGACAGAATATACGGAAGGTCTCCAGACTCCACATTTCTGCCCATGAAATCTTCAACTTCAGCAGGTCCCACTTTATCCATGCACCTTGGGAGCCATTTTTCACTGCCCTTGCCTTCCACCTTTCCTCTCTTGGGTCTGAAAAAAATATCTGCCCTAAGGCCACAGTGGCCTTGATGCCCTGCCCACACTGCCCCAGGTGATTTTGCAGTTTTCTCCTCTGCCTCTTTCCTGTCAACACAGCTTTGACACCTGCTTCTTTTGAGAAAAAAATGTGTCTTTTGATGACATTCTGGATTCTTATTGGCCAACATCAAATGAGACAATGCGTACATCACCAGTGGGGGGTTTGATTCCAGCCTGGCGTGAACCACTCAGACAGGCTATAACGACAGTTTGACACCAATCTATCACCGGCCAACCAGGAGACTTCACCAAACCCGGGCAGGGACCCGAGACCCGCCATTAAACAACCCAAGGCAAGTTTAATTAAGACTGTAATAATAGTAAGCTCCGCCATTATCTGCGTTACTTTTTAAAGTTTCGGTTTCATCATCATTCTGCAGCCTCTCTCCTGCTCTCTGCATGTCAGGGCTGACCTCCTCCTCACAGCATGCGTGCGCCCACACATACACACACACACACAGACACTCAACAGAGTGAAGTCAGACAACAGCAGAGAAGTAGGCGCAGATGAAGTAGGGTGACCAGACATCCCGGACAGTCCCAAATCCTGAATCCTGCCCTAATTGTCCTGGAAATGACACTAGAGCAGAGTCTGAAGCAGTGACGGACTAGGACCAAAAAGAGGCCCTGGCATTTTTGACACAGAGGCCCCATGGCGGCGCATCGGCCAGCCAGGGGTGAAAAATTTTCATATTATTTTACAAAAAAATATGCATTTTTACATCATCATTCAGTTCATTCAGTTGTTGTGCATTGTAATGATGCGCTGGTACATACAAATAATCAATACTCCCTCCACACAGTTGTGAGAAACAAAGCACTAAAGCAATATCTTATAATATATAAGTTGTTTACAAATTGGTTTTTTTTTCGTCTGTTCTACTTTCACTGTCAGCAGCACATTCAGTTTTGAATTATAGCCAGTGCTGACAGTAGTAAACTAGAAAAGCACTCGGAGAGCGCAGACCTCCGCCAAGCAGCTTGGATTTCCTGCCATTTTATTATTTTATCCACTTTGCTTCAGCTGATCACCACCAAAATCATCTGTTTATCATCAGTTCCTTGTCCCATTATCAGCCTTTCCTGAAAATTTCATGAAAATCCGTTCAGAACTTTTTGAGTTATTTTGCAGACAAACAAACAGACAAACAGACCAACGCCGGCGAAAACATAACCTCCTTGGCGGAGGAAAAGCTGTGCCTTACCTATTTTTTTTTGCAAAACAGTGACACTGGCAGGTCCTGACGCCCGAACGTAGACTTTCAAGTTGACACCCCTGAGAGGAGGTACACACAGTAAAATATCTCTTACACACACTACAACATAAATACAACAAAACTGGATGAAATCTGAAATCAGCTCTACAGAACGTTGTTTTGGTTGTACAACCCGCAATTTTGTAGACCTAAAAGTAAAATAAATGTTGGACTTAGATTTAACATTAAAGCAACTCAAAATGTATGTCATTGCTGCATCATGTCTACTGTAAAGTTATCGCCTATAAGATTATAATGATTATATATAAATATATATATAAGGTGTGTATCTTAAAGTTTGTGAGAAGACCGCATGTAAAATAAAATGTAAGACTTTACAATAAAACACTCACTAACAGCAAATACTATCCAGTTTTCCCTATGAAAGTCAACTAGTGTGATTCAGACTGATTAGTTTGATCTGCATTATTTTTAGAGCATCAAACATTATTAGATTTAATTTTAATTGCCTACACTTATAAACTTCTGGAAGTTCCCATCAAGGAGACACACAGGTAGCATTGGATGTATGTCATTGGAAGTTATACAAAATGCCAGTCCTGTCTCTCTGCTGCCTCACCTTTGAAAGAGCTTTGTCTCATTGGCCTCAATGTTTACTTTGTATCTTGTCCTGGAATGGTTGATCCTGGAGTCACAGCTCAGGTTCTTTGGCTTGTAGCAGAACCAAGGCTCGCCTGTACGGACGTCAGTGTAGTTGCACAGCGGCTGCTGGGTTGGATGCAGGCAGACGTTACAGACAGTAGTTTCAGAGAGTGAGCCTGAGCGGAAGAGGCTGTGGAAGTAAATCCTGTCAGGATGTTCTCTGGTCAGCCTGCTTAGCACAGTGATAGCCTCACTAGGATGAACCAGCGTCACCTGTTTAGATAGAGAATTAAGAGTTTTCACTAAGTCCAATCATGTTCACTCATATCAATAAAGACAAATAAAGTGAATGCTACTTAAAGCCGCATACTGTGAAACATTTTAAAAAATCATTTCCTCCAAAAACAGATTGACTTGGGATGACACTCTCCAATACTCTGCATTTAAAGTGTTTAAAGAGGATTGTCCTTTTTTAAGCCTTTTGAAACGCAAAAACACATATGGAAAAGTGCAACAAATTAATTAATCAAGATTATTAATGCTATTTGCCTGCTCTGTCATGATCTAGCTTTACAGGTTTATTTTGATGAATGTCTTTTAGACACCTTTTACTCTGAACAACCACATCAAAGAGCAAGCTATCCAACTGGACCGACAGAACTGTACCCAAGTGATATCCACAGGAGTCACCTCGTCCAAGTGAGTTTGTTTTAACACAAACAACTAAACAGCTCCCTACCCATAGTAGTAAACTAGCTTTACTTCTACCCTTTCCAGTATTTCATTCTACATCCCCAATTCCAAAAAAGGTGGGATGCGATGTAAAATGTAACTTAGAACAGATGGCAATGATTTTAAATCTCCTTTTGACCTCCTATATTCAATTGAATATGGTGCAAGGACAAAATATTTAATGTCCGAACTGCTAAACTTTGTTTCTTGTAAAATATGCACTTTTTCTTAATTTGATGTCTGCAACATGTGCAAGAAGGACGGGGCAACAAAAGACTGGGGAAGTTGAGGAATGCTGACAAACACCTGTTTGTAAAATTCCACAGCTAAACAGGTTAAATGGTCACAGATGATAGTATCTTTATTTATCTATTGAAAGGGGAATCCTCAACAAGCTCTGCCCTGTGTGGGCAAATGGTCCAACAGTTTGAGAACAACCTTTCTCAACGCACATTTGCAAGGAATTTTGGGGATTTCACATCTGCAATCAATAATATTATCTAAGATTCAGAGAATCCAGCAAAACCCCTGAATGCATGGGGGAGGGCTGAAAACCAACACTGAATGCTTGTGACCTTCGATCCCTCAGCTGGCACTACATTATAAACTGACATGATTACATAAGAGATATTACTACATGGACTCAGGAACACTTTGGAAAACTATTGTCTGTAAACACAGTTTGTCATTGAATTGACTCATGAGCCCGAGCTCATCTGAGATGGACTGACACAAAGTGGAAAAGTGTGCTGTGGTCTAAAGAATCCACATTTCAAATTGCATTTGGAAATAATGGGCATTTGTCTTCTGGACTAAAGAGGAAAAAGGTCATCCAGCCCAAAGTTGAAAGCCAGCATCTGTGGTGGTATGGGGTGTGTTAGGGCTATGGGTGTAACAATATACGTAGTCATCTTTAACTGCTTGGTACGCATTACAATCCAATCCAATCCGTTTCTCTGTGAATTATGAGGACGATGGCGAGAGAGTGTGGCGGATAAAAACACACAGAGCCAAAGAACAACACCCTACACAGTTACAGACTCTCCAAAGACGCTAACCCCATAGCACAGTAACGTAGACGACCCCCGAGCCAAAGCACGAACTACCTGCACAGCCACAGACTCTTGTTAGCAGCAAGGCCAGCAGGGAACCAGGGAACCAGGGAACCAGAGCCACTGGGCGGCTATAGCCTCTCGTTCAGCAGGGAACAGCTCAGTTCAGTTGACTCACAGTGTTTAACATTTATAGCCAGTACAGTTTTATAGGAGTCACTAATATTTTCATGTTAAAAAAGCTAAATCAATTACTTAAATTGGTGGCTTAATTTTAAATTTCAGAAGGTTTTTAATAATTTAGAATAAGATCAGACTTCAACGCTGATATGTTTTATTACTATTAGGAAGATCAGATATGGATGGTTAAAACAGAGAGACTGGCTCTGAGAATGAGACAGAGCACAGTGTCCTGGCTGTGTTTATAAGACACATGAACCATTACACTCAGGTGACAGGTAGGTAACAGTCATTAGTCATTTTAATGTACCTTCTGCAGCCAAGATTGGCTTTAAGGTGTCGGAGCTTACAAACACATTTTAGATATTTTCATCTCTAATTCCTCTGGCAGTGACGGCTGCACTCTGCGCCATCTAGTTCAGGACAGGTCGTGTAACATTTACAATCCGTTATCAATATAGCCTTATGAGTGCAATAGAAAAGTGAAAGCATATCAGTGGTACTAATAATATACTAATGAAAAATACTTTACAAAAATGAATAGGACATTTTTAAATAACTAAATTATACCCTACTGAAGTGATCTGATTAACAGGCCTATTTTCAAAGATGAATAGTAAAAGAAAAACAAACTATTGATCTAATAATCCATGTACATTAATTAATGGTTTAAATGAAGGGTTCCCTTTATTCTGGAGACAGCAGCTGCTTGTTGCACGTATCTTAGTTATGTTATTATTTATCACAATTTGGCAGTGCTCCAAAATACAGTGCAGTGTTTTTCAGTATTACTGTGTCCTTTAAACGGGTTTGGCCAGGATGTCTGGTCACCTTAAAAAGACCCCAGCCAAACTCGTTATCTGAGACAACATTATATGCGCCATACACATCAACAAAACAGGGTTATGTTAGCACAAAATAACAGTCTGATTTTACATTTTCTATCATACGTGTAACACCAGGACTAACTGGCTCCGAACTGCAACACAAAAATTAGCAACACAAAAACTATTCAGTTTCTTCAATTCCATGTCTTCAACGGGTGAGGATGCTGACTGTCTGAGACATGTAGCTTTAGCCTCATTGCTGTAGTCTGATTATCATGTATGTATCCCTCAGCATGTTTAAAACCCCTTTTATGGGTTTGTCGTTTTAAAACACGTCTGCTGGTGACAACAAAATTTCAGCTCCACGAGTTACTGTTTTCACCCAACTCATAGAGCTACAGTATCAATTAGCAAGCTACAGCTGATAAAACCTATTAGTGACAGTTTGCAGCCAAAAGATCTACAGTTGACGGCCAGAAATGAGACCCTGCTTTTGTATGAAACAGTCCCATTGTTTCAAAAACGTGTGGCAAATCTGTCATTGTTATTTCAAGCTGCATCTGTGCTGTTATAAGTAAATGTTAACAGGTGTAGCAGTAACTAAAAGGGGTGGAGCTTAGTGAATAATCATTTAGAAGACAGATTTAACACCTGCAGTACAACCACATTTAACATAGTAGTATTTAGCATCACCTCAACCTGTGCGTCTCCTTCCCAGAGTAAAGAGAATACAGCAGAGTAGCTCCCATTGAGATGATCCACCACTTGCCCAGCTACACCTGCACCAAGCTTCAGGTTGTGGAGCCGGGCGAGTAAGAAGTCCCCCCCATACTTCTTGGGATGACCATGGAAGTCAGACATTTTTATCATGACCTCCAGCTGATCCCCTACGTGCCACTGTCCTCCTCCCCTCCTTGGGAGAATGGTGAAGGTGCTGTGAGCTGGATCACTGGTCTGCTCCAGGGAAACGGGAGATGGCAAAGGTGGAGTTTCAGGCCAAGCAATGGAGTCTAGTAGGAGGCGTTCCTCCAGAGCGTCCTCAGCGGAGAGTGGCTGGAAGGTGCAGAAGCTGTGATTCATGTCAGGATCAGTGGAAACTTTTGGGACGATGATGGACTTCATTATATCCTGAAACTGGCAGGGGGTCAAGAGAGAGATGGTGACAAAGACGCATCAAACAAATGCAAATGCAAGCTAATTTACTAACTAAAGCAAAAGGGTCAAGAAGGCCCAAGCTCAAATTTAAAAATAAAAATAAAAATTATAAATTAAACAGAAATCTCTGATGGGAAGCAACCAAAAAGTAGGACAGAAAACACTGAGGATTTTTATCTTGTCGGGGGTTTACAGAATATTGCCGGCATAATCACAGGACTGAGAGGAAAATTAACATTTAACTCAAACTGCATTTAATTACAGTGAAGAACATTACTGTTATCTTGAATCACAGTGAAACACATATTTAAAAAGTATACCCTGAAACCTGACCAACATTAAACATTTCAAATGGGGTCCATCATTCAAGTGATCCCACTAAAAACACGTTCTCACCTCCAGAACGTCCATGTTGTGTAGCACTAAGATTAAGACAGCCACGGCCAGAACGAGGAGAATGGTGCCGTACTGCCTTCTTGTACAAGCTCTGGCCTTCATGACAGTCCTGATCTATGGCCGTAGCACAGCACTGTAACCACTTCCTCTGGTACTGGAAACATAAAAGACAAAGAACAAAGCGGTAAGTGAAACCTTGTTATGCTGAGACTTGAACCTGATTGTAAAATTCTCTCTATACAAGTAGTGTGACATGTCCAACTTTCAGCTATCATGACTAGATCCGGTCTTACAGGTAATTCCTTTGATCAACCATCAATCAAATTCACAACCAAAGACAGCAGCCTCTCTGTCTCTCTTGCAGTTTAACACCAGTCATTAGGTGACCACATAATGAACACTTTGCAACATCATGTAAATATTTGAATAGCACAGTTGTTACACCCCTGAAAAACAGGTAATAAGAATCACAATGAGCACTTAACTCAAACAATTCTTATATGTAACTATTTACAAAGAAGTACGGGAGAAACATCTTTGTGTAGAGAGTACACACTTTTTCAGCTACCATACACACAGTATTTACCAAAGGCAAACTGCTTTCTCAAATATTATACAGCAAAACTTCTCAACCTCAATAAACTCTCACAAAAAGTCCCCAAAGTGCATGAAACGGTGTAACTAATGCTGATAACAGTAAAAAAGATACCACAACATGTGAGTTCACAGTTTACACAAAATGGAGTGACAGTGACATTTCCTCAACGAGAACTTTACTTGTATGAGGAAAATATCGTGAGTTCCCAGGTATTTGAATATATCAAATATGTAGTACAGCCGAACTATCGTGTTATTATTATCATCAATATCATTATTATTGATGGGAAATTATAACAGAGGAATATATTTTAATATCAAGAACACTTTCGTGTTTTTGTGTGTATACAGGACGTTGTTGAATCAGGGTATTCATGTGTCCATCACGAAAAAGGATCGTAATTGACTTTACATTGGCATTGTTTCCGTGGGACACACACACACCACACACACCACACACACCACACACACCACACACACCACACACACCACACACACACACTGTAGCCTGATCTATTTTGTCGGTATGTCGGCGTGCAACCTTGCTCTGTGGATGATAAATGAGGTGCAGATGTTCCATCTATGAGGATATACAGTGAGTGCTGGATGGAGCAGTGAGCAACAACAACCCCGCCAACATTTAAGGGTACTGTTTGCTGTAGAAACGCTAGGGTCTAGGTACCATGTCTAAACAGTTACTTTTGGTTCCAAAAGTACCACACCGACCATGTTGTAGAACACAGAAAAAAAACACTTACATCTTAAATTAATGAACAATGATGTAAAAAAAAATGTAATATAACAACCTTTTAGCATTCTATCCAGTTTATCCAATTTAATGGTTTAAGTCAACCCTTATAAACTGTCATTCATTTACCTTATTCCAGATTTTAACCCACAAATCATGAGCTTCCTAAGATGTTTGTAAACAGGATATGGGTAAAGTCAACAATCCATATTCACAGTCCATGTCTTTTGACTGGCTACTGTATAAACAGTCCATAAACAGTCTTTCCACATGCTCTTGATCAACAGTCCACCAGGTTTAATGATCTGTATAAGCAGACTGCAAATCGTCCACTAACACCGTCTGTGGAAACATCTATTCAGACAGTCCATGGTTCTAGTCAAACATGTCAACTCCGTAGGTTGATGCTTGCTGGAGTCCATACATACAGGGTTGCTGAAGGTAGTATGGCTTTAGTGGTGGCAGCCATGAGACCAGTCCTGGTGCAGGGTAGACAGGAAACAGCTGCAATGCTGTCTGGATGCTGTAGCAGGAAGGCATACCAAGCTGATCATAGGTGAAGTGTCTCTGTGGGTGCTTCGTGGCAGCTGGTAGGTCAGCTCCTCAGGTTCGGCATCAGACTCTTGAGGCTATGATGCAGGCTGGTGTCTCCTTTTCCAGTTGATCTTGTTCTCTTTGGTTACTCCTGGTTGTGTCTGAAAAGGTAAATAGTCACAGGACATGAGCAGGTGTCTGTGCAATACTATGGAGCGTCCCTGATCCTTTTCTGGTCTCACTTTGTAAATCAGCAGGTCAGACCCCATTTGTCTAACTAAAGTGTGAGCTGTGTCTTCCCAATAATCACAGAGTCCACCTGGCCCTCTTCTTGGTGTTAGGTTTTTGATCAGGACTTGGTCACCAGGTTGCAGCACTGAACTCCTTTCAATCTTTTGAGTCATAGTGCTTTTTACTCCTTTCAGCAGCTTTCTGAGCATTTCATTTGTGATGGCGTATGCTTCCTCCATTCCTTGTTTCCATTTCTTCACGTACTATCGCTGGTTACTGGAGCCTGACTCTGTGTTCAATCCAAAGAGCATATAAACTGGAAGTCTCAGTGACCTCCCGAATAGAAGGTAAAATGGTGAATAACCCGTCACTTCACAATGGGTACAGTTACAGGCATACGCCAGTTTGTCCAGAGACTCCTTCCAGTTTGATTCGTGTGTCTGTCAGTGTCTTAAGCATTTGCAACAATGTCCTGTTTATACACTCCACTTTGCCATTCCCCATCAGGTGATAGGGTGTCATTCTGGTCCATTCTGGCCATGCCACTGAGTTTCTTTAACTGA